>NC_087062.1:70776281-70827599 GCF_963678635.1 Symsagittifera roscoffensis | reverse complement strand
AATTCCCAATGAGCGAGCTTCGTGCGGCCTGAAATTCGAGGTGCTAAATAATTCGCATTCTCTGCGAAAGGCGCAACAACATAAATAGCAAGATGCTAAGCAAGAAGCTTAAAAATTTACCAAAACTTACCCGGCTCATTCTTTTGTTTTGGCAGTTTTTATTGGGGGTTGTTGAGTTCTGATCAATATTTAGGGGGAATTGGTCAGTATATTGACCAGTATATTGTCAGTACAGACCATGACCATGAGAATAAGTCCATGACAAATATGTTTGTCATGGACTTATTAGTCCGCATGCCAAATTTCATTAAAATCCGACAATGTGAACAAAAAAATACTCTATAAAAATTGCATGTGGGGGGTAAAGGAAAAAGAACCCCCGACTTTCTTATTCTTTACAAATTTTTTCCGACTGATGAAAGGACCAGCGGATTTAGGAGGGTAGGCGGGGGAGGGGGGGGGGGGTGACGCTTCACAACCTCCCCCCCCCCCCCTCCATCAGGGATTCGACCCCCGACCCGAAGGATCCTCCCTTTGTACTATTTTGAGATATCAATTTTTGGCTGACTGACCCTAAATTTTTTCAAAATGGCTATTGGTGAAAAATAACAGATTAAACAAAATGCATAAATTATTACCAAAATGATTAAACAAAACTGTTGTCACATTTGCCTATTTCACTACGACTGTCGAATATGCCATGCCGTTCAAGATCTTTTTATTCTATTTGTTCGTTTAGTTCTTTTATCTTAATACGCAAAAAATACGACACTAATTTTTTAAAACTGTGGTCGGAATATTGTGTGCTAATAACACAGTAACCGGCTATCCTTGTTACTTAAGTATCTTTTGTGGAGCAAAACGTAAAGGATCATTCAGTGCCATAAAATTCCGAAATGTCTTCAAAGCCAAAAAG
This sequence comes from Symsagittifera roscoffensis, assembly GCF_963678635.1. Taxonomy (NCBI): domain Eukaryota; kingdom Metazoa; phylum Xenacoelomorpha; order Acoela; family Convolutidae; genus Symsagittifera; species Symsagittifera roscoffensis. The sequence continues at coordinate 70,826,683 of NC_087062.1, read as the reverse complement.
ACATATTAGTTTTGAGGGAGCAGCGCGCGCCTAATCGAAAAAAAACGCAATTTTTTGGTCAAATTTTTCCAAAAAGTGCCTGGGAACGCTTTTTTTGGCCTTTTTTCCAAAGAGTTGCCTGCGCGCATAAAATGCCCGCCCCAGGATAAAAGTATAGAAAAGTTTGGATTTTGGAAAGATTTTCGAAATATTACGTATTGTTTTTTTTTCTCCGTTCACCATTGATTATTTATTTACACAAAGCCCTGAATGTTCCGACTGCCCTTTAGTTGGTCTCGGATATTTTCTGGTAAATTATTTATTGGCAAAACTATGGAGTTGATAAAAACCAAATTGCTGCCTCAAGTTAGTGCGGGCTAACATAACAAGTAGTCATAGACATACTCATGGCAGCCCATATCCAAGTTTAGGCGTGAGTAACCGATTATAACTAATTGTTATGTAAAACATTTCTGCAATTATAATTGATTATATATACGAAAATTAAGTATTAAAAGGATTTTTTTAAATTAAATTGGTGATACTTTCCAAGAGATTATAATATTTTATATTAAATTATAATTGATTATAGTTTTTACAAAAACCCATTAAATCAATAATAATCTATTATAATCGAGTACAATCGTTTAAATGGCGAAAATGTTTCAAATCATATCTTGTGGACTCTTATTTTTTGTCAATATCAAAATGAGATGTCTGGTCGCACTTTGGTTCATCTCAACACAAACGCTTACCACGAAACAAAAGTTTCAAGGAGATTTCGCCATTTTAATAGAAAGAATCCCGCGTTTAGTGGAAAACTACTCTTCCAAATAAATCATGAAACTAAAGCAATATGCTGATGTTTTGAGGGTTAAAAACCGAAAATGTGCAACAAGAAACGACTCTAACCGAGCAGAAATAAAAAAAAAACACGATATGATCTTGAATTGAATTGAAAAATTTTGCTTAGTTTTCACATAAAAAAGTCTAGAAAAAAACATTAGAAAAATAATTAATTCAGATCCCAGGTCGAAGACAAAACAGGCACCAAAAATGGATTATAAACGATTAATTTCAATTATAATAGTTTTTTTGTGCAGAACAAATGAAATAGAAAATGGAGAAATAATCGATTATAATCACTTATAAATTATTAAAAATCTATCGAAAAAAAATTGGAATAAAACGCAATTTTATTTGATTAAAATGTATTGTTTTTAATTATAATTTGATTTCAAAAGAGAGGTTATAATCAATTATTAATTGATTATGATCAATTTTTCTCAATTTTAGTAAGAGTGAAACTAATATAAAATTATAAACAGCTATTAACGCTTGTAACTGGATGCGAGGTATTACTATAGTGGTATGCACACTCAGCTGACCCCATGCAGATGAAGAGATAGATCCTTCGAGGGTCCAGAGTTTTGTAAAAATGGTCTGTTCTTCACGTTTTTTGAAGGTCCAATCACATAATACTCCAATTTTTGCAGAAAATGGATTATATATACTTGGTTTGACTTTTGTATCCAGTCGATTTTTGGCGATCGGAATAATAGTTTTTTATTAAAAAAATTGAGTCTCATTGAAGATTTTGGGCTGAACTGCTCAAAATCAAACTTAAAAAAAATATTTTGCATCCGATAATTTTTTCAAAGTTTTGAGAGTTTGGAAATTGCTATACTGATCATGGTCTGAACAATCGTATACGCGCACTAATAATTTTATCCATAAACCTGAAAGTAAAACGGGAATTAAATGAGCGTAGTGAATCATCCCGCATAACAAATTGCTCCAAATTGAACTGACGCTAGCTAATCGGTCAGTATATTTTTTTTGGGGCGCTAAAAAACTAGCGAGTGGTTTGGCAAGTTTGAATTGGAGACCATGACCATGAGAATAAGTCCATGACAAATATGTTTATCATGGACTTATTAGTCCGCATGCCAAATTTCATAAAAATCCGACAATGTGAACAAAAAAATACTCAATAAAATTTGCAGGTGGGGGTAAAGGAAAAAGAGCCCCCGACTTTCTTTTTCCTTACAAATTTTTTCGGACTGATGAAAGGACCAGCGGATTTAGGAGGGTAGGCGGGGAGAGGAAGACGCTTCACCCTTCCCCCCTCCCCCTCCATCAGGGATTCGAGCTCCGACCCGAAGGATCCTCCCTTTGTACTATTTTGAGATATCAATTTTTGGCTGACTGACTCTAATTTTTGTCTAAAGGCGCCTTCAAAGCCAAAAGACATATTAATTTTTAGGGAGGAGCGCGCGCCTAATCGAAAAAAAACCACAATTTTTTGGTCAAATTTTTCCAAAAAGTGCCTAGGAACGCTTTTTTGGCCTTTTTTCCAAAGAGTTCCCTGCGCGCAGAAAATCCCCCCCCCCCCAAAGAACATTTGAGATCTACCCCAGGATAAAAGTATAGAAAAGATTGGATATTGGAAAAATTTTCGAAAAATTACGTTTTGTTTTTTTTCTCCGTTCACCATTGATTATTTATTTACACAAAGCCCTGAATGTTCCGACTGCCCTTTATTTGGTCTCAGATATTTTCTGGTAAATTATTTATTGGCAAAACTATGGAGTTTATAAAAACCAAATTGTTGCCTCAACTTAGTGCGCGCTAACATAACAAGTAGTTATAGACATACTCATGGCAGCCCGTATCCAAGTTTAGGCGTGAGTAACCGATTATAACGAATTGTTATGTAAAACATTTCTGCAATTATAATTGATGATATATACCAAAATTGAGTGTTAAAAGGATTTTTTTTCATTAAAATGGTGATGCTTTCCAAGAGATTATAATCTTTTATATTAAATTATAATTGATTATAGTTTTTACAAAAATCCATTAAATCAATAATAATCTATTATAGTCGAGTACAATCGTTTAAATGCCGAAAATGTTTCAAATCATATTTTGTGGACTCTTATTGTTTTGTCAATATCAAAATGAGATGTCTGGTCGCACTTTGGTTCATCTCAACACAAAGGCTTACCACGAAACAAAAGTTTCATAGAGATTTCGCCATCATAGTTGAAAGAATCCCGCGTTTAGTGGAAAATTACTCTTCCAAATAAATCATGAAACTAAAGCGATATGCTGATATTTTGAAGGTTAAAAAACCTAAAATGTGCAACAAGAAACGACTCTACTCGAGCAGAAATTAAAAAAAAACAAAAACACGAAATGATCTTGAATTGAATTGAAAAATTTTGCTCAGTTTTTACATAAAAAAATTCTAGAAAAAACATTAGAAAAATAATTAGTTCAGATCCCAGGTCGAAGACAAAACAGACACCAAAAGTGGATTATAAACGATTATTTTCAATTATAATAGTTTTTTTGTGCAGAACAAATGAAATAGAAAATGGAGAAACAATCGATTATAATCACTTATAAATTATTAAAAATTTATCGAAAAAAAAATTGGAAAAAACGCAATTTTATTTGATTAAAATGTTTTGTTTTTGATTATAATTTGATTTCAAAAGAGAGGTTATAATCAATTATTAATTAGTTGTGATCAATTTTTCTCAATTTTAGTAAGAGTGAAACTAATATAAATTTATAAACAACTATTAACGCTTGTAACTGGATGCGAGGTATTACTATAATGGTATGCACACTCAGCTGACCCCATGCAGATGAAGAGATAGATCCTTCGAGGGTCCACAGTTTTGTAAAAATGGTCTGTTATTCACGTTTTTTGAAGGTCCATTCACTAGTTACTCCAATTTTTGCAGAAAATGGATTATATATACTTGGTTTGACTTTTGTATCCAGTCGATTTTTGGCGATCGGAATAATAGTTTTTTATTAAAAAAATTGAGTCTCATTGAAGATTTTGGGCTGAACTGCTCAAAATCAAACTTAAAAAAAATATTTTGCATCCGATAATTTTTTCAAAGTTTTGAGAGTTTGGAAATTGCTATACTGATCATGGTCTGAACAATTGTATACGCGCACTAATAATTTTATCCATAAACCTGAAAGTTTAACGGGAATTAAATGAGCGTAGTGAATCATCCCGCATAACAAATTGCTCCAAATTGAACTGACGCTAGCTAATCGGTCACAATTTCCTTGTGCGATTCAAAGCTTACACTTGATCTTTGATACTGTCCAAAATTTAAAGTTTTCAGTATTTTAATTTCCCACAAACATTTCGATATGGTTTGAGGGGCAGTCGGATCATCCAGGCTTTTGCCCTGATATACGAGCAGTCTTGTTCATAGCAATTTTCAGTTTCAAAAAGTTGCTCCAACTGATGAAGTTTTGGAAATGTTTTGGAAAATTAAGGAAATTTTCATCTTCTCCTTTGCCTTTTTATAGCAAAAAAAACAAGAAATCACTATCCTCTAGCATCACTAAAACGTTAAAAGAAACTCTCCTACCATTGTTTTGCGCAGAGATGGGAAACAAAAGGCAGGCACACCTTATTTTCATTTTATTTGTGAGTTCATAGAAGACACAATTGAACTTATATTAGTTGTGAAAATTTCACTGTATGGGAAGTAAGTCGATAAAAAAGCACAATATAAAAAGTTTTGCAAATTAATTTTAGTTTGTCTCGTTAATTTTTGAAAAATAAATATAAAGGCTCTTTAATCTTAAAAGAGAGATGACAAAAAAATACACAGATTTTGCTCTTAAATTTATCCATCAAAATAAAGCTATTTTTTGCTCCAATTCAGTTTGTTAAACCTCAAAACAAAAAAATGATTTAAAAAAATAGTATAATTGTACAGCGCGCATAATAAAAACCAGAACACTTTTTAAACAAAAAGCGAAGTGTTAATGCTGAATGCTCAAGCCATTTTATTTTATGGTAATATTAACATAAGCATGAACAATCAACATAGTATTAACTCTGAAATGATTTTTTGTCTTCTTCATCATCGACTGCAATATTGATTCACCGCCTACATCCAAGTTTAGGCGCAAGTAATCAATTATAACGGAAATATTATGATGACTTTTTGACAATTATAATTGATTTTAATTACCAAAATTAGGTGTTTAAAGGATTTATAATTGATTATAATGGTGAGATTTTTTCCAAGAGATAAATAAAAAATTTTGCCGAAATTTTGTTAAATCAAAACTATATTGGATTATATCTTATGGGTTAAAATTTTTGCGTCAATAAGAAAATCTCTAAAAGAGAGATCTCTTGAACACTTTGTTTCATCTGAACACAAAGTTTTACAACGAAACAAAAGTTTTAAAGAGATCCTTTGAACACAAAGTTTTACAACGAAACAAAAGTTTTAAAGAGATCCTTTCAAAGATTCCCGCGGAATATGAAAAATAAATCTTCCGAATCAATCATGAAGCTAAACCAATTTGCTGATGTTTTGGTGTTTAAAAAGCTTGAAATGCATCACATAACAACTCTAATGTATCACAAAACAACTCTAATGGGGAAGAAATGAAAAAAAAACTTATAAAGTTGAATTAATTGGAAAACTTTAAAAATATTTTTCTCATTTTTCATAGGAACCAACGTCTAAAAAAAGCATAAAATATATATAATTTAGATGCAACTTCGAAGATAAAATGGACAAAAAAAAGGATTTTGTGCGATTATAATGGATTATAATCGATTATAATGGATTTTGTGTAAAACTAATGAACTAGAAAATTGAATAAAAATAATGAATTATAATGAATTATAATCGCTTATAATTGTGTCGAAAAATAGAAGAACAAATAACCGATTATAATCGATTATAATGAATTATAGTTAATTATAATTTGATTTTAAAAAGAGAGATTATAATCGATTATTAATTGATTAAAACCGATTGTTTCTCAATTTTATTAAGACTGGTACTAAAATCGTAATATAATCGATCATTAACGCTTGAAACTGGATGCGGGCAAGAACCTTTTTAGAATTCGTTTCCAAGATTAGGATATCTCAAATCAGTTTTCACTAACCGTTGATATTAATTCTGTGACTCGAAATAATTTTAGCAGCTTGAAAATGGATGTAAATATTGAAAAAAGACTAGAAGACTATTAATGAAGACAGAAGCAATGGTCAAGCAAAGAATCCCGGGTCGAGATGCTCGACTTATGTTTCGACTTTGAAAGTCGAGCAAGTGCAATTGCGACCGAAAATCCCTGGTCGAGTAGCAATTTTAAATCAAGCACAAAGTCAAAACATACCCAATTTTGGTCGAGAAAGTCGAAACATAGGTCGAACACAGTCGAAACATACCTGAGTTTGGGCGAGAAAGTCGAAACGTGGGTCGGGCACAGTCGAAACAACGGGCAAAACCTATTTTATTCTCGAATTTTTCGTTTTTATTGAAGTTCAATTGGAACTTGAGTAAAAAAATCTGCTCGGAAAAGACTTCCGTCAGAAACTTGCATCCCTCAACAATCTATTGAGGAGATTTGCTTACCAAATAACTGAAAATTTTTAAGGGAATCCTTCAAGTTTTGATAACCTAAGGATTCTCGCGGCACGAAAAAGTACATTCTACCGAGAGTTCCTCCAATATCAGTTTTCACATCAACAGTTTTAGAAAAGATTTGTAAAGGAAAATAAAAGTTAAGAGTTTCAATTTAAAAAAAAAGGTTTCGATGGAGCAATTTTGCACTTTGCAGGTTTTTTTAACAGCATCACTAAAACAGTAATATACGAGCAGTCTTGTTCATAGCAATTTTCAGTTTCAAAAAGTTGTTCCAACTGATGAAGTTTTGGAAATGTTTTGGAAAATTAAGGAAATTTTCATCTTCTCAAAGTTGAGAGTTTCAATTAAAAAAAAGGTTTCGATGGAGCAAGTTTGCACTTTGCAGGTTTTTTTAGTTTTTTCTCATATCAAGCATCATCACAACAAATCAACTGAAAAGCCTTATAATTTTGACAAGTTACTAATGTTTTTGATAATCGAGAAAGTCGAGAAAATTGAGCACTGTCGAGCATAAGTCGAGAAAATCAAATCATAAGTAGAGAAAGTAGAAACATAGGTCGAGCAAAGTCAAAACAGGATGAGCACAGTCGAAACGTAAGTCGAACATTGTAAAAATATTTAGAACCTAGGTTGAGACGGTTGAAACATGCCAAATTTCGGCCGAGTCGGTCAAAACATAAATTGCAAATTTCAACCCTACCAAATTTCAACCCAACCCTACCCTACGAGATATTTTCAAAAATGAGATTTTTAAAAGTATTTCTCTTGTATTTTTTTTTCGAAATTATCCACAACTTCTCCGAAGCAATAATTAGTTGGGAGTTGCTCAGGGTCTTCCCTCTGATGGGTTTCCTCGAGAAGGGCTTCTTGATAGTCTTAGGGCTTCCTCCTGATACAAAGAACCTTGCTTTTCTGGTTTTCGAAAAAAAAATGTTTTTTTTTGGTCGAGAGAGTCGAGACAGTCAAAATATACCCATTTTTGGTCGAGAAAATCGAAACATATCTATGCGGGCTGAATCTGATAAATTTTTAAAAAATATATATCCGTCCGGATTTTTTTATTGGGAGAAAGTCGAAACATATCAAAGTTTGGCCGAGAAAGTCGAAACATACCAAAATTTGGTCGCAACGGTTGAAACATACCAACTTTTGATCAAAGACAATTTTTGGTCAATTTGTGGGATGCAAAAACAGAGAGTAAAGAACTTCGACACTTCCAGCAACGTTGATCGCTTTTGTTTATTTAAAACCATTTCACCGCTCAACCAATCATGCTAGTTCTCTATCGTTTGAGTATACACAAAATTTGGAACAATATAATGCATCGTAACCAAAATTCTACCAAGTGATATTTAGCATCAAGTGGTAGCTCTTTTAAATTCTACCCCCTTCTTTTAAATGTATATTCAGACCTTCGACAAAAGTGACGGAACATTTTTGCTCGGGCTGGTTTTTCTCCTCCATACAAAGTTCGATTTTTTAACTAGCAATTTTTTCTGGAGCTTAAACATCAATTTACAAATAGTTTGGCCAATTAGGACAATTTACGCGCGATGCATCAACGCTTTAGCAGAGATTGAATCCGTACTAGACATCATTCCAAATTGGTTGAAGGAAGCTTATTTGCCATAAATGGTTTTTTACTTTGAGCAAAATTTATGCTTTTGTTCTTACATAGAGTCTGGGCAATGATTTGAATTTTTTTCAGTTTTTTTTTTTCATTATTATTTTATTTCAATTTACTCCATAAAAATTAAAACACAGTCAGACCGTTCAGAGTTTTGTCCTGATACGAGCTTTTTTCTCTATTTTTATATTTGTTTCTTGCTATATATTATAATTTTTTATAGTTTTGGATTTTTTCCAGAAAAGGAATCTCAGTTTGGCAATATTCCCACAAAAAATCATGCAGACTAAACCTAATTTTGAGGAATATCAAGTAAATGCATTAAATAATTTAAGCTTTTTTAATGCTTGGAAAAATATTTAGTGATAAAATATTTTGTGCCAAATATTAATGTATTGCTTAGATACACTTTACAATTACATCTCAGATAGAAACTTAACATTGTATATAAATTAAGCCAATGCAATTACTTTTTGGGATAGGTTGCATTGGATGAAAAATCTCTATCTTTTTCTCTCTCTCTCTCTCTCTCTCTATCTGTCTCTCTATCTCTCCCTCTCTCTGTCTATCTCGCTTTCTCTCTATCTCTCTCTCTCTCCCTCTCTCTCAGAAATTAGACCGTTTGCCGTCCGAAATTCCTCCAGGTACTTTTGTTTAAATTTTTAGTCAATCAGTTCATATAATTTAGTTTATTTTTGACAAATCTAATATAGCGCAAAAAAACTAAAACTTTTAGTGAAACCTTTGAGTTTAAGCAAACTTATTTTCTTCTCATGCTCTCAAAAATTTGAAAGAGCAGTCAACAACATTTCGAGAAAATGAACATCGGAACTTCAAACAATGATCAGAAATTTCGCGAGCCGACCCACCAGAAAAAAATATGTATCAAAAAACGTTTACCTGGATGAGTAAGAGCAAAAACCACAGATGAAATTTTCGAAATTATTTTATGGACGGCGTTTTTTTGGTGTACGTTCAGATATCGGAACTTTTAAGGTGTTTCAGCAAGAACAAAACAATGTCGGAAATTACAATGTCGTTTTTTAAAGTTGGTACGTTTTTCTCTTACGTTTCCCGATTAAATGTACGAAAGTTATCGACAATGAATTTAAATTCAGAAGCACTTGGAGAAATACTCGGCTGAAATCGCGTTCAAATTATGCAGCAAAAAATTTCCATGATTAACAAGGATAACCGGATACTGTGCAAGTAGCACAGAATGTTCCGATCAGTCTTAAAAAAATACAACAAAGTTATTTTTTCAATAAAATTAGTTTTTTCCTGCTTTGTGTGATAAAAGAATCTGAGCAAAAAAGTAGAGCCTAGGCACTTTCTTCAGTCAGGTAAAATATGCAAATTGGAAAATAATTTTTGAAGACAAATAACAAGAAAAACAAAACAAAAATTCTGATGCTTAAGATGAAGCTAAAAACTCCAAAAACTAACTTTTTTAGAGAGAAACTAAATTTCCAAGGTTTAAATTAAGCATAAATAAGCGAATGCAAGCCAGCTCACTCGCTCGAAATTAGACGAAAAATCAAAATTTCGAACCGGTTTTTCTCGACACTGGGAAAATTTTTCGGAAATTTTTTCTAAATGTGGTTCGAATCACACTGCAACGGCTTGAAAATTGTATATCACTCAACCCTGCCCGCTGATTATTTGTGTTAGCTAACTTTGCGTGAAAAACAACAAACAGAAAAAAAACAAAAGAAGAAAAAAAACGAAAACACTCCCGAATACAAAATTCCTCCCGATTTTCAATGGTCGGAACAATAATCAATTGAACTGGAGCGTTATATTCTGTCTCAATAAGAACCTTTAAAAAATCGATAATATTGGATTATAATTGATTATAACATCGGAATGCACAAAGAATCGAAATAAGTGTACCTGAAGTAATTATAAGGGATTATAATAGCTTTTAGGAGTTAGAGCCTAAGTTTTTTAAAATTATTGAAAACGAATATTAAAAACTTGAGCAATTCAATCGCTAAACTGTGTTTTAAATTTATCCACAGCAAAAAAAAATTATTGTTTTCTTCTTGTTTTTTTTCTGCTTGTATATCCTCCCCCTAAACAATCACACTAATTTCCACCATTTTTATTTCCTTTTTTTACTGCCACCTCCCCTCTTCCCCACTTATAACTTATTTACACTAACCTTGAAAACGAACAGTAGATCAAAGTTACGTGAAAACGCACCGTCAAGGAGGGGGAAGGGTAGGTGTGTGTGGGAGGGGGGTAATGTAAGTTTGGGTAGGTGGGGCATAACTGCATAAGTGTAAATGCATAAGAAAAAAGTTCTCAAAAAATGTAATTGACTTCTAGTTTCGAAAATGGATTGGAAATTTCAAATTTCCCAAGCGGAAAAAAACTTCACCGATCTATTTGATCCAATTTTCTCAAATTGAGTTAACTTTATCAAAAAATTATCAATATCAGCCAAATAGTAGCTAGTCGGCAAAATTTTCAATAAATTTTTGGTCGAGTTTATCAAATGAGCTTTCATAAAAAAAAGGAGCTTCAGAATGACACAATCCTGCCTATTCTTAAAATAGTTAGACATTTCTTGAAAACTTGAATCAAACTGCAGTTTTTAAGAGTCGATGAACGTAGTGAAGACTCTTATATAGGTCGTGATGATCCTTTTTCAGGAAAACTCTTAAAAGTTTTTCAGGTTCAAATTATATTTTTTTCTTGACTTTTAGTTTTAATTGAGTTAATTTTATAAAAAGCATCAACCACAAACTGTTCTCACAATACAAAGAGCTTTGATGCCATATAACTATTGAACTTGGAAAGTTTTTTTTTCTCAAAAAACAAGACGGTCCTTTTTTGGTTTCGTTGCGTTCATTGACATTTTTTCTAGTTAACTGTCTGTTGCCAATGTTTATATGCATCAAACGTTTTAAAGCTGATCAACTAGAATGTGTCTAGATGATTTTCAATTCCATTTTGATAACAATTGTGTTGGGTCTATTTGTCGGAGCTTGAGCTTCTGTGTAGCTGAAGTGTTGCAATTGAACCTCTGTGCAGCTGAAGATGCTTTTATTTTAGGCGTCGTTTGGTAATATTGTTTCATTTGCAATTTACGACTCCAATTAAGAAAGTGAAAATGGCGCGAAAAACCGAGAATTACTTCTAGTTTCGAATGCGGATATAAATTTTCAGATTTCCGAGTTATTTTTCTCATAAGCTTATCAACCAAAATATGTTTTTGAAATTCATAGTGCTTTCGCACCAGACATTTTTTACTTTGAAATTGAAATTTGATACTTTTGTAAAAGTAGGACGAATGTTTTTCGGTTTCCTCTTTTCATTGACTCTTTTCCAACTGTCTGTTGGCATTATTTGATTGAATGACTAGTAAAGCTAGTAACTCTCTGAAACGGTCGCTTCCTGATGGTACCAAAGTTTGAAAAAATTGAGATCATGTTAGCTTTATGGAAAATGACAAATGATTGCCGTTTACTTGTTTTGTTGGTATTTCGGAATTAAAGTGATAGTTGGAGCATTCAAGGATTTCCTTTATAGGAGCAGCCTTGTTGCTTTCTAGTATTACTCAAAGGAAAAAATAAATTTATAAAACCTACTATTAAAAAATATATACGAGATTGAGTTGGGACTTAGGTTAACTCATAGAGTACTTTCAGATAGGGTACACCGCCTGCTCGTCACGCTATCTTATTTTCGGCCGGTTAGATTCGTGCAACTTCTTAGTCTAATACCGATCTTAATCTTACTCTTATATCTCTTAGTCTCAATAGATCTAGATTATACTGTTTTTGTTACGAGTCGGTCTCTCGGAAAAGGCAACTAAGTTGTAAGTTAAATTCAATGTGCTCTGGTGCTGAAATTACAAGTAATTTCAGCACTTACAAATAAGTGGGTTGTTAGTTAGATGGAGTGTCATTGGTTAGTCTTTAATATTTTATAGGGATAAAATATCTAATTTATAAACAATAATAATATATAGTTTGGATCAGGTTCCACCCATCCGGGGTTTTCAGAGTTTTTGTTCTTTCGACTTCTTTCTGTAATGGAGGATGGATGATGATCGTTTGTATTTTGCGGGCACCATTTCTATTCCGTCCTTGGAGGTATGAACTCCAGGAAGCTGGAATCGTCGAGGTTGTTTTGTCATTCAACGATGACAGAGACCGTCAACAAAATCAATCTGATTTCAAAATGGTTTGTTATGATCGTCTGTTCTTGATCGGTGTGGAGAACTGTGTTTCGATCTGCATTGGGAATGGCGTGGAGCTCGAGTTTGGAGGGAATGCCATATAACTCGGATCTGTACGTATACTTGAAAATCGAGGTGGTCATTGGTCTGTTTCAATGAAGTCCTTTGCTTCGGAGTCAAGTCGTACTTCAAATCCTTTGAGTTGTGGTTGTGAGCGGCATTTCGGTTGTGTTCAACCATTCTGTGGGTTATGTGTGATGAGGTCGTCTTAGCTGCTTGATGCTCGTCTTCGTGATTGTGTATGATCTATATTACTGCAATATATAATTTACATAAATAAATGTTTAGTTAGTTTTTCTTTTTAATTATGACTTTTTATTAGTTTTTGTGGCAAAATTTTTTAATTTTAGTTCAGTTATTTTAAAAGAGTTACTCACACTTGAGTACCTCTTGTCAAAAATAAGGAGTGCGTCACAAAGCGTGTGTTCTAGCACGGTGGGTTAGGCCGGCTATTAAGCATGCTCAGGACGTCGTCCTCTTCTGGTGGGTTAGGCCAGGAGTGAGGGTACAATTTCATGCAGGTTTTTTGTGGGGTCCTGTTTTGTGTTAACATTTCAAGTCGTGTTTGTTACTGGTTTTTTTCCTTTTGTTGTTTTGGTTGTGTCCTTTTCTCAGAAATCAAATTGTTTGGTTTGGGTTTGTCTTTCGACTTTTTGGTGTTTAATGCTTTCTTTTTCAGACTTATCAATAGTCTTCAAAAGAACAGTTTATCGGTTCTTTAAGCTGGTTTAATCCGGTTTGGGTACCGTGGGTTTCTTTTCTTAGTCAAGCTGTTAGTTTGTAGTTTATGGTGTTTAGTAAACTACACTGGTTAGTTGGGATTATTATATAATTCCTTTCCAACTGGGTTAAAAGAAAGTTTGAAATTTGTTATTACTAGTTTGAGCTGTTATTAGTGAAAGTTAAAACTTGAAATCATCATTTTAAACAATTCGTCATAGGCGAGCTGTGCGAGTGTGGACAGAGTTTGTGTGCGAGTGAATTAATTCTTGAAAAGGTTAGTACTGCTGACATTTGTATAGATTTACTGCTGAAAAATTTAAATTTACTGCTTTGTGGGGATTGAAATTATTAAATTATTTTCAGTGTATTTAGATTTACTAAATTGGGGAAAAGAATTTATAGATCAATTTACTACTGTGGAGAAGAAATTTTACTGCATTATTTATTGCGGTTTTTTAATAAGAGTTTATAATTTACAAAAGAATTTGCAATTTTTTATTTTTGTTTTCTGTTTGAAGATGATGGTGATCTAAAGACTAAAGAAAAAACATTTAATAAGAAATGGTTAATTTGTCTTGAATTTATTAGTGTTAAATTATTTATTTCATACATACCTGGTCATCGGGGAAGAAGCCATGAGGGAAGATATCGTGTATTGAATCTTATGTGGTTAGTAATTTTGCTAATATGCGAATGATTTTTTTAGTTTCAAGCAGTGGCCAAAGCAATGCAAGTGCTTTGATGGTGTTTAGTTCTTCTGTGCCAATGGAAAACTCGTGATTGGTGTGCTGGATGAGGTTAAAAGCTTGTGATTATTTTTAGTATTATGAATGAATTCTAATATTGGTTGGGTATATTCACGCGGGACAATGAGGGTCGGGATTCTTCTACATTAAAGGATTTGGTGAGTGGGCAAAACATATAAATTTGGGTTATTGGGTCGTAATTTCTGAGCATGCCTTGTAAGTTAGTTTTTTTCATGCAGTAGGTGAATTTTAGAGAAAATGGTGATGTGTACTTAGAATTAATAAACTGAAATCGATGGTGGGGTTGTCGTGATGGTGTGTGCAAATTAAAGTGATTTTGAATGAATCTATAATAAGTGTAAGAATGCATTTGTTTAGTGCTCAACATGATGTCGTGTGAACAGTGCAGATCTTGTTCTTTTGGGGTGAGGAAGTGAAAGGTTAGTGAAAAAGTTTCAAATTTATCGTAAAAGGATTCGTAAGCTTGGATGTCGATTAGTGCTTCGGAAATGATGTGGCCGTGCTTTTTATCCATTTTGCTTAGTCTAAAGATGTAGAGTGCTCGTATGAAAAATCTTTCGGTTAGTTGCGGGTTAGCGAACTTATCTTCGCCGAGAAATTGATCTTGGTTAGGTCTGATGATATTGTGGTCATAGTATTCGATAGAGTATTCATTAGCTCGGGGTGCGGTGAAAATTTTTAATAGTTTTTTATATCCTACGTGCGTAAATTGTCTAGGTGTTAGTGCTGTAGTTAGTCTAAAAATGTCATTTTTGCTTTGTTCTATTTCACGAGGTGTGTTAATTAGTGGTATACAAATTGGATTTGAGAAATGGTAAAATGATGTCCAGTGAAGTGTGGGGATTAGTACATGCTCATCGACATAGTATGGTTTATTGAGGAAAGAGGGGTAAAGAAATTTGAAGGAATTCAGGAGTATTAGTATGATCAGAGTGATTTACATAATCCCGGGCTTTTCGGGGTTTTGAGGGGAACGGGTGATTAGGGAGTTTTCTTTTAATTGTTCTATATGCATGGTTAGTAGTGGATGGTGATTGGGTTGATGTTGAGGATTGGGCTAAAGAAGGGGTATAATCTGAAGAGGGTGTAGGAGTTGGTGGGTTTGATGATGTTATGGTTGACGATAATTGGTGAATGGTTAGGGTGTGAGGGTGTTGTATTTGTTGTTGGAATGTTATTAGGTTATTTAGTTGAGATGAGATTTGCGTGGTTTCTGGGGAATGGTTGTTGGATCGTTCATTGGTAGAGGGGGAGTATGTTGGGGTTACTTGGGAAGTACGAGAGATGGTAGAGGGGGAATCAATTTGGGATTGGGAGTGAATGGCTCGAAAGGGGGGTTGAAAAAATGTTGATGGGCTGGTTTCGGAGTTTGCGAATTCGTCTGGGGTTTCTATGTCTGAATTACTAAATTGGGAAATTGTGTTAAAAATTGTGATATCGGAGTTAGCGTCAGAATCCGTGCCGGATGATGTATTAATATGGGGTGATTCAGGTGGCGGGAAAGCAAAAAGTGGGATAATGCGAATTGAATTTTGGAGATTGGCTGGATGGGAAATTGAACGGTGAAGGGATCCAATTTGTCGGCTCATCGTGGGCTAAAAAATGATTGTTCTGAGATTGAAAATTTGTTGTATAAGGTTGTTTGATAATTTGTTCATATGTATCGTCAATTTGAGATTGTTGTGTTACAATGAGATGAATTGGACATTGTATATGAATTGGTCTTGAATTTGCAATATTTACTAGTTCTAAGTTTCTGAAATTTCGTGATACTAGTGATAATGGATGGTTTCGATTTAAACTTGGTAGTTGTGATGCTGTAGGTAAGGTGTTTATTTTGTGTTGTGATTCTTCATATGTGTTTGGCGTATTTGATAATTTTGTTTTGTATTCATTTATTTGTGCATCTAAAAGTATTTTATTCATGGGTTCGAAAAATATTCCAAAAATTCCTGCAAAAAGTATGCGTGCTACGCTTGCTTGTCTTTTACTTATGTGTGGATTGCGCATGTCTTATAAATTCCTTTTAATAAAGAGAAAATAAATCCTAAAAAATTAAACATTGCGTATAATATAGTCAATCTTTCTAAGATGTAATATGGCCATCCTAGAAAGGATAAAAGTTCCTTTTTGAAATTTACAAAACTAAAAATATTGATTGTTGATATATCTTGGGGTCGAAATTTTTCGCCGTTTAATTAATTATAATCTTTAATATCATTAAAATATCCGCTGTAATCTTGTGCGTAAATGTCTGAAAATCCTGCTGTTTCTGCAAGCTTACGTAAGTTTTGATCTATTGATTGTCGTTGTATAGTGCCCATTTTTGTAATTAGTGCTTGAAATTGTTGTGTTCGCGTGTGGTGATGTATGTCGGATTTGGAATAGATACCGATTGATTGTAAATCGATATTCGGGTTTCGGGCAATAGCTCTAATACTTTCAGGTGAAAACTTTTTTAGTGGTGGCATTAGTGTTGGATATGGTGTGAGTAGGTAGTATTTATCTTCATCGCGATTTATTTGTACAACATTGTGGCTGTTTTTTGATCCACATGGGACTGCTGTATCCCAAAAATAAGTTCTTCTTGAAAGCATATCAACAAAATATACCTTATTTTTGTAAAATTTTGGGATTCTTTTGTAACATCGTTTATCTTCAAAAACATATAAAGGTGATTCTTTTTTGGTGCAAGTGTAATACCATAAGATGTTTCCTTCATAATCAATGAAATTTGACCTATTTCCGGATAATTAATATCCTGCATATGGTATTTTTAGAACTGCTAGTGCTAGTGACTGTAGAAATTGTGTTCTTTCAAGTTCACATAGTTGATGTAGTGTTTCTAATTCTGAAAGTGACATTTCTTGAAAAATTCTGCTTATCGTGTAGTCTAACTTCATGTCTAAATGTATATCGTAGTGAATTGCGCCAAAATGTGTGCTGTTCAAAGTGATAGTTCTTGTAATCGTGTACTTTCTGTGTCTTGTGGTTTTAATTTTCCACCGATTTGTCCTGCGTTTTTCTGAAATTTTACTGAAATGTAGGAATTTTCATCAGTGAATGAGCGAGATGTGGCCATTGGGTGTACGACTCAATTTCTTGTATTCATGTCGAAACCACTTTTGTATTCGACAAGAATTTCTGAATATTGTGTTTTATAAATTGGCTTGTTGTATTTGCATGCAATTTCTGTTTCTGGGTATATTTGAAATCGTGTTAATTTATTTTCTGTATTGTGGATGTTTCTAAACTTATGATTTGTTGTTTTGATCTCGTCAGGGCTTACATCTTCACATGACATTGATTCAATAAATAATTTTTGGTGAAATTTAGTCATTCTGGCGTGTATCTTTGCTACTTGAAAAACTGTACTGGTTTCTTCGGGAAACCATACAATGGTTGCTTGTGTGCGTGTTGTAGGATCGCAAAATCCTTGGTCGTTTTTGCAAGGGAGTCTAATTCCTTGGTAAAGAATTGTATCGTCTTTTAAGTCGCGTGTAAGTTGGACTTTTTCAAGGTGTATTTTCCAATTAAAAAACATTATCTCTTGGTATCCTTTTTTTTGTGTTGCTGTAAAATATTGCTGTAAATTTATATCCTGTCAGTGTTGTTGCTCGGGCTTTCGAGTATAGTGTAGCTAATACATTTGTGCTTTCTATAGCTTGTGGTTCGGATTCACATTGTGTTACTTGATTTATAGCATATTTGTGTAATGTTTTTTGTTCGTTTTCTTCACAATCGTAGTGTGTTACTAATAAATCCTGAGGTCCTGTGCGAGGAGATGGATTTTGGCTTGCTTCGGAAAAAATGAGGAAAAGAAGGTGTTGAAATGTGAATGTCTTTAGAAGATACATGTGTATGATAATCCTGAGTATTGATTATAAAAAGTTATGTATCCGATTGTCTTTTTGTATATCTATTGTTTTTATATATTATTTCTGTTGTTATAAATGGAGGAGGTAAAGATTGAGCTGTTATATTAGGGGGGTCTAATGGAAATTGGTGTTGAACAATGTTATTTAGTCTTACTGTAAGTTCGAATTTTAGTGTGAGATTTGTTGTAGTATTTGGATGTTATGTTCTTGTATATCTTTGTGGATATCGTGTCGATTTTGTAATCTATTTAGTGCCCAGTTGTGTAATCTATTGCTTTCTTGATGTTGACCAAACAAAGGTGGGGTTGCTACGAATGTAATCCAATCTAATCCTAGTGGTATATTATGAGATGATTGTTCTTGATGTCGTGAATCAAGATCTGTAGGAAAATTTAGAGGAAAAGTTGATGGTGATATTTGGTTTAAAGAAGGTGTTGAAGGAAAAAAAGTGTTTCGAGTAATAGAGATAGTGTTGTATCGAATGAAACGTCAATTGGGTTGTTTACTAAATTTGGTTCAACGTGAGGGTATTTGTTAGTTACCCAATATGGAGGACGCTCTGTGGTTGTTGGGTTATTAAAAGGGTTTTTTCTGATTTGTTCTGATGTGGGGGTTGAACCTAAGTAATCTGATGGAATATTTGAAGTGTTCTGTTGTGAAGCAGTTGGAGGTTTATCTGCTAGTGTGCTACTAGAAAGGTCTAAGGGACATGATGTTGGTGATTGAGGTATAATAAATTGAACTCTGGGAGTTTGAAAATTACTATTTCGTCTTGGATGTATTATTTGTCTATTTATTTCGAGTGTGTTTAGTTTTGACTGATGTGTCTTACTCTGTTAAGATCTTGTTATAGATGCGGATAGATGTTATATGTTGGTTCGTAGTGCGGTTCGCTTAAAGATGCTTGGCGAACAACTGGTTATAATGGTTCAGATAATCATGCGTGTCTTTCTTCAAAAGTATAGGGATTGTCGTGGAAAGAAATGCGTGTAGATAATTGGGGGTTTTGGGTACTTGTGGGTGTTGTTGGGTTTTCTTGGGATGTTGTTGGTGGGGATGGGTGTGGTAGTTGTTGATTAGCATTTTGAAGGGGATGGTCGGTGAACTAATTGTTTTTGTTGGTCTTTTTTTGAATTCGTTTGTTCATCAGTGTGTTGATTCGATACATTTTCTGAATTGTTTTGAACAATTTTGAAACCTGTGAAAAAATATAATTGTGTTAATTCACGGAGTGCGTATTCTTTTGGGTAATAAGCTAATAGGTTGTTTCGATGTTGAATAATTTCTTTTTTTATTTGTGTCAGTTAATTTGTATGTGACATCAGAAGATTTGTCAATTATTTGATATGGTCCTTTTCGGAGTGGATGTAGTTTTTTAGAAATTCCTTACTGCGTCGTAAAGTTGGGAATTAAAACAAATGTTCCTATTTTTAAATATGTGGCTGGTTTAAAGCGTGAATTGATTTGGTTATTTATGTTTTGCCTTTGTAGCAATTTTTTTGTTATTTTTTGGTAGATTTCATTATGTTTTTTATCTCTATTTAAAATCGATTCGGTATGTGTACCGGAAGCTAATTTTGAAATTTGTGGATAATGAAAAGGATCTTCATCATGTGTATGTGATGGTAGATTATAACAAACTGAATCTTTATTTGGTTTACAATATCCTTGTGTGTTTTTATGGGCATTTGCTGTAAACATTATTGGCTTACCTAGTTTTTGGTTAAATACCATTTCATATGGTGACATTCCTAGTGTTGTTTTTATTTGTGAATTGTATGATAAGGGAAATAATTTTACATCTGTTGACCACTCAGTATATCTTGTATCATTTCCATTAATGATACATCTGAGGTATTCTTGTAATGAACGGTTAATACCTTCGACTAATCCATTTGTCCAAGGTGCATGAGATGTACGTGGTTTGTGTTTAATATTATATAAGTGGCTTAATTTGATAATTTCATTATTAATAAATTCAGTACCATTGTAATCCGAATTTAGCTATCCAGTATTCGTAGAGTGTTGTATATGCATAGTAAGCATTACAATGGGGTACTGCATTAAGTGCTACAGAGTGTGTAAATGCATCAACAATTAATATTATATATTCTGAGGATGGTGAAATTGATCCTTTTGTGTCAAATGATATTCTGTGATTAAAATGTAGATTTTGTCCTTTAAATCTTGTTTTCTGCAATTTGTTTTTGATTTGGATAGAGTTAATTTAATAGACATATTATACAATCATTACATAATACTTTGATCCAAATTGGTGCATTGGGGAAACAAAATTTTTGTATAAAGTTAGAAAATGTTTTTTCTGATCTTGAAAGTCCTTTTGTATAAAAGGTGTGTGAAGTATTAGTGCTATTAACATCATACTTAAAGGGAGACATGGTCTGATGACGGAATCAAGGTTTCGATATTTCTGTAATAATTCTAGTGTAATTTTTTCTGTTGTAGGTAGAAAAATTGTTTCTACTTCAATTTTTGTAGGGTCATGTAGGTTAAAAACTTAATTTATTGTGTATTATGAATCGTTTTGTAACGTTCCTGATAAATTTAACAGTTCTGTTAAGTTTTCTTTTTCTATTAAACGTAATGGGTCCTTTTTATGTGGTTGTTGTTTAATTCATTTTTGTTGAGTATTATTTTTGATCCAATGTGATATGGTATCGGCTTGAATGTAGATGTTGCTAATAAATAAACTTCATAATGGTTGTTTTGACAATCTAAATAGAGTGAAAAATGTTGTAGATTGTTTATTTGTGATTGTTCTATGTCAGTTTTTACTGCGTATTTATATTCTAATCGTGGTGAAGTTTCATCTTTAGCGAGATAGAATTTTAGATTTTGTGGTATTTCAACTGTTGTTTTTCTTGTTAACAGTTCAGGTGGTGTATTACTACTAAGAGTGTCAGGTAGTGCAAGGTTTTTTCCTGCTGTCCATACTATGTGTAAAATTGGGAGTTTCATTAGGATTAGTTGAAATCTATAAACTCTATGATTTGGGTTTGATTTTTGTGTAAAGAGAAATATGATAGGTTTATGGTCTTTAAATAAAACTGTTGAATGTTTTGATGCAAGTATCAAAAATTCACTTTCTGTTAGAGTGTGTATAATAGCTGTGCACTCTCTCATAAGAGTAGAGAGTCGTAGTTCAGCTTGTGTAAATAAGCGAAAATTTGCTGATATAAGATTCATTTTATTGGTTCCATTGTGGGATTGTAATAATGCTGCACCGATGCCAAAATTTGAAGCATCGCACATTGCATAAAATGGTTGATTATGATCTGGAATTTTGTTTGAAATTTGTTCGGTGAGAAGTTTTTTGATTTCTTCAAATTGTATTTGATGTTTATCTTGTCCATTTGAAATTGTTTTGTTGTCTAAGAATGTTATAGAAGGGTCTTAAGTATAATTGCATTTTATAGACGTATTTAATTAAGAATTTTAACATTCCAAAAAATTCTTGGATTTTCTTTTTGTTGGTAGGTGGTTGAAGTTTTTGAATCGCATCGATTCGTGATTTTAGTGGAGTTATAGTGTCTTCTTCTATGATAAGAAAAAAAGTGATTTATCTGGGGCTGCTTTCATGTTTTCGTTCTGTAAACTTGATGATATTTTTCTAGAACTATAAACATTTCATCTTTTGTTTTTGATCGCATAAAGACATCATCTAAGTATGTTATTGCTTTTTTACTAAGTATGAGTGGTCGAAAAATTGTACTCATGAAGGTTGAGAAAGCTGCTGGTCCTATGGGTATGCCATAGAATAATCTATTATATTCGTATTGTTGATTTTCAATAACGAATTGTGTTAATCGTCGTGATTGTTCATCTAGTGGCATTTGGTTAAAGGCACTATTCAAGTCTGCGGTTGTGAAAAGTTTACCGTTTATTTTTGTTAAAATTACTTGGATAAGTTCTGTTGGCTAATTACATTTGGATTCATCAACGAGTGAATTGAGGTATCTAGCATCTAGAACTATTTTGAGTGATTCTCTTTTGGCAAGGATAATAACAGGGTTAATAAAGGTGTTTCCTTTTGGTTTTTCTTCTTTATTTAAGATAAAATTTCTTATTGTTCTAGAATGTCAAGTAATCTATTAACTTTGTCATGTAAGTGATTGGTACTTTGCTTGCTCTTTGTTTTTTGAAAACTGCGTCAGGTTTCAGGGGTAAATGTAGTGGTGAATTTATTTTTACAACGTCAAATTTAGATGTTGCATAAACTGTTGGATATCTAAACAGTAAATCGGCTAATTTTTCAAATTCATTTTGTGTTAATTGAAAGTGTTGAAAATTGAACATTGTCAAGAATTTTTGTTGATGTTCTGTATAGTGTAATATTTTGAATGTTGGTTTAAAATAAGGTGTTTTCGTGAAATAGTCTGTGTTCCTTTTTGCATTGCTTATTATATCTTTTATTGATAATTCTTCATCGAGAATTGTTGATTGACATATATCTAGTAGTTGTAATATAATATTTACTCTGTACGCTACTTCTTTTTTGGGGGAAGTTGTTGCATTAGTTTCACAATATCCTAAGAGTCCTAAACGTAGGGTGATTTTGTATGGTGCATTATTATATACATGTAAAGAAATAATTTCGGAGTTTGAGTTTTTCATGTTTTTTATCATAATCATTTTCAACTTTTATCATGTTGACTAAAATTGTGTTTTCTGTATCACTTTCACGGTCTGTTGATTCACAATTAAAGTGATTTAAATGTAATTCAGTAGTTTCTGCTTTATCAAAACCAGGGGGTTTGAATTTGTTTTTTCAGTTATTTTTACTTGATTAATTTGTCTCTGACGTTTTGGTGTTTTGCTTCTATATTTGTTTTGAGAGTCTGGATAATGTGTGTTTTTTCTATTAGGTGGTTGAGAGTAGTTTCTTTGTCTATTGTTATAGTTTGAATTTCTATTTTGTGAATTTTCTCGTAATCTATTTTAATAATTGTTA
The DNA here is from genome assembly GCF_963678635.1 of Symsagittifera roscoffensis. NCBI lineage: Eukaryota > Metazoa > Xenacoelomorpha > Acoela > Convolutidae > Symsagittifera > Symsagittifera roscoffensis. Next base: position 70,804,048 of record NC_087062.1, on the reverse strand, counting down.
TAATTAGATCTCTGTTGATTTGATCTGTTGTTTGAATAATCTCGTGATCGATTATTATATCGTTGATTTCGATTACTTGAATAGCTTCTGTTTCTATTGTTGGAACAATTTATGTGTCCATTGTACGATGAGTTTCTTAATCTATCATTTGAATAGTGTCTATTCTTTGAATGGAAACTGGTATCAAACGAATAGTTCGGTCTATTTGAGTTTGATCGTGAGTAATTATTTCGCTATTGAGTATTTCGACTGTGTGATCGAATATATCTGTTTTGTGAGGAATTTCGTGAGTTTCGTTGAATTGGTGATCTACCTCTGTAGTTAGTGTTATAAGATGATTAAGTTCTTGATTAATTTGAGCTATTTGGAAGTGGTTTTCCAGAGCTATTGTTACTGTGAATGTTTTTATTTGGTAGATTTTGATCTTTTTTCATGTATTGATAAAATTATTTGTTTGGTTGTTTGTACTTTTGTGGTTTATTTTGATTGTCTTGATGTTTTTGTCTGCATTCAGCAGTGCTATGTCCGTATCTTCGTCAATAGTTACACCATTTTTTGAGTGATGGTTTACCTACAAATTTTGGATTTTTCTCGTAGATATTTAATATTTGTGTTATTTTCTCAGCTAGTTCAGTGTCAGAGTCATGAATATGATTTATTTGTGAAGTAGTGGCTTGGATATTATTTACATATTTTTATCCTTACTTGTTTCGATCCCTACTGCTAGTTGTTTGATCGTTTCAATTGGTAATCTGCGAATTTCATTGCATAAAACTCTTTGATGTTGTTTGTTCCTTTCTGAATCAAACATTTTTGAAAATTCTTGTGTGAATCTTTTCCAATCTGATTTTATTTCTATTGACAAAACTGAAAACCCTTTTTGAGCTACGCCATCAAGTGTAGTTTGTATTAACGCTGTGCCTCTATGTATCCAATTTTCGTGAAGTGGTGTATTTATGGGTTCAGGTCCTATGTTCAAAATTAAATTTGCTGTGACTGCATTTAAATAATCTTCTACAGAATATTCAGGGTCTGTACCGGTGAATGACATCAATGGTTTGTTTGATGTTATTGATGATCCACCCATTAGGTATGCATTCATAGTCATTTGGAGTGATTCTGCGATATTTGGCGTTTGTGAAAAATTTGTGAGTTGACTTTTTAGGATTTCGTGTTGCTGTAAATAATATGGTAGTGGGATTTCATTTTTCATTTGTGTTGGTTGATAGGAATGTGTACTTGCAGGGTTTTGTATTTGTATTGTTTGATAGGGTTGTGTACTAGTTGGGTTTTGCATTTGCAATGGTTGGTGAATTTGTGTACTAGCTAAGTTTTGTGGGTAAAAATTTGTATTTTGAGATGCTAGACTTGGTCGAGGTTGTTGTACACGGTATTCCTGTGTATATGGTGCAAAAATAGCTGGTTGATAGTAATCATCATCATCTGATGATAAATAGTTAGGTGTATAATAAGGTGATTTATGTTTATTTTGGTTTTGTTCTTTATTGTTTTTATTCTGTTGAAAAAATGGATAATTTTAACTTTGGTCTCGTGAAATTCGTGGATAGTCATAAAAAATTACTGAAGTTTTTGATGGTTGTAGAACATTTTGTCTTTGTGAAAATAAATGATTTTGAGTATTTGGACGAGAAGGTTTATATGTGTGTGGTCTATTTACATAGTTATAATTGTGTTCTGCAAAGTTGTTCCTAGAGAAGGTTCTTTGTTTTTTGTATTGGTTTCGTCAATGGTCTAAATGTTTGATAGTTCACATGTGGGTAGTTTGGGACAACGGTGAGTTTAACCGTAGATTGTAATGTTATCTGTGGTAAGGTTAGATTTTTAGGTCTTGGAGTTGTAAGATTTGGATGTATTGGTGAAATGCTTTGTTTTTTGTTGTTGATATTACTGTTGTAACTACTTCTTCATTTGTGAAATGTGATGATGTTTGAATATCTTGTTGTGTGCGGTGCCTAGTTCCGTTCAGGTTTTCTTGTTGTAGGAGAGTTGAGTTTAAGCAATTATTTCCTGTTCTATGGGGTAGAAATGAATTATAGTTTAAAGGTGGTGCATCAGTTGTGAGTGGATATACCTTATTATAATCTTTGTTGATGGAAATGGTGCTAATTGCTTGACTTAAAATATCTGTTGGTATGTCGAAGAATAGTGGAAGAGACCATTCAGGGTCCCAAACATAAACTGATTGTTCTGCTAATACAGTGTCATCAGCTGAATTTTGGAGTCTGAAATTCTTTTTTGCTTGTGAGATTAAATCAAGATTATGTGTGAAATAATCAATGATAAACCATGCCAAGATTTTTTTAAATCGTATTTAAAGTTTTGTGAAACGTCGTTACTAGTTAAATTTTCACGGATTGTATTTAAATTTTCAGAAAATATTGCGATTTCATGTCTCACAGTTGTATGTTTTGATGTTTGAACTGGTGAAGTTCCTTGCGATTCTGGTATTTCTAATATAGATAGATAGCTATAAATTATTTGAAATACTTCCATAGTAAGTATTGAATTTGCTCTTTGTGAATTTTGGTTTTGTATATTTTTTATGTGTTCTGTGAATACTTTTGAAAATTCTATATCTACGTCGTCTGTTTGGAGTAGCTATCTACCATGAAATCTACTTGGTGTCTGTATTTCTATGGTATACATTCCGTACTGTTGTAATAGATTACATATTCCTTTGAGGTAGTGGTCGATAATTTGTCTTTTGATCTTTACTTCTAGAAATTCTGCTGTGCATAGACTAACTCCTCTTTCAAATAAATTTGCAATAACGTTTTGACAAAATTGTGTTTGTCCTCTATCATCAGTGAATGAATTAATTAAAAATGGGAAGATGGAGTTTTCATCTTCGCTTTCTTCATTTTGACCCAATTTTGTGCTTTATAACTGTTAATTTATAGTTTTCAAGGTATTTTATTGGTTGATTCCAATTGTATAGATGTACTGGTTTGTTTTTGTATGTCTCTTTTATTCTTCGTTTTCCTTGTATTGATGATTGTGATGTGGTTTCTGAGTCAGAAAAATATAACGTATCATTAACTTGGTAGTTTTCATTTACGGAGTATTTTAGTGTGTAGAGTTCTTCTAAATTACTTGTTTGGAAACGGAGAATGCGTTTCTTTGTTTTGAAAATCTTCTTCGTGTAATCTGTCTTTGTTTGCTTAAAATTTTTCTTGTGATTGTTTGTCGTTTTGTTCTTATGTATCCTTTTGAATGTGTGTGTGGAGTGATTACGAGACCATATTTTCGTTGTTTATTTCACAATTGTGTAGGATGATTGTTTGTTTATTTCCTAAATTGTCTAGTGACATAAAGTTTAGGATGAAGGATGCAATATTTGGATTAGTGATTTTTAATGCTGACACTGTTAGTTCTTACAATTTTTTTGGGTTTGCCTAACTTGGGTCATATGCTTCAGGGTCGGAGAGAAGGTATATATCAATTCCTGAGAAAGATTGTTACTTTCTCGTGACTAGTGTAAGTTAAGGTGTTAACTTACTTAATCTTACTTAGGGGTAGTGATTGTGTTCAAGGGTTGGAGAATAGTAAATCTATCCACACGGTTCAGGTATAGTTAGAACTTAAGTAGCTCGTTAGATACTATTTTAAACTTATTAGGTTTAAGTATTATCCTGGGTCAGGTAAAAGGGGGGGGTTCAAGTGAAGGAATAATAAGCGAAGTTCTTCACTGTTTATCCTGATGAGAATGGTTAGTGCGATTGAAAAATTTCTATTAGTCTTGGGCCTTGGGAAAAGGTTGGATAGTGAATCGACGTTTCAGGTCGTTAGACGTTTTGTTAAATGTGTGGGGGAGAACAAAATTGTTCTTTTTGATCCAAGGATAAGCCTTGATGATCAGAATATAAAAGTAAGGAAATTAAATTTAATTTAGGTAAAAGTGTATGAAAGATCCAAGGAAAGCCTTGATGATCTTTTAAGTTTAAAGGGTTAAATTTAAAATAATAATAAAAAATAGGTTTTAAATGAAAATTTTATTTATAAAAAATTTTAGTTTGTTAGTTTTTAATGATGTTAGTAGATTTATGATTTGCTGTTATGTTTTATGTGGTGATAAAACTGAGATGAAGAGATTATTTATATATTACTAACAATTCATGTATTTACTAACTAATTTTTATTTTCTATTTTTAATAAAAATTTTTTCTATATATCTTTTTAAATTTACTGCAGATTAAAGGAAACGACTAGGGATGTTTTTATCAGTCGTTATTGTATAATAATAGTTTTAGCGCCTATAATTATTGGTGAAGATTTTTCATCAAGGATAATATGTTTGCAAATGAAAATCTAAATTCATTGCTAAGGAAACTCTAAATATAAAAGTTTGTGTTGGCTTTTGCCGTGCGACTATGAAACTTATGAATAAGTTCCGTTGTAGTCGTATATCGTTTCTTGTCCGAGGTCGTTTTCCAATACCGGGTAGTTCTTGTATCGTTCGGAATAATGGCTCTGCTCTATTGAGTCGTAGAGACATTTCAATTAAATTATTATCGTGTAACATTTTTGAGAAAGTTTGTCTAAGTCTAATCTATTTTTGGTTAGTTCTAAGCTATTTTATTCCCTAAGGTCTTAATCGAGACTTATGGTCGCACCAGATGAGTTGAGACTTAGGTCTAACTCATAGAGTAATTTCAGATAGGGTACAACGTCTGCTCGTCACGCTATCTTATTTTCGGCCTGATAGATTCGTGCAACTTCTTAGTCTAATACCGATCTTAATCTTACTCTTATATCTCTTAGTCTCAATAGATATAGAGTATACTGGTTTTGTTACGAGTCGGTCTCTCGGAAAAGGCAACTAAGTTGTAAGTTAAATTCAATGTGATCTGGTGCTGAAATTACAAGTAATTTCAGCACTTACAAATAAGTGGGTTGTTAGTTAGATGGAGTGTGTTGGTTAGTCTTTAATCTTTTATTTATAACCAATAATATTAATAGTTTGGATCAGGTTCCAAGATAGTGACTCCGAGGTAACGGATGTAAGCCTGCAGTAGTCATCAAACGTCGGCAACATATTTTTTACCCTTTGCTTTTTTATGAAGTTCACAATTTCTGCGCTTATTAATAACTGAATGAAAAAGAGTAATTCAAAGACTTTAATTGCTGCTTTTAAACATTTACTAAACTCATTATTGATGAAAAATTTCAGACAATTTTCAACTTTTCATACACCAAACTTCCGATTTTTGACAAATTTTCCTCTACCATCTGAAAGTTAATGTTTTCTGAGCTTAAAATTAGAAACACATTTTACCTATGAGCATTTTTTGTGAAGTTATGGGAGTTTGAAAGTTGCCAGTTTGCAATAGCGTGTGAAGGGAGGGGGCTGAAAAAAAAACGAAAAAAAAATTGTATACTAACTCGTCATTTTTTTAAACCAAAAACTATCAAATTGGCTGTAGAGTTCAGTCAAAACAATCAAGGCTTCGCCTTGATATATGAGCAGTCTTGTTATTACTTCAAAGTGAAGATTTACTAAACAGTTGCGAAGATGGTAACAATTGTTTACAGTAGTTTGAACTTCCAAACTTTCTCCAGTTTCTCTCCTAGGAGGACTTACGAGGGTAAGGATGGGATTACATTTCTTCGTCACTCCAATTCAGAGGCAATGAAAGCCAATTTGGATAAGCTAAGCCTCTTACCAGGTCCGATTTTGTCGTCATTAACAAGCGGAAGTTGTCAGAAATTGGGAGCCTTTACATCCTTCGTAAAAGCTTTTGATAGTCATTCAATTATAAGACTCTCTTGGCTAGAACCATTCGATTTTTTTTTGCAGTTGCAATACATGCAATGAAAACTTTTAATTTCTACAAGAAAAAACTCATAATTGAAAAGAAAAAAAAGTGATGCATTTTTGTTCTGATAAATTGATCAAACTTCAGCGACACTGAGCAATTTAATATTGAATCATAAACCGCATATCTATGATAATTCTTTCAGTTATACACACAACGGTTTCGCAACTTCAGTGAAATGATTACCCATAACTAGTATACCACTAGCATAGCATAACATGACTTTATCTAACAATACCTCGTTTGATCAAATTAACAACGAGGGAGGGGAGATAGAGATGGGGAGCGTTTACCCCCCTGGAGATTTAGAAGAAGGATACCCATCGAGTGTGTTTAAAATGACCCCCACTGGGCTTCTGTTTTGTGTGGTACTGTGTCTCATCATTTTCATCTCAATATCAGGTGAGTTTTTTTACGTAACTTTTTCGGTCAATTAATTCAAATTTAGACGATTATTTAGCACCAAGGGAATTGTGATATAAATTAAGAAAAGTTGTTTAGAAACATCATTGTTTGCGTTCTAAAAAGTTAACTTCCTTGCTGCTAATTTTTTAAGAAACCATGTATGCTCGAATGTTTGTGTCATTTTTTGAAGAAAAGCACGATCCAATTTTGAGCATTTCTATATTTAAGTAATGATGGCGGAAATCAAAATGTCGTGACTTGAATTGTGTTGTTTTAAATTACAAATCTGTTTCGTCCCAAATCTAATTCAGCGCTTTCAACAATTTTCTCAAAAGTTTTTAATCAATTAAGGGATTTTGGGATACTTGCAAGAAATGGGTGGAGCTCCTCAGAATGTTGTCTCGTTCGTCACCCAAATTGATTTCTGTGGATATATTATAGAAGAAAACTTGTCTGAATAGATTAATCAATTTACCACTGGTGCATTGCAAATGACCAACTGAATAAAAGGGGAGGGGGGTATTTTGCATGAACAATATAATAGGTATTTTTGTAAAACTAATTGAAAAAATACAAAAACAGCATTTTAGGTACACTTTTCTAAAAAATGCGCCTATGCGGCGCTAAAATACTGCTGACAAAATAGCGTTTTTTGTTCATCTTTCATAATCATTTTGGTTGACCTATCAAGAAGCTTGAAGGCATTTTCTAAAAATTAAAATACTATTTTTCAAAAAACAAAACTAGTATCAAATTTTGATTGCTAATTTCAGGTAACAGTCTTGTGCTGTTTGTGCTGAAGAAGAAGCCGCAGCTGCAGAACACAACTGGCTGGTTCGTGGCCAATCTTGCCATAGCAGACCTCGGTGGATCCCTGATCAACATGCCAGTCAGTGCAATGTGTGCCCTCGCTGACTCTTTCCCCTTTCCAAACTTCCTCTGCCTCGTGAGTCAATTTTCACTCCACTTCTTGCCCGGGTCCAGATCCCGCTCAAACCGGTCAACATTTGAACGGTCTGAGCGGTTTTTCAGCAAAACTTCAACAGTTTGATCGGTTTGAGCAGTTTTTCTTGGAAAAATCTCTCAAACCGTTCAAAATCCGCTCATTTCCTGCGGCGGTTTTCTGAACGGTTTTTCAGCAAGATTTCAGCGGTTTTTGAGAGGTTTGGTTTAAAAAACCGATAAAACGCGCCAAAATACCCGGTTAGAGGCGATGTGCAACCGGTTCTTTCAATTGAACTTTAAAAACTTAATAATTTTCAAATTAGAAACTGACTTTTTCGAAGGCTAAAATTTTGTCTTAAAAAAATTGGGCGTAGAGAATTATAAAGGCATACTAACAACAACCTGTTGTTAGGATTAAACCTACGATATCAGTCTCGGCAAGAAAAAATCGAATAAATTGACAATTCTCAGAATCATAGTTTTTATGTTAAACAAAAATAGTTGAAGACGCATATGCAGAGTATTTAAAGAAACCTGTAAAATTGTTCGGGCCCAACATCTCGGGTTTTCAAATTTAATTCTCCAGAAAAGTGAAAAAAATTCACAAAAAGTCAAAAAAATAAAGCTTGACATTTTCAAAGGCCATAAGTTTTGGGTGTAGAAATTTGATTTCATTCCAAGATGGAATATTTATGATATTCGATTCTGCTCCAGAGTCTATTAAAAAATTTATTTCAAGGTCTGGTGGTTGAAATTCTTTACTTTTGGACTTTCTAAAAGAAAGGGAATTGTCCAAATTTTTTCTTTTGGTGAGTCTTTTGGTATATTTTGGTAAATGTGATTTGTACTAGAACATGGTATTTGTTCTTTTTCAGGTTGTTGTGATGTCGTTACTTCATTTACTATTTAATCGATTGGTATGTTATTACTTCTAGGTCTAGTTTGTTAATCTAAAAGTAATTCCAAGTGATTTTTGTAAATATGTGAATAAAAATGTTGTGTGTGTAACGGTTTCATAATCATTTTCTACTTTTATCATGTTGACTAAAATTGTGTTTTCTGTATCACTTTCACTGTCTGTTGATTCACAATTAATGTGATTTAAATGTAATTCAGTAGTTTCTGTGTTATCAAAACCAGGGGGTTTGAATTTGTTTTTTCAGTTGTTTGTACTTGCTTTATTTGTCTCTGATGTTTTGGTGTTTTGCTTCTATATTCGTTTTGAGAGTCTGGATAACGTGTTTTATTTCTATTAGGTGATTGAGAGTAGTTTCTTTGTCTATTGTTATAGTTTGAATTTCTATTTTGTGAATTTTCTCGTGATCTATTTTGATAATTGTTATAATTAGATCTATGTTGATTTGATCTGTTGTTTGAATAATCTCGTGATCGATTATTATATCGTTGATTTCGATTACTTGAATAGCTTCTGTTTCTATTGTTGGAATAATTTCTGTGTCTATTGTACGATGAGTTTCCTAATCTATCATTTGAATAGTGTCCGTTCTTTGAATGTGAATGGAAACTGGTATCAAACGAATAGTTCGGTCTATTTGAGTTTGATCGTGAGTAATTATTTCGATATTGAGTATTTCGACTGTGTGATGGAATATATCTATTTTGTGAGGAGTTTTGTGAATTTCGTTGATTTGGTGATCTACCTCTGTAGTTAGAGTTATAAGGTGGTTAGCTTCTTGAATAATTTGAGCTATTTGGAAGTGGTTTCCCAGAGCTATTATTACTGTGAATGTTTTTATTTGGTAGATTTTTATCTTTTTTCATGTATTGATAAAATGATTTGTTTGGTTCTTTGTACTTTTGTGGTTTATTTTGACTGTCTTGATGTTTTTGTCTGCATTCAGCAATGCTATGTCCATATCTTCGGCAATAGTTACACCATTTTTTGAATGATGGATTACCTATATATTTTGGATTTTTCTTGTGTTATTTTCTCAGCTAGTTCAGTGTCAGAGTCATGAATATGATTTATTTGTGAAGTAGTGGTTTGGATATTATTTACATATTCTTATCCTTACTTGTTTCGATCCTTACTGCTAGTTGTTTGATCGTTTCATTTGGTAGTCTGTGAATTTCATTGCATAAAACTCTTTGATGTTGTTTGTTCCTTTCTGAATCAGACTTCAGAAAAGATTTTTGAAAATTCTTGTGTGAACCTTTTCCAATCTGATTTTATTTCTATTGACAAAACTGAAAACCCCTTTTGAGCTACGCCATCAGGTGCAGTTTGAATTAGCGCTGTGCGTCTATGTATCCAATTTTCGTGAAGCGGTGTATTGATGGGTTCAGGTCCTATGTTCAAAATTAAATTTGCTGTGATTGCATTTGAATAACCTTCTACAGAATATTCAGTATCGGTGAATACCATCAATGCTTGGTTTGATGTTATTGATGATCCATTCATTAGGTATGCATTCATAGTCATTTGGAGTGATTCTGCGGCATTTGGCGTTTGTGAAAAATTTGTGAGTTGACTTTTTGTGATTTCGTGTTGCTGTAAATAATATGGTAGTGGGATTTCAGTTTTCATTTGTGTCGGTTGATAAGAATGTGTACTTGCAGGGTTTTGTACTTGTATTTTTTGATAGGATTGTTCACTAGTTGGGTTTTGCATTTGCACTGGTTGGTGAATTTGTGTACTAGCTAAGTTTTTGGTTAAAAATTTGTATTTTGAGATGCTAGACTCGGTCGAGGTTGTTGTACACGGTATTCCTGTGTATATGGTGCAAAAATATCTGGTTGATAGTAATCATCATCATCTGATGATAAATAGTTAGGTGTATAATAAGGTGTTTTATGTTTATTTTTTGTTTTTGTTGTTTATTGTTTTTATTCTGTTGAAAAAATGGATAATTCTCACTTTGGTCTTGTGAAATTCGTGGATAGTCATGAAAATTTACTGAAGTTGTTGTTGGTTGTTGAAAATTTTGTCTTTGTGAAAATAAATAATTTTGTGTATTTGGACGAGAAGGTTTAAATATGTGTGGTCTATTTACATAGTTATAATTGTGTTCTGCAAAGTTGTTCCTAGAGAAGGTTCTTTGTTTTTTGTATTGGTTTCGTCAATGGTCTAAATGTTTGATAGTTCACATGTGGGTATTTTGGGACAACGGTGGGTTTAACCGTAGATTGTAATGTTACCTGTGGTAAGGTTGGATTTTTAGGTCTTGGAGTTGTAAGATTTGGATGTATTGGTGAAACGCTTTGTTGTGTGGTTGTTATTACTGTTGTAACTACCTCTTCATTTGTGAAATGTGATGGTGTTTGAATATCTTGTTGTGTGAGGTTCCTAGTTCCGTTCAAGTTTTCTTGTTGTATGAGAGTTGAGTTTAAACTATTATTTCCTGTTCTATCGGGTAGAAATGATTTATAGTTTAAAGGTGTTGCATCAGTTGAGAGTGGATATACCTTATTATAATTCTCGTTGATGGAAATGGTGCTAATTGCTTGACTTGAAATATCTGTTGGTATGTCGAAGAACAGTGGAAGAGACCAATCAGGGTCCCATACATAAACTGATTGTTCTGCTAATACTCTGTCATCAGCTGAATTTTAGAGTCTGAAATTCTTTTTTGCTTAAGAGATTAAATCAAGATTATTGGTGAAATAATCAATGATAAACCATGCCAAGATTTTTTTAAAGTCGTGTTTGACGTTTTGTGAAACGTCGTTACTAGTTAAATTTTCACGGATTGTATTTAAAAATTCAGAAAATATTGCGATTTCATGTCTTACAGTTGTATGTTTTGATGTTTGAACTGGTGAAGTTCCTTGGGATTCTGGTATTTCTAATATAGATAGATAGCTATAAATTATTTGAAATATTTCAATAGTAGGTAATGAATATGCTCTTTGTGAATTTTGGTTTTGTATATTTTTTTTTTATTCTGTGAATACTTTTGAAAATTCTATATCTACGTCGTCTGTTTGGAGTAGATATCTACCATGAAATCTACTTGGTGTCTGTATTTCTATGGTATAGATTCCGTACTGTTGTAATAGATTACATATTCCTTTGAGGTAGTGGTCGATAATTTGTCTTTTGATCTTTACTTCTGGAAATTTTAATGTGCATGGACTAACTCCTCTTTCAAATAAATTTGCGATAACGTTTTGACAAAATTGTGTTTGTCCTCTATCATCAGTGAGTGAATTAATTAAAAATGGGAAGATGGAGTTTTCATCTTTGCTTTCTTCATTTTGACCCAATTTTGTGCTTTATAACTGTTAATTTATAGTTTTCAATGTGTTTTATTGGTTGATTCCAATTGTATAGATGTACTGGTTTGTTTTTGTATGTCTCTTTTATTCTTCGTTTTCCTTGTATTGATGATTGTGATGTGGTTTCTGAGTCAGAAAAATATAACGTATCATTAACTTGGTAGTTTTCATTTACGGAGTATTTTAGTGTGTAGAAATCTTCTAAATTACTTGTTTCCGATTCGGAGAATGCGTTTCTTTGTTTTGAAAATCTTCTTCGTGTAATCTGTCTTTGTTTGCTTAAAATTTTTCTTGTGATTGTTTGTCGTTTTGTTCTTATGTATCCTTATGACTGTCTGTGTGGAGTGATTACGAGACCATATTTTCGTTGTTTATTTCACAATTGTGTATGATGATTGTTTGTTTATTTCCTAAATTGTCTAGTGACATAAAGTTTAGGATGACGGATGCAATATTTGGATTAGTGATTTTTAATGCTTAAACTGTTAGTTCTTGCAATTTTTTTGGGTTAGCCTAACTTGTGTCATATGCTTCAGGGTTGGAGAGAAGGTATATATCAATTCCTGAGAAAGATTGTTATTTTCTCGTGACTAGTGTAAGTTAAGGTGTTAACTTACTTAATCTTACTTAGGGGTAGTGATTGTGTTCAAGGGTTGGAGAATAGTAAATCGATCCACACGGTTCAGGTATAATTAGAACTTAAGTAGCTCGTTAAATACTATTTTAAACTTATTAGGTTTAAGTATTATCCTGGGTCAGGTAAGAGGGGGGTGGGGTCAAGTGAAGGATTAATAACCGAAGTTCTTCACTGTTTATCCTGATGAGAATGGTTAGTGTGATTGAAAAATTTCTATTAGTCTTGGGCCTTGGGAAAAGGTTGGATAAAGAATCGACGTTTCAGGTCGTTAGACACTTTGTTAAATGTGTGGGGGAGAACAAAATTGTTCTTTTTGATCCAAGGATAAGCCTTGATGATCAGAATATAAAAGAAAGGAAATTAAATTTAATTTAGAAAAAAGTGAATAAAAGATCCAAGGAAAGCCTTGATGATCTATTAAGTTTAAAGGGTTAAATTTAAAATAATAATAGGAAATAGGTTTTAAATGAAAATTTAATTTATAAAAAATTTTAGTTTGTTAGTTTTTAATGATGTTAGTAGATTTATGATTTGCTGTTATGTTTTATGTGGTGATAAAACTGAGATGAAGAGATTATTTATATATTACTAACAATTAATGTATTTACTAACTAATTTTTATTTTCTATTTTTAATAAACATTTTTTCTAGATATCTTTTTAAATTTACTGCAGATTAAAGGAAACGACTAGGGATGTTTTTATCAGTCGTTATTGTATAATAATAGTTTTAGCGCCTATAATTATTGGTGAAGATTTTTCATCAAGGATACTATGTTTGCAAATGAAAATCTAAATTCATTGCTAATGAAACTCTAAATATAAAAATTTGTGTTGGCGGTTGCCGTGCGACTAAGAAACTTATGGATAAGTTCCGTTGTAGTCGTATATCGTTTCTTGTCCGAGGTCGTTTTCCAATAGAGACATTTCAATTAAATTATTATCGTGTAACATTTTTGAGAATGTTTGTCTAAGTCTAATCTATTTTTGGTTAGTTCTAAGCTATTTTATTCCTTAAGGTCTTAATCGAGACTTATGGTCGCACCAGATGAGTTGAGACTTAGGTCTAACTCATAGAGTAATTTCAGATAGGGTACACCGTCTGCTCGTCACGCTATCTTATTTTCGGCCTGATAGATTCGTGCAACTTCTTAGTCTAATACCGATCTTAATCTTATTCTTATATCTCTTAGTCTCAATAGATCTAGAGTATACTGGTTTTGTTACGAGTCGGTCTCTCGGAAAAGGCAACTAAGTTGTAAGTTAAATTCAATGTGCTCTGGTGCTGAAATTACAAGTAATTTCAGCACTTACAAATAAGTGGGTTGTTAGTTAGATGGAGCGTGGTTGGTTAGTCTTTAATATTTTATAGGGATAAAATATCTAATTTATAACCAATAATAATATATAGTTTGGATCAGGTTCCAAGATAGTGACTCCGAGGTAACGGATGTAAGCATCCTGCAGTAGTCATCAAACGTCGGCAACATATTTTTTACCCTTTGCTTTTTATGAAGGTCACAATTTCTGCGCTTATTAATAACTGAATGAAAAAGAGTAATTCAAAGACAATAATTGCTGCTTTTAAACATTTACTAAACTCATTATGGATGAAAAATTTCCACTTGCGAGTATTCTGTGCGCGGTGCGCCGTTCAAAACAAAAAGAAAGAAAAACAAGACTGCTCGTATCAGGGCGTTTTATAAAAAAGACAAAATTGTTCGTATCAGGGCAATACTATGAATGTTCCGACTGTCAATGGAGCTTTTGAAGTCAATGGAGCAGTTTGTTTTCTAAAATTTGATGAATTTTTTTAAAAAAAAAATTATTTTTTTATTTTTGAAAATCAACTTGCCACCCACCGTATTTAATCAAACTGATAGATTTCACTCCTTGTAACATTGCCATTATGACAACGAGTCTGCTTCAACTAATTTGGAAAATTTTCTAAGAAGGATTATATTTCAGCTTACGCATGAATAGAGCGAAACAGATCGCTCGTTTTTTTTTTCACGAATTAGCCAAATTAGCAATCTTCAAACCCCATAACTTTACAAAAAATATCACGAGTAAAATATCTTTTTAAATTTGAGCTCAAAAAAAATAATACATTTCAAATGAAATAAAAATCTGCCAAAAACTGCTAGTTAAAAAATGGAAATTTGTCTGGAGAAAAAAAAACCACCCGAGCAGAAGTATTCCGTCATTTTCTTCGAAAGCAGTGGAAGAGAAAGTAGTTGCAAGCCAAGCGTTATTGGGTCCATTTTTTGTATGATATCTATCGGGGTGTTCAATTTCATATTTTTGGGCTCTTTCGATCTTTTTTTTTTCATAGAAACCTATAGTTTAAAATTCCGAACCGTGGTAAAATTCCGACCCGTGTCTTATATAAAGCTTTTAATGTTCTCGTTTTATTTCGGTTCCCATTGTCGCTCAACGTATCAAGAATTAGCAGCTCTCATTGTAAGTGTTTTGTTATCTGACTTTCGAAGGAAGTGTGGATTATTTATGCTTGGGGTGGTTTTTTCAGACAATTTTCAACTTTTCGTAAGCCAAACTTCCGATTTTTGACAAATTTTCCTCTACCATCTGAAAGTTAATGTTTTCTGAGCTTAAAATTAGAAAAACATTTTACCTATGAACATTTTTTGTGAAGTTATGGGGGCTTGAAAATTGCCAGTTTGCATTAGCGTGTGAGGGGAGGGGGCTGAAAAAAAAACGAAAAAAAATTGTATACTAACTCGTCATTTTTTTAAACCAAAAACTATCAAATTGGCTGTAGAGTTCAGTCAAAACAATCAAGGCTTCGCCTTGATATATGAGCAGTCTTGTTATTACTTCAAAGTGAAGATTTACTAAACAGTTGCGAAGATGGTAACAATTGTTTACAGTAGTTTGAACTTCCAAACTTTCGCCAGTTTCTCTCATAGGAGGACTTACGAGGATAATTATGGGATTAAATTTCTCCGTCACTCCAATTCAAAGCCAATGAAAGCCAATTTGGATAAGCTAAGCCTCTTACCAGGTCCGATTTTGTCGTCATTAACAAGCGGAAGTTGTCAGAAATTGGGGAGCCTTTACATCCTTCGTAAAAGCTTTTGATAGTCATTCAATTATAAAACTCTCCTGACTAGAACCATTAGATTTTTTTTGCAGTTGCAATACATGCAATGAAAACTTTTAATTTCTACAAGAAAAAACTCATAATTGAAAAGCAAAAAAGTGATGTATTTTTGTTCTGATAAATTGATCAAACTTCAGCGACACTGAGCGACTTAATATTGAATCATAAACCGCATATCTATGATAATTCTTTCAGTTATACACACAACGGTTTCGCAACTTCAGTGAAATGATTACCCATAACTAGTATACCACTAGCATAGCATAACATGACTTTATCTAACAATACCTTGTTTGATCAAATTAACAACGGGGGAGGGGAGATAGAGATGGGGAGCGTTTACCCCCCTGGAGATTTAGAAGAAGGATACCCGTCGAGTGTGTTTAAAATGACCCCCACTGGGCTTCTGTTTTGTATGGTACTGTGTCTCATCATTTTCATCTCAATATCAGGTGAGTTTTTTTAACGTAACTTTTTCGATCAATTGATTCAAATTTAGACGACTATTTAGCACCAAGGGAATTGTGATTCAAATTAAGAAAAGTTGTTTAGAATCATCCTTTTTTGCCCTCTAAAAAGTTAACTTCCTTGTTGCTACTTTTTTAAGAAACCATGTATGCTCGAATTTTTATGTCATTTTTTGAAGAAAAGCACGATCCAATTTTGAGCATTTCTATATTTAAGTAATGAAGGCGAAAATCGAAATGACGTGGCTTGAATTGTGTTGTTTTAAATTACAAATCTGTTTCGTTCCAAATCAAATTCAGCGCTTTCAACAATTTTCTCAAAAGTCTTTAATCAATTAAGGGATTTTGGGATACTTGCAAGAAATGGGTGGAGCTCCTCGGAATGTTGTCTCGTTCGTCACCCAAATTGATTTGTCTAGATATATTACAGAAGAAAAGTTGTCTGAATAGATTAATCAATTTACCACTGGTGCATTGCAAATGACCAACTGAATAAAAGGGGATGGGGGTATTTTGCATGAACAATATAATAGTTATTTTTGGTAAAACTAATTGAAAAAATACAAAAACAGCATTTTAGGTACGCTTTTCTGAAAAATACGCCTATGCGGCGCTCAAATACTGTTGACAAAATAGCGTTTTTTGTTCATCTTTTATAATCAATTTGGTTGACCCATCAAGAAGCTTGAAGGCATTTTCTAAAAAAAAAACGTTTTTTTTTTTTTAAAAACCTCTCAAAAAGGCGTCTACGATTTTAATCGTTAGAGTATCACGTTTTGGTTGCTAATTTCAGGTAACAGCCTTGTACTGTTTGTGCTGAAGAAGAGGCCGCAGCTGCAGAACACGACTGGCTGGTTCGTGGCCAATCTGGCCATAGCAGACCTCGGTGGATCCCTGATCAACATGCCAGTCAGTGCAGTGTGTGCCCTCGCTGACTCTTTCCCCTTTCCAAACTTCCTCTGCCTCGTGAGTCAATTTTCACCCCGCTTCTTGCCCGGGTCCAGATCTCGCTCAAACCCGCTCAACATTTGAATGGTCTGAGCGGTTTTCCAGTAAGATTTGAACAATTTGAGCGGCTTTCCAGCAAAACTTGAACAGCTTGAGCGGTTTGAGAAGTTTTTTTGGAAAAACCTCTCAAACCGCTCAAAACCCGCTCATTTCATGCGGCGGTTTTCTGAACAATTTTTTCAGCAAGATTTGAGCAGTTTTTGAGAGGGTTGGTTTAAAAAACCGATAAAACGCGTCCAAAGACCTGGTAGAGGCGATGTGCAACGGGTTCTTTCAATTGAACTTTGAAAACTTGAAAATTTTCAATTTAAAAACTGACTTCTCTGAAGGCCACAACTTTGTCTAAAAAAATTGGGCGCAGAGAATTATAAAGGCATACTTACTACAACCTGTTGTTGGGATTAAACCTACATATCAGTCTCGGCAAGATAGTTGTCGAGAAAAAATCGAATAAATTGACAATTCTCAGAAACATTGTTTTTGAAGTTAGAAAAAAATTAGTTGAAGCCGCATATGCAGAATGGTTTGAAGAAATCTGTAATTTCACTTGGGCCCAGCATCTCAGATTTTCAAAGTTAATTCTCCAGAAAAGCGAAAAAACTTCACGAAAAGGTCAAAAAAAGCGTGACATTTCCAAAAGCCATAACTTTTTGTGCAAAAAAAATTGCGCGTAGACGCAAATGCACAAGAGTTTCCTAACACCCCTTTTTTTCAATTGCACCCAAAGTTTCAAATATAAGAGGGTATTTCACGATATTAATAGAAAAAAAAATAACTTTTACGAGAGCAAAAACTTTTTGTGTAAATAAATTATGAGCAACAGCTGGAGAACAAATAAATTATCAGCAACAGAACAAAAAAAATAAAAAATTTGGGTCAAATGTTCTTCGCTTAGATATTTTTGAAGTCCGTAAACAGAGGGGGAAAAAAGAGTTTGCAGACACAAAACGACGCTTTCCATTGATGTCTCTTTTTTCAAAATTTGCTAAAACTGTTTTCCAGAAATACCAAACTAAAAAAAAAGTTTCCAAAGCGTCGAAAAAAAACTAAAATCGAAAACTCCATCCCATACATTTTCATAAACCTGTCTTTTTTTAAATGAAAATTTTGAGCAGACATGCCAAGCAAGACATTTGAATTTTAAATTAGCAACGGAAAAAACATACAAGCGGGAACAAAGCTTTGACCAGCAGAGCCTAGAAAAAAAGATTTTTTTACATTTTTTTAAATAAGTTTCAAGTCACTCCTGAAAGTATACAATGAACATGATAGCAGGATATTTGCCCACAGAGCTAGAAAAATCCACGATGTAACAAGTAAGCCGACAAAACTTGAGCAAATAAACGAAAGTACGATGAATCAATTTTTAACCGGAAAAAAGTCTTCTTTAGCATACATGCCGAAAATATCAAGGTCTTATGATGCAAAAAGCGACGGCGTTACCTATCGGCAAAGTGCAATGGAGTTTGGACATTGTTAAGATTCAATAAGATTGCAATTTGAAAATTTGCGAGAAAAAGAATTCACTGGAGAAAAAGTCTAGTTCCCGATTACTAGACACTTGTTTTCGCAAAAAAGAAGTCGCAGTGTAAAAAAGAAACAAGTCGCAGCTTTTCCCTATAGTTTGCCTATTTTTTCTGTCAAAGATGGTGAGTCCAAAATTCGCAATTATCTGAAGCCAGATAGTTTTTTTCTAAATTTTATACCTGGCGTTCATAAATTACATGCATTGTCAATATGATGCGTGCAAGAGTGTTTGTAATCAATTGAAAGATGGGGAGGGAAAAAAGAAAGAAAATTTAAAATATTAGTTTTTATCTGAAAACAAAAAATTTTAATTGAAAGTTTACACGGGTAAACGGTTGCAGTTGAAGTAGCACAGAATGTTTCACAGAACTTTTTTCATCGATTAAATTCAGCGAAAATTTTTTAAAAATGAAGTATTTTTTGTAAAACCAATCTGCTTAAGTGAAAGAGTTAAAAATCGATTTTCATCAACCTATTCATGGCTTATGAAACAATTGTTTTCCTGAAAAATGCAGAAAACATCACTTGGGTTAATTTTTAATGTTTCAGGCAACTGGATTCACTAATTCGGTTTTCTGTGGAGCAAGTATTGTGCTTTTGGCACTCGTTTCAATAGACAGGTAATTATCATGTTGTCAAAATGATTTTTAAAGAACGATTTACTTTTCTCCGTTGACTAAACCTAAAAGTCACTCTGCAGCACAAATATAAATTTTGCTTTTTTTAGGCTGGCTCTGTACTGTTTTCTTTAGTAAACTGATCAAAATCACTAAAAACATTTAAATTCTGGCACCTCATTCAAACAGAGTAAAAGATGGAATATATCGGTTGTGTCTTCCGTTGTGTTCGGTCCCTTTTGGGACTTAAATTTTTGCACAATTCTGAAAAACCCAAAAATCAGCGCTAAAATATCGATGCTTATTGTTAAATTTGCAATTTTCGACTGATGTATTATCAATGTACTTCTTTGGTTTGTTACTGATTCAACTATTATTATCTTTGGGAGACTTAACCCGGGTTTCTACAAATTATTTAAAAATAATTCACCGTTGTTTTTATCCTGTTTAGATACGTGGCCATTTCGAAACCCTTTGAGTATCCGACTTTGATGACGACGAATAGAATAGCGATGATCACGATTGGCGGCTGGATCTACGCTTTCGCCATTGCACTTCCGCCCTTCTTTGGAATCGGCCAATACCACTACCTGCAGTTAGTCTTTGTCTCTTTCAACCTTTCTGCAAATATTATTAATTCTACTAACTATCGTTGACCTACAAAAATCCCTCTCCGGATCTCACCAAACATCAATCAATTTTAACTCGTAACTGAGTTTTCTTTACGTTTGCGTATGAAGACCACTGGATAATTTCCTCGATAGGGAAAAAAAGAAGATTTTCAGAAAAAATTCCAAAATAATTTTGTTGAACTGTTTTTAGGACAACTAAAATGATTTCCCGAGCTTTCCCCAAAATTTTTGCGCCACTGGCAAGTTTTGGGCACTTTTCGAAAAATTTTGACCGAAAAGTTTCTTTTTTTGGTGCGCGCTTCCCCTTAAAATAAGTATATATTGGCGCCTTTAGAAAACTGGATGCCTTAAAAAAAGAACCAATGAAAAGACCCTTTGGGTAGTCAGGGGGTCGAATCCCTGAGGAAAGGGCCTCCGCCCCCTTCCCCCATAAACCCGCTACTGATGAAGGACAAAAACTTTAGCAGTTGGTTAACTTAACCAGGGGCGGATTTAGGGGGGGGGGTTTGATTTGATAATTATGAGCGCTATTTTTTTTTCTGTTCTTTTCCGTCCTTTTCTGCGTGTTGTTTAGGGGGGGGGATTTGATTTGATAATTATGAGCGCTATTTTTTTTTCTGTTCTTTTCCGTCCTTTTCTGCGTGTTGTTTAGGGGGGGGGGGATTTGATTTGATAATTATGAGCGCTATTTTTTGTTTTTTTTTCTGTTCTTTTCTGTCCTTTTCTGCGTGTTGTTTAGGGGGGGGGGGGGATTTGATTTGATAATTATGAGCGCTATTTTTTGTTTTTTTTTCTGTTCTTTTCCGTCCTTTTCTGCGTGTTGTTCTATGATTACCACGAAAAAAAATTTACGGTTAAATTACTTAACCGTAAAATTTTTTTCGTGGTAATCATAAAACAACACGCAGAAAAGGACGAAAAGAACAGAAAAAAAAACAAAAAAATAGCGCTCATAATTATCAAATCAAATTCTCAGTTCTGAGTAGGCATCATTACCAAGGGGAAATATTGCAGATAGTACTAGCAAAACAAGAGGCGAGTACTGTTGATGTGTTGCTTGTGTCTAGTTCGAATGCGGCATGTACCCTCAACTGGCAGTCTGACATCCTCTCATCCCTTTTTGCCACTGGGGCTATCTTCGGGGTACCCCTGGCTGTCTTACTCTTCTCCTACTCACACATATTCAGAGAGGCCAACAAACACATCAAGGCTGTTAGTTTATATTTTCACGCTTTCATTCGAGCTCCTAAAATCTCCTTGTTTTCTTAATTGGAGAAAAAAAGAAATTGGTCTTTGTATCATTTTGTTCACCTTTGGCGCCTATATAGTTGATTTTGTGGGGAAGAGCGCACACAAAAAAAGCAATTTTTTGGTCAAATGTATTTTTTAAAAGACACATAACTTCATTTTTAGCCTATTTTTTCAAAAATTTGCCTGCGGCCAGGGGCGGATCTAAGATTTTCTCAAGGTGGGGGTATTTTTTCAAAAAAAAATCTAAAACTTTGTCGACCGCAGTAAAACTTTTGACAAAAGGGCCAAAAAAGGCGTTTTTAGGCACTTTTTGGAAAACTTTTACCAAAAAAATGCGTTTTTCGGCGCGCGAACCCCTCCTAAATCAGCTGTTGCCTGCAGCGCAGAACATTTCCTGGCAAAATAGGGTCTTAATAGTGGTTTCGGAGTGCTCGGAAAATCAAATTGGTTGACGTAAAAAAAAATAGATGCCTTAATGGTAGCGTAAAAAAAAATTTCTGCACATGCCACTGGTGTAAAATATAGAAGTGTATATACTTAGAAGTAGTTTATTCATCCGACCATTTTTGTTTTTTTAATAAAAAAAAATTGACGGATTTTTTCAAGATCATCTGAAAATTTTAAAAAGTCTGATTCACCTATGAATATATTTTTTCGGTGTCAGGACAAAAGATACCATACCAAAAGCTCCCATGACAAAAGATACCATACCAAAAGATCCCTTGTATAAAAATCGCCCATACCATAAAATCCCATGCCAATTAAAAAGATCCCATGAATTATGAACAAAAATCATGATCAAAGTGTAAGCAGAAATAAATCTAGAGTAATGATACCTCAATTAGGTTCGCGCTATTGAAAAACAATGCAAATTTAAGATAATTAAATTTAAACTGGACTCATTTTTGGGATTAACATAGTGCCAACATGTGTTTAATTTAGTGTTAATATGGCATTGAATTAGAACAACTTAATTGAAAATGTATACACTCTGCATTCATTATCTCCCTCTTTAACTCATTGATAAGTCAAAAATGAATTCTTTTACTTGGGGAACCTCACAAAAAGGCCAAACTTTGATTATTCTTGATGGCCATGAATTTCAAAAGAAACGCGATACGAAGACAACGACACACTGGCGCTGCAGCAAATGGAGATCGTACAAATGCCCGAAAACTTTAATCACTTCTGGGAGCGATATAATCTCACAGAGCAACGAGCATAGTCATGAGCTCAACGCAGGACGCTCAGAAGCTCGGCAACTAGTTCAACAAATGAAGGAGACAGTTAGGAATCAATTAAATCCAGTAAACAGTCAGATAATCGCAGCTAGTTTGCAATTGGTGCAGGACGAAAAAGCAACCCAACTGTCTTTGCCCTCCCGGTCGGCGCTAACGCGAACTTTAAACAGAAGTAAACAAACGACATCCCTGCCCACTATTGCCACAGATGACCGTCATTTCGAAATACCCGATCGTTTTACTCCTTGCACCCTCCCGAAGAACGCCGAAACGCAATACTACGACTCGCATTCAAAAATGCTGTCTCTAGCAATTTGATCCCAGAGCAATTGCTCTTATTGACGGGAGGCTAGGTTGGGGGTAGGGGCCTGACGGCCCTTTGAGTATTGCGCCTAGCGAAAAAAAATTGATCAAAATTGAGAATTGATATTTTTTATCAAATAGAACGGCAAGTGATTCGTAATGAAAATGATTTGAAAGCTTTAGAATTTTGCAAAAACTCAATTTCAATTTTGTACCGACTTGAATTGTCTGGAAAATCAGGCCATTTTTAGCAAAGTTGGTTTTGATTAATTGGAAATCCTTTTCAAGTTCAATTATAGTCTAAGCTGTTTTGAAATTTGAGTTTCATTTTAAAGGCCAAGTGATTAGCAAGGTCATTCATGTTCGAAATTTGTGCAGCAAAATTTTTGCCGTTTCTTTGATTTAAACCGACGCTTTCTTTTTGCTTTGATCGATTAACCGCTTTATTTTCAATTATCAGGTTCTTTGTTATTTTATTATGGTATCTTATGTCGTGGGCGATTTTAGAACGAGGTATCTTTTGGAATGGTATCTTATTGACTGGGATCTTCTCGTTTGGGATCTTAAGGTAAGGGATCTTTTGTCATGTAACCATTTTTTCCTAAGAATATCGTTGTTATAAAGAAACCATTTTGATAATTTTGGGATAAGTCAAAAGAAAGATATCTCAATTTGTCTATTGTTCCTTTTTTCTTGTTCATAAAACAATTTACATATATTTTGAAAAAATTGAAAAACTTCATTATTTGGAAAGCTTGAAATATTTAAAAAATGTATTTCCTCACTTTTTTTTCAACATTATTGGGTCAATTTTTATCTCATTTTCTTATGTTGAATTTCAACAGTTGAATTTGAAATTCAACGTACCTCGAGCCCGTTATCGAAAAAATTGATTTAGCTCATTAAGTTAATCATGATCACCAACGTATTAGAAAAAAAACTACAGATTCAAACTGCAAGCCCATTAAAGATAGTTCTTTTGTCGAAAAAATGTGTTGGAGTTAAAATTTAAAACAGATTGTTGAAAATGAAACGTTTTTGCTTGATTATGATGTGAGGATTAAAATTAAATTTGTTGAAGTTAGAGTAGTGTTTCAAAAAGTGACCTACGAATTTTCCCAATTTTTTTTTTAGACAGTTATCTCAAACGAAATTAAATCGGTTAAGATTTAATTGATAAAATATGACTTTCACGGTTATCTAATTGGGCTCAAAAAGTGTTCCAAATCGAATATAATAGATAGATAGCTACTTGTCTTAATCAATACATTTTTGTTAGCTAATTATATCTCTTTGTACTTTAAGTAGATGGGAGGATGATTTCAAGAAAAAAAATCTGATAATTTTTCCAAATTTTTTGAAAAACTTCATCAACTTTTTTTCAAAATCGAACACTATAGAAGTTTCAGAGCAGTCGAAACATTTAAAGTGTCGCCATGATTCGAGCAGTCTTCGTATAAAACTCAGAATCAATGAAAAACCTCACAAGTCTTTGACTGCGACTTCCTTTGGCCCTCGATCGGTACTCTGACTTTTCATAATCCTATCACAGTGTATGCCCAAAAAAATTTGTTTCATTTGTTTTTGAAAAATAATTAAAAACGCCACGTGAGAACACGACGATAGGTATATTGTTCAAACGGAGTTGGATTTGGAATGAAAAACTTTGAAAAAGTTTTCCTGGAATCTCAAATGAGCTGCCTGCATATTTTTCATATAAATTAGCCACTCTTTGCGTACTTGAGCTGCGTGTGAAAAGTAGAGATACCCACTAGGAAAACCGAAGTAAAAATTTATACCTCTCTCTCCTTGTTCTACAAACGAAAGCTAAATCGAACAAATGACATATTGATGGTCGGAAAATTAAATGCAACTTAGACACATGTCTTCTCGTCTTCAGTTCTGGTCTTATTTTAGCTTAAACATTTTCCGAAAAATTCTGGATACTTTGATGATAGTTTTGCTGGGTTGGTAATGAAAGCACACAATATTATCCTTTTTTTCCAGATCAAAGAGCTGCACGCCTGTCTTCCAGTCTCAGCGGGTGGCGCCATCACTGCAGACGGCAGGAGTGCAGGGTGCAATCAGCATCAGAAGAAGTTCACAGACAGTAAGCCAGTGAAGACTCTTCTGGTGGTGTTGGGAGTGTTCATTTTATGCTGGGTGCCCTTCTTCTCCCTCAATATGGTAGCCGTCATCGGACACTTTGACATTCCAGGTACATTTTTATGACAATTGGCGCGAATGTGATCTTATCGTGAATATAATCCTTCCTAGAGCGTTCAAGTAGGAGAACGAAAAAAAAACTTTTTTGAAAAAACTACAATTTTTTTTTAAATAATTTTTTTTTTGTTGCAGTTAAGAACCCGCTCTTTTAGCGCTATTTTCCAATTAATCCGATTTTTTCACACTTATGAACAAAAAAATTGATCAGTGATATTGAATCGAACTTCATGATTCTTAAATGTTATATTCTTCAGATCCTGTGGTGACGACTTCAGTATGGATAGCGTACAGCAACTCTGCCTGCAACCCTTTCATCTACGGACTCATGAACAGAAAGTACCGAGAGGCGTTCTTCCAAATAATCAGTTAGCATCAATGCTGGGAACAGCCATTATAATTTGCTGGAGCCTTATATCAGCGCTCTTTTTTCTTAGATCGAAGAAAACTTTTACAACGTCTCACGTATAATCAAGATAAAAATTAACGAAAATTCAGATAGAAATTTTAAGAATTAAAAAAAAATGAAATGTTTAAATTGTTTTTAAGGTAGACCCTTTTGTCAATTATTTTACATTTTTCTCTAAAAACTTATATTTCTCATTAAGAGTCTGAGTTGAGAAACGTATCCACACTCAAATTACAGAGAAAATAATTGATCAACCTACAATCATAGTAGTACATCTTTATAGGCGTAGACAATCTATAGGCTTTTGTTCCGACTTTCAAAACAAGTGATACAAGCTTGAGGTCGTTTTTTTACTCAGACCAACTTCCTACAAAACATTTGCTCAAACGGGGATTGATCTTTGTGGGTCCATCGGATGCGCACACCACTCTGTTAGTCTGACACGACGTTGCCTATACTGCTCGTTTTCTTATACTGAAATTGTAATGCGAAATAATTTCGCGTGGTGAGTTCTCCTGCGCTCTAAAATTGCTCAAATTTGTATCGAGGCAAGCTAAATGATCATCTTAATTCCATACATTATTCAAATTTTAACACTGGAATTTTAAAACGATCATTTTATAATTAGGAGTAAGGAACGTAGTGAGTACTCTTATATAGATCTTGGTGTTTTTTTTTTCAGGAAAAAGTCTAAAAATTAGTTCACGCACAATTTTGATTTTGCGATTTTTTTGATTTGTGATTTTTTAGGTTCAGTGAATTTCCATTGTTAAAAGGAAGCCAAACTTTACTATCGAGCAACAAATTTGTAAAAGTCACGAGAAACGTGATCAACTTCTAAAACTGAAAATTGAAATTAATTATCAGATTTCCCATCGAACTAAAGTTTTGCCTATAAATCCAATTTTCTCAAATTGGGTCAATTTTAAAAAAACGTGTCTAGGATAAATTGTTCTAGGAAGAACTTTAAAGCTATCTTTTTTTCTTCTAAGCTAGAAATCTGAAGATTTTTGAAGAAAAAATTCTTTTTTTTTCAGCTTGATTCATAGATTGTCATCAATATTTTTCTTTTCCAGAAAACTATTCTAGAGCAGATAAAGGGCAGTTAGAACTGTTATGGTTTTGCCCTGATAAGAGCAATATTTTTATTCATCAAAGCTGAAAGTACTCAGAAAAAAACAAGTTAAACTAGATTGTATTTTTGTTTTTCCAAAAGTTTGTTAAATCGAACGTAATTTACTTGAGTATATTAAATTACAATTAATTTTTCAAGAATTTTACTATTTTTTGGGAAAACTGCAGCAAAAGTGATTCTGACAGGACGAAACCACTAAATTTTTAAAGGCTCTATAACGTGTCTAAAAGTAAGTTTTAAAATAGAGAAAAAGTGTACCTGATATGGACGCGTTGTTTAATAAACAATGAGCAGATTACCAAAACATTCCAACACGGAAAATTAGTGTTCTGATAATTGTATTAAAAATATCATAAAAAAATTTAGAATAGGTTATTTATCTGTTTAGATGGTAGGAGTTCTCTCCATCCGAAATGACTACTCAAAAAATGAAGTCCTTCTGAAAAAAAGAAGCAACCTCAAGCACGATTATTCTGTCCTTCTGGTCAAAAATCAAAAAATCATAATGCAAATGCGTTTCTCTGTATATTTTACAAGATGGGCTATCTTTGTTAAAGTAATAACAAAGATTCAGAAGCAATGAGCATTTTTAGTTAAAAATAAAAAAATTTAAATTTGTGAAAATCATTTGACGCAAGTTTTATATTGCGCAGAATTGTGGACAGGAAATTCAGTTGAGAACAACCAAATTTTGATCTTCTGCTTTATGAAATTATTTTTGCGAACTATTATGGCTTACAGCTTATGCTCTCTTTTGTTATTGAATTTGTTTTTCCTATTTTGACAGATTAGATATCTATCGAGTTGTCGATCAAAACTTGAAGCTAGCCGCTTTTCACAAAAAGTAAGGATTTCTAGGGACCAATTAAAGCAACCTCCTATTGGCTATGTGCTAGTGTGTATTGCTAAGATTGCTTCCTTCTTCTGCAAAACCTATAGGTTGTCTACGCTCCTAAAGATGTTTTTCCACAAAAGTCTCATATTTTTAAAGATCTGTTTTAAAAACAGGTATATTTAAAAAAGAGTATCTTGGAAAATCTTGCAAGAAACTTGCAAAACTTTTTGAAGAGCAGCATCGATTTTTTTAAAATGTTATAAAGTTTATACAAAGTAACCTCCTTCAATCGACTAGGGAATGATTCGAAACATACAAAGTCAAAAAAAAAATTAATTAGAGCAAAAATATATATTTTTTCTAAAACCGAATTTGGTTAAAACTTTCATACCTGTTAAAAGTTGACATCAGCCGAATCGAAAAAACTGCAAATCACAATCAATTATTATCGGTTCACTTTTCGTATAACCAATTATAAGTGTTTATACAAAAATTGTTTTAAATGATTTTTATCGATAATAATAATGAAAAGTGATTCTTATTTTATTTGAAAAAAAAAAGCTATATTTGAACGGACTAAGATTAAATAGCAGAATGAAATTTTGATTATAAGTTTAATTCTCCATTGAGTTTTTTTCTGTGTGTTTGTATGCTTCGAATTGCTCTCTAATCAATCAAGTGATGTTGTCTTGCAAAAGTTTTGTGAAATTCTTTGAAATAGACGATGTAGTTTTTTTTTAAATGCGAGGCTCAGGCAAAACATTGCATGATGATTTCCGTTAAGGATGTTGTTTTACGCAAGATTTTTGAAAAGTTGATTTTTTTAGGTCGAAAGTTGCGTTACTCAGGAAGACAACCGTTAAGCTCTCGCGGCAAACAATAACATTAATTTTGAACGGCAAACAAGTCTTAAAATTGTAAGCTAGTCGTATT
>NC_087062.1:70743849-70776258 GCF_963678635.1 Symsagittifera roscoffensis | reverse complement strand
AGTCGTTGTCACTAGAAGACTCAACGTCTTATGTCTCTAACTCCAGCTTCCTGGAACTTCTTTAACAAAAAGAAAACAGAAGAAATAAGATGTTCGCCAAACACCAACGTCCATCATCCATCCTTCGAATTGCAGAAGAACTATTCTAAAAAACTCTGTAAAACCCGGATGGGTGGAACCTGATCTAAACTACATTTTATGATTGGATAAATTAAATGTTTTACCAATGTAAAGTATTTAATATTAACCAATCATGATCCATCTAACTAACAACCCACTTATTTGTAAGTGCTGAAGTTACTTGTAATTTCAGCACCAGAGAGATTTGAATTTAACTTAGAAATTAGTTGGACTCTCCTGAGCACTTCAGCAGCCGCAATAAACCAGTATACCCTAGATCTATTGAGCCTAGCAGAGACTAGTTAAACAACCTGAGACTAGATAGTATAAGAGTAAGATTAGGATCGGTATTAGACTAAGAAGTTGCACGAATCTATCCGGCCGAAAATAAGATAGCGTGACGAGCAGACGGTGTACCCTATCCGAAATTACTCTATGAGTTAACCAACTCGGTCCTAACTCAATTTGGTCGTTTTATTAAGATAAAAGACGCTTAATACATTCCTTTGTAACTTACATTTGCGTGTGGTGGATAAATTAAGAAAAAGAAAAAAACTACAACTTTTTTTCGCTTCGCTGGTCAATTTCCAACCGAAAAAACTTTTAAATCAGCCTTAAAGTGCAGTCGGAACAATCAGGGCTTCCACCTGATACGAGGCAGTCTTGTTTGTTTTTGAAAACGCTGAAAGCAACTGAGATAAATTGAAGCATTGAAACATCATGTGGACCTACCTTTCTTTTGAGTAGACAATTTTCATGAACTTGCGAAGTGCCGTATACCAATCTTTCAAGGGATCAGTTAAATTGTTAGCTCTTTGCATGATTTTTGCTCTTCTCTTGATTTCAGCCCAATTTAATGTTGTTTTTCATTTTTTTATTAATCAGGTTTAACTGTAGTTTGAATTTTGAGCCTTTTTTATTCGCGAGAAGGTTCTTAACGTATGTCGCGACCAAAAACGGCCACGCGAAGTTGGAGCCAGGTTCTGGGGCCATGTGAATTCTGGAACCAGGTTTTTTCAAGAAAACTGAAGTATCCGAAAGGTGTAAAAAATTTTGAGTAACCGCGCTCATATTTTATAGTTAATTTTCAAGATTAATTATGCTATAATTTTTATGCTAAGCCTTATTAGCATATGAACTTTTTTAAAGACTAAAGATAATTGAATTAGCGGCGCCCAAAAATAAACGGATCCCTTTCATGTCATGCTGAGCTATCATCGGTTGCCATGGCGACCGGTTCATCTCTGAGAATTTGACCCTCTTCACTACAGTTCCGTAGTCAATGTAGCTTGAAAGGAGAGGATCATGCAGCTCAATGATGGGCGTTACACACATGTAGTTCTGCAGACGATGATTCACCGGCCAAGTCGACAAAATTCTAGAAAAAAAAGAAGACAAAAAGAATGTTCCGGCCACAAAAAACTTAAAAGAAAACACATTTTTTATGCAATCTGTAATGTTTTTGTTCGCTTGTATATGAAAAATTCTGAATGAAAGGCTAGACAAAAATACGTTCAATAGGAGTACAACTTGCACATGTACAGCTTCGCCTTTGTGTTTTATATTTGTTTGCGTGCAATGTTACGATTTCGTTGTTGGGCAGGCGATGAGAAGCTCTGCTTTGCTATGTATTTAAGTTACAGATCATAGAGTTATAAAATAAATTAATCAAGTTTCGTATTTCTGAATTGTTTGTTTCTTAGAGAGTTTTACGAAAATTACTCAACCGTCACCAGATATATTTTTCCGGCGTCATCAGGTAAATTTTTCTATATTGGATAATAGTTGGCTTTGCTCGGGATGCAATTAATTCTTTGTTCTGAATGGCGGAAAAAAAAGTTTTACTACCAACATCTTCGAAGTCACTCAGAGTAGTTATTGGAAGCCCCAGAGAATTACCATATATGGTTTCTTGTTGCCATATGTTGCGCCATATACGTTTCCATGGTAACCATAAGTCGCACTATATATGTTTGCATGGTATCTATACGCCACTCCATACAGGATACCATCGTAACCATGCATTGCAAGCATCCATGGTGACATATAATTTCTCAACAGCTATAATAAAAGTATCAAAACTGTCTAAATTGAAATCCCCATAATGAAGCAAATGTGCAACCATACGTCGCGCCATGCATTAAAAACGTGTTATTTGAATGTAAAATTACGTCGGCAATTTTCCATGGCTTCTATGGAACCAAACATTGTGCGACGTATGGTTGCAGATTTGGTCAGCCCGGGCAGTTTGTTTGATGATTGTTATTTATTTTTTTGGCGAGTAAATTTTTGTTGTCTATGCCGCTACTAATTTTTTGACCACGCCCTGACTAATTATTCGAACACGCCGCAACAAATTTTCGACCCTCTCGCGACTATTTTTTCAACCATGCCCGGACTAAGTTTTATTACCAACCAAGACTACTTTTTTCGAAAAAGAACCAGACTTATTTTTCGAGCCAGCCACGAATAAGTTTTCGAACAAGACTGGACTAATTTTTCAATTACGCCGCGACCAAATTTTTCAATTACGCCGCGACCTGACTAATTTTTGACAGTGCCCAGACTAATTTTTGACAATGCCTCGACAAATTTTTTGACCATGCCCTGATTAATTTTTGGACCATGCAGTAACTAATTTCGATCATGCATTGACTAATGGTTCTATCAAGCCTCGAATAAATTTTCAACCAAGCCGCGATTGATTTTTCGACCACGCCGCGACTAATTTTTGGATCAAGACTTAACTTCCAGCAACGCCGGGACTGATTGTTTGACCATGACGCGATTGACTTTTTGACCACACCGCATCTTTTTCTCAAACAAGCCGCGAATAGTTTTTGACCATTCCGTGACTAATTTTTTCAACCATGCCTTGATTAGTTTTTCAAGCGAGCCGCGATGAATTTTTTTACTATGCCGCCACTATTTTTCAAGCATGATGCGATTAACTTTTTGACCATGCCGCGACTCATTTTCGACCATGCCCTGTCTATTTTTTGAAAACGCCGTAACTATTTTCTTGACCTACGCCCTCTATTTTCTTGACTTAGTCCTTGACTACATTTTGGACCACGCAGTATCTAAATTCAATCATGCATTGACTAATTTTTCCACCATGCCACGACTAAACTTTCAACCACGCCGCTAGTGGTTTTCAACCATGCGCGATTAATTTTTCAACCATGCCGCAACCATTTTTTGGCCTTGCTGTTAATAGTTTTTATTCCACTCCGCGAATTAAGTTTCAATCATGCCGATCTAGTTTTTTGACCACACCTCGACTAGTTTTTTGATCTTGAGGCGACTATTTTTTCGACAATGACGCGACTTACTTTAGACCATGCCGCGAATGTCTTTTTGACCATGCCGTGAATGTCTTTTTGACCATGCCGCGATTAATTTTCAGCACGCTGCGACTATTTTTTCGAATGTACTGCGACATTGAATTCTACCATGTCGCGATTTATTTTCTGAACATCACGCGACTATTTTTTCGACCAATCCGCTACTATTTTTTCAACCATGCCGTGACTAACTTTTGATCATGCAGCGACTATTATTTTGACCACGCCGCAACTAGTGCTGCAATCATGACGCCACTAAATTTCTGACCATGCCACTGAATATTTTTTGGAGCATGCAGTATCTAATTTGACTACGCTTCGACTAAAATTTCGAAAATACCGCGAATATTTTTTTAACTACGTTTGTTTTAATTTTCAACCTGATGTGACTAATATTCTCAGCCAAGCCGCGAGTTGTTTTTCGATCAAGCCGTGACATATTTTTCGACTATTTTGCCAGTAATTTTTCGGCAAGCAGCGATTAATTTTTTGACCGCGCCGTGACTACTTTTTTGACAATGCCACGGCTATTTTTTTCGACCTTGCTGTGACTATTTTTGTGACAATGCCTCTACTGTTTTTTTGACCATCCCACATCTTTTTTTCTCCGATTGTGACTGCTCCAAATTAGCAGCTTGATCTAACTAGGGAACAAGTTCCAATATCTCAGAGTAAAAAAGCATAGCTAGCTTGGTAGGGTTAGTCGCGAGTTCGGCTCCCACCCAAAGTCTTAAGGCGACTTATTTTTACGACCAGGCCGCGTTTTGTTTTTGGACCATGCGGCAACTATTTTTTCGACCATCGCGACCAAATGCGGTACTCCCAGACTTTCTCCGCGACTCATAACGTGTCCAGACTATGGATTTTGAGTTGGGGAGTTAACGTCGGCGCGATCGACAAAGTAGCGGACCTCGACCCGGAATGTTGTGTCCAACCACTACTGACGATGTAATGTTTAAGTCTACTGCCCAGCACACTTCAATAACATCACAGGCCAAGTGAAAAGACAAAGCGTTGTCAAAAAGTAATTGGTATAAATTCAAGAGAAATCAAGTTGTTATGTTTTCTTTTTGTGAAGTTAAAAATGATCTTTTAATCATCAATTTACGGATGTTGGGGATTTTGCCATACCCAAACGACCAACTATTGAGCCATCGCTGAAAAGTAAAAGAGAAGGAGTAGCGGAATAAAAAATACCTTAGTTTGAGGTTCTAAATCTAAAATCGCTCACCGTAATTCAAAAAACTTTCATTTCGTAATGCCCATTCAACATTTGGGGCCTTTTTAGAGGTTGCACATGCAAGATGAATGAATGTTTTGATTTTGCATTGGAACTACCGAATCTGCAGGAGTTATGCTAATTTGGTTTGTTTGATGCTGGAATTTGGGCAATAAAATTTTGAGAAAAATGTTTGAACCACTGCTTTCTGCTTTTAATTTTAATCGAATTTTAATTCACGAGCTTTTGTTATTTGATTGTGATCAGAATCAACCATTCAGGGTAGCTTTATAATTGATTAAAACCAATATTATAATAGTTTTATTTTAAAAAAATGAACATAATGAAATGAACAATTTTCAATCAATTGAAAGAGTGGTTTGTGCAAAACTCGGATTTTTTGTTCACGCTATCGAAGCTATTTTTCCAAAGTGTTTTTGATTTCAATTACTGTTTCTTAAATTGTACAATTGGATCGTACGACTGGTAGTTTATTGTTTTATAATGTTGTTAATTTTCCATCAACCACAAATCAGTTCCATCAAAACAAACGTTCAAAACAAACCTTCAAAAGAATTGATCATGGTATAAAACTGTTTGCAAAAACAAATGTCACAAGCAGTAATATGACAAAACCACCTAACTTTTAAAAGATGGTAAAAAACGATTTGATGGTCTTTGGCGATTTATTGGGTGATATTAGCACAAACTTTCATTACCGTTAAAAACAAATTTTTTGATCTGACAGAGTGAAAACAGAACAAATTGAAAATCATCGGAATATTTTAAGGTTTTAAAATCTTTAAGTCAAATTGATTCCAAGACTGAGTTGTATGCTTTTCTAGAGCAGTCAAGACAATTTTGTAAATTTCAATATTGTCTTGAAAAATAATATCATTTCCAAAAAACAATATTATCTCGAATATTTTTTATCAATTTTGTATGTCAAAAATGTTTTATGCCTGGAAAATAGGTTGAGCTACCATGGTTTCTTCGAGTTTAAATTCGTAAATAAATAAAATATTTTTAAAATATATAGATGTATGAGAATTGTATCAAAGTATTATCTCACATAAAATATTACGGAGCTGTAGGGAAAAAAATTAACATGATTAAATACTTGTCTCTTGGTTCGAGTGACCTACACGCTTCAAATGGTGCGCCTATCCAGAGCACAGTTTGACCTCGTAATGGCTTAAGACTCTTAAGAAAAATCGAAATTCAAAAACGCTGGAAAAAGTTTCAGAAACAATATTATTAAGAAAATTCGATTTCACTTTTCTGAACTTTGGCTCAATGCCAAATCCCATTACCTTTCCCAGAGTTTTTCGTTAATAGTTTTTCGCAAAAAAAAACAGGATTTGCTTAAGCTGAGAAATTAACAAAAAATTATATAACCAAATGAAGTTTGTATTCCGATTTTAGGGGAGGGGTGAGACAGATGGAGACCTTATTTGTAGACCTTATCTTTTACTTGGTCCTACAAAAAAATAACAAAGACGTAATTTAAGCTCATTTGAAATAATTGGATACCCATATTGTATTTTTAAAATGAAACTAATAAAGTCGAGTGTTGCGTGGTTTACCTTTAGTATAATCGGTAACCAATAAAAAGGTCAATAAGAAACGTGGTTCACCGCCAGGGGCGGATGTAGGACTTTCTCGAGGTGGGGGGGTGCGTTATTATTTAAAAAAAATCGAAAACTTTGTTGACCTTTTTTCGAACTCTCCCCAATCACTATAAAGACCCCATTTTGACCAAATTTTCTGCGCCGCAAAATTTGAAAAAACAGGCCAAAAAAGGCGTTTTTAGGCACTTTTTGGAAAGTTTTGAGAAATAAATTGCGTTTTTTAGAAGGCGCCTTTAAGGAAAAATTTTAGGGTCAGTCAGCCAAAAATGGATATCTCAAAATAGTACAAAGGGGGACCCTTTAGGTCGGCAGGAGTTCAAACGCATAACCCCCCCCCCCCTCTCCCCCACCCTCTAAATCCGCAGGTGCTCGCCGCTTTTCTTTTACCTGAACGCATGTGGGTCCATACGTCGAAGAACTTCAGCTGCTCGGAAGGAGTCTACGAGTGTCGAATGTCCTCCTTTCTCGGCTGGCTGCACCGGCTGCAGAGTGACCAGACTACCCGGCTGCTCGAAATCTGGATTGTCAGTGTGCAGTCCCAAATATGCACTTAAACAGGACAGAAGCTCCAGAACCGGATATTCACGGATTGTACTCAATTTCAATATTATGCCATATTTTGTCTCAAAAAATACCTAAAACAATCAATGGCTGATCGATTAAAACGGATTACAATGTTATTAAATATCCAGAGAAAAATTCTAACTCTGAGTACTTTAATTTAGTCTCCACTATCGGTTACGGTACGACGATAATTTTTGACCAGATCTCAAATTTCTCTGAAGGCCTTAATATGAGCTTAACTTGTCTTTATGCTATTTTTCGGTCACAGCCACCCAAAAGGTGTCCAAAAAAGAGTTTCTGACACAATGAGAAAAGTTTGAAGGACGTGCTGATAGCATTTTGGGAGAGTTTTCAAAAGCAACTTGGTTGACCAATAAAAACTGAACAAAAAGAGAGATTCCAAATCAATTTTTTTTAATCTACCCGCCTGAAAATTTAGGTCGGTACATGGTGCTTGCAACCTATTATTTTGATAACTATCAACACAGACAGTGGTGGTTTTATGGGAATAGGAAGGCTGAAGCGGGCCGACGCCCCGTCTTCCCTTAGAAAGTAATAGTGCTTGCCTAGAAAAGAAAAAGCAATTTAAGGTCAATAGTTGAAGTTTGAAGTTTTACCGTACAATTTACCGTACAGAATTAATTTACCGTACAATACAAAATTTTCAATTATTAAATTTGACCGCACGGTTTCCCGAAGAGTAGTACTATTCAACAAGCGGGACACCTGAATGGTGAAATGAAGTGTGCCCAAAAAAGGGAGAATCATATTTGTGAGCAGAGTAAGAAAAAAATGTATACCTGCTGATATAACTTTTGACGAGTCTTTTTCTCATAATCTCTTCTGACTGATGAAACCGTTGAATGGAAATTTTCGAATGCTTTTATCAATAATTGCAAAACAAAGTAGTCATCAATGACAAATTCTATAGCTTAACAAATTATTTTGACTTTTTAACTTCAAATTTTCAAAGTCATAGTCATGGTGCGTCGCAAAAAAATGGGTAAAAATTGATCTAAGTAGCACAGAAACTTCCGACCACAATAATACAAAACATTTTTTAATTTTTCGTTTTTTAATTTAATGATGCATTTGTGGTGTGATGATACAACTATACATTGCGGAAATTTTTTGAATCGACAACAGTTAAAGTCAAAAAACCTAAACCAGAAAATGAAAATATTATATTTCAGAAAAAATAGGATTGATACTTTTTCCAATTTTTTGCAGAATGTATAGCGCAAGTTCTTTTGTATAGCGCTAAATGATGTTTCCAGAACTACTTCAACTAGAGTGAAACTAATTTTTATACTAGTTAACTGAAAAGTTGTGTTATAAAGTTGAATCGGTCGAAACATAAAGTTTAAAACAAAAAAAATGAACAAAAGTCGAAACAAAAGGTCGAGTTGAGTTATTCGAAAAAAAGCTTAACTCAATTTCGGAACATAAATGTGTGAAAATTTCCATAATAATTTTAGGTACATTTGATTGAAAGCTTGAGCAAAAAAATAGCAAACCTCCATTTCAGAGTACTGAGCTCAGGAATAGTCACTTGAGGGGAGATACTTGAGGGAAGTAACGAAACGTTCTGTTCAAAACTTTTTGAAGGGCTCCCAAGAAGAAAATTGTTCATAAATATGATTTGTTACATGAAAATTTTGTGGAAAGACAATTCGCGTTTTAACGAGTAATTTAATTCGAAACAAAATTTAGTTTTCGTTTTTCATTCCCATTTCCATTAACTGTTATACTTCTGATCTGGTCAAAATTTGACCCAAAAAATTGCAATTGGACTGTAATTATCACATTTTTTTCGACTTTATGAATTGGGACAGCTTTTGCCAATTTGAAGTGTTTGGGAAGTAGCCGTTTATTAAACGTTTATTAAAAATTTAGGTCAAAACTTGACTGACAGCATGTACAGCATAGTTCAGAATTTTATTTAAAATGATTTGTATGACCACTACAGTTTTTCTTTTTAAGGTATCTTTTTTGTTTGTAAGTTCTTTTGGCAACACTTTCAGTTTTCGGGATTTTTTGAATTCGGCCGCAAGTTGCAAATCAATCTCTGTAAAAAAATGTTGAATGTTTTAGGATCAGTTTAAAGAGGAAGTGGTTTGAGGTCCTTGCAAACTAGGTTGAAGGCTTGAAACGAGGTTTAAAATGATCAGATATTAATGTTCTGATTTTTCAAAAAAAAATGTAAAATTTTTTGTGTAATGATTTTTTGGAAAGCTCAAAAATTCGAGTTGGTCAAGACAAAAGTTCGCAATAATTCATACATATTCACAGGTCAGATTGAGTATTTCGGGTCATGTTAATTCCCGTACTCAAAATTTGTTTTCTTTTCAGGATTTTTTTCCACGGCTACTTTTCATTCAAGTAGAGAATGCAACCCAGATAGATATCTTCCGGCGCTTACCAAATGTTACAGTTAAAAGTTTTACAGTTACCAAATGTTACAGTTACTTTGTCGAACCAACAAACCTATTTCGATATGGCAAAGCTTCATGAAAAACTCTCCGCTAGTAACCGGAGTAAAAAACTAAACTCTTGTCTGAAATAATTGTTTCTATTTAAAAAAAAGGTTTTTCTCATTTTTTCAAATCAAGTCAAGACGGTCGAAACACACCAAATTTTGGTCGAGTCGGTCGAAGCACAAATTGCAAACCTTGACCCGGGAACGAAAAGTTGAAGAGATGAAAAAAAGATTGCTTGGCTGGTTGCTTTGCAGGTGACATAGAGTATTCTGAATATATTTATCTGAGTAAAAATGTTAAGGGCGCTTGTATCAATGGTTGTATTGAGAAAAACGCGCGCATCGGTAGGCGTTGTGGCGCATCGGTAGTAATGGTCCCAGTAATCATGCAATGGCGAATTTAAATTTCACGTGCGCTGCAGTTTACAAGGTGACCACTTGTAAGTTATCCATAGCTGAGTTAACCTTAAATAATTAATCGTCGAGTTCAGGCTTCTGGCTGGTTAACTAAAAACAAACAAAAACAATTTATAGAACACTGACCAAAGTTTCTCTAAATTGACTTAAATAACCAAAAAATTGGACCAATTTGTCTCGACAGTGAGAGACCGTTGAATCCGAATCACGACGGAAAAGGTGTTTGTATGATATCCCTTGCAATTTTTTTTCTGAAAAATCAAAATCGGAGAAAAACACACACTACGCTATAACTCCTTCTTAACTCTAGAGAAAAAGGATTGAGCTCCAAATGAAATGTAATATCACTGTTTGACAACAATCCACATGTGACAACCTATCAGAAAGTTTCGTCAAAAAATTTTCAGTTTTTTTGATCTCTCTCTTGACTAAAACGAAACTTTATTTCAAAAGTTATGCATCATAGTGATCATTCATAAAAATTATCAATCTTTTACTTATTATTAATGGCATTAAATTACCAATCCATTTGTGCTCTTTCGTTATGTTACGGGAAAAACCTTTGTGTGTCCTATGAATTTTAGATCTAGCCCTCGTAAATCATAACATAACCTTCCATAAATACCGAAAACAGCTAACTTTCCAGGGGCACATAAAAAGGCCACATAGCGCGTTTGAAACTTGCTGGGCCAGAAAGGGATGAACTAAGCTGACACCAAATATAAGAGGTGGTTACTTTGGGTAGTTAGATGATTTTTTTGTAAAAAGTGAAAAGCTCGACCTCAAACCTGCAGCCATGCCTATTTAAGAGCAGTTCAATATGCTTGCCCTCGATAAGTTAGGGAGTCAAAAAAACTTTTTAGGTAATACTAAAACGTTTTATTAGAAGAGTTCTTCAAAAGGAGAGGCAGAATTAATTGCAAAGAGCATTTCATCAATCTTAACAAATTCATGAAAAATTTATGTTTCGAAGTACCTTGGAGCATTATTTCGTCCTTTAAAATTAAATTGCCATTTACTGCTCTTACTAATTATTTTTATCTGAAAAAAAGTTCAGAAATTTAGTGTTCCGCCACTGAAAGGGGAGAGGAACGTTGTAATTGGCGGCACTTTGAAAACACTTTCTACCCTTTTCTACGCAAAAACAGGTACCACATGTAAAGTTCAGAGGTCATTTTAAAGACTTTTCAATTGTGATTCAACCAAGGCTTAAAAAATCAAAAAAGTTTTTCAGTGACGATAAAAACCAGTCGGAAATTTTTGCTTTTCAGCCGAATTTGGTGCAAGTAAAGCAAGCGATTCGCAAAAAAAAACGTTAAAAAAAGCTGTCAAAGATAGTTTTGGACCTGAAAATAAAATTTGGAGCTGTAAAATTCTAGATTTTGAAGCTGTTTAAAACGCATAACCGGCTGAATCTGAAAATGCGAAACTGAAAATATTTTTTAAATATTTTTCCAATGAAGATTAGTTTTCGTTTCTTTACTTCATTGAATTACCACAAGTTTATTCCAAAAAAAAATTGTGGTCCGCCGCATTCTGTGCTACAGTAATCTTTTTTTTCTTTTGTTTATATACTTGGTGTAAGCAATGTCGAAGTCCTCGTGTTTGTTGGTGTTGCTGATCTCGTAGAACTGCTTCTGACCCTCGAAGTACTCTCTGGAGTGCATGATGGCTCCCACGTGCCTTGCCAGACTCATGCTTCCCTCTGGATCCAGGGGCGCACCAGTGAGCAGGCAAATGCCAAACTGCCAAATGTTGCGATAAAACTGCCCTGCAAAACATAAGCTAGAAAGGCCTAGATAGGGTATCCCAATATCCAATTTATTTTACGTCAATTCTTAAGCTCTCTGATTTTTTGAACTCTAAAAACTTATGAAAACCTTAACATCACAAAAATCTTTCACGTAGCAGTAATAAATTCCAGAAATTTTACCTGAACATTTATTTAAAGCAATTAGTGGACAGCTGCAATGCAACCCAAAAAATGAGTTGAGTCGCCGCATGCCTCCTTGAAATTTACCGCAAATTAGTGCCCACTTTTTTAGGAACAATCAGCCAAAGAGCGACATGGTAAAATTTATCGAAAAAGAAACTCAGGAAATATACCCAAAAAAGAAACCCCGATAAAATTATCAAAGAAGAAAACAATTTTGCAAGTGCAATTTTGGCAAAACTAAGATCTCGTGTTTGTTTTGCCAACTAATATGATCAATGTCATGGTAACAAATCGAACACTGCTACCAGAGCTGATACTGAGGGACTTCAAATTAGACGGTACAATAAACTGAGTCTAACGGTTAAAAATATCAAATTATTATAACTTATCATTCGCCATCTAATTATTATAACATATCATTCGCCAAATAAATTGAGTTTAACGGTTAAAAATATCAAATTATTATAACATATCATTCGCCATCTGATTTGGTTTTTCTTCGGAAAGAAAAAAAAAGTGTTTGTGATACCCAGACATTAAGGTCAGCGTCGTGAGGGC
Organism: Symsagittifera roscoffensis; assembly: GCF_963678635.1. Classification (NCBI taxonomy): domain Eukaryota; kingdom Metazoa; phylum Xenacoelomorpha; order Acoela; family Convolutidae; genus Symsagittifera; species Symsagittifera roscoffensis. Next base: position 70,763,987 of record NC_087062.1, on the reverse strand, counting down.
ACATGCTTGTGGCTGATCCTAGGTAGAGTTGGTAGCTTCATTTGAACCTATTTGTTGTAAAAAATGTGATGCTAAATTTTTTATGAGGCTTGTTATTTTGCTGGAATTTAACTTATTTATTTATTTAATAGGAGTGGCGAGAATATTAATTTTTTTCTTCAAATTTTTTTAAAAAAATTTCAGCCAAACAACAGTTTTGGAAACACGTGTAGCGGAATAAAAACAATTTTTTGAAATAGAAAACAACCTTGATTTAACTGTATAATTAAATAATAAACCAGTACAGCTGTAGTTTTTCCATCTACCAGCGAAAACTATTCTAGTTTTTCAAGCCTTCGAGGAGCAACGGAATGAAAATAGGACCACAGCACAGCAGTTCACTCACTCATGAAAGATAAACTGTTGATAAAAAATTTGGATCTGATATATTTGTTTCCTCAATTAGATTTCTTGAAAAGTAACGATGAAACGCTTTTGTGTTGCTCAAAATTTTATATTGAATGAGTCATGAGTCATAAAATAGTCAGTAAGTTTTTTTGATAATAAAAAATAGTTTGATAGATTACTTATTTTAATCTGAAGCTACTAGCTTAATTCTTTGAAAATTATCTCAATATTACGATATGAGAATGAACAAGTGAATCAACTGCAAAAAAATGGTTCTATTTCAGATCGAGAAATTTTGTTAGTCCACAATTGAAGAAAAAAAGTGTTCATGAAGATGCATGAAACATTCACCACGGTTATAATTGCAATGGAAGTTTTTTTTATAACAAATCCAAATAACTTTTCTTCTAGACTGTGAATTGAAATATGCTTCCACCATATTTAAGCTTTTAGAATACTTCGGCAAAATTGGTTTATAAAAATACATTAATGAAAAATAAATAAATCAAAATGAAGGCTTTTGCACTTGCGACCGAAAATTAAAATTACGAACATAAAATTACTGAGAGGCAAAGCGGAGACTTGCATTACTTGCAAAATAATGCAATCAGAAAAGTAAAACACCAAAAAAGAAAACACCAAAAAATGAAATATGTTGGGAAAAACTAGGTCTCCTCAGTAATTAATTAAGGCAAAAACATTTGAAAATTTCACGTCAGAAACCTTTCTTCGATGAATAAAAGCTAGCTAAGTTTTCCGATTAAGACGCAAGATTTAGCACTATTTAACATAATTCTGAGTCTACCTGAAAAGTTTGTGGAGAGAAAACGAAAACAAGTTGTTTTCAGAAAATTTCATTTAAGTTTTTCAGCAACGAAAAGCTCAAGGACAGTATTTAAAGACGCTAAATACCTTAAAAAATGTGTTTTCAAAAATGGTGGAAAACAATTTTCACGCTGAATTTTACCATCAATTTTGGCAAGGGTCAAGATAAAAGTAAATGCCAATCAACGCTCAAATTTGGTTTTGAAAACGGATTTTAGCAACAATCTGTTGATAACAATTCTTCAAGTTTACTCAATTCGACGTCATCATTAGCCTTTTCAAAACATTAAACACTAATTTCATTTAGGACCATGAGCTCAAACTATTTGAGTTCGAAAATTGCCAGTTTACTAACAGCGCGTATTAAACGCCGTAGTTAATCCGGCTAACAAATCACTTCAATTTAGTTATCCCAGAAAACTTACCGGGGATATTTTAAAGAGCAGACATATGAATCAGGGCTTCACTCTGATATAGTCGAAAAACTATCGATTTTTTTTCATAAAAAAAAATTAATTTTGAAAAATCTTGGAGCAGTCGTGGCTTTTAAGTCACCAGAGTGTCATAAATTTTTTGGCCGATCCTTTAGAGTTCCAAGTTTAGAAGCTGCTGTAAGAAAAATTTCTCACTAGAAAAATCTTCCGTATTTTATATAATTTTTTTGTCAAAAATATATGATCGCACACTTCAGAATTATTTGCCAGCAACCAATCAACCGTGTTAAACAAATCCTCAGAACTCAATAGAATCAAGGCTGTTTGAATCAAGGTAAAGCCCTGGATGTTTCAACTGCCCCTTGAAAACAACCAAGGAATAAAAAAAATAGGAGGACTTTTAAAGAAAACTCTAAAAAAAGAAACATTCAAAAAAAATTGAGCCAATTTTTAGATAGTTTTTTTTTGTAAAAAATATTCCCGCACACGCTCATACGCTGCAAAAAAAAAACAAAGTAAAGTATTTAGCGTCCAGCTAATCTATATTTTACGTCAGATTTTTTTATCATGGCACGCAGAAAAAGACACTAATTAAATTAAAAATTTATCACTAATTTTGTAGTTTTTTGAAAACTATGGTCGAAACATTCGGAGCTAATTTCACAGTAATCAGCTAATTTTTTTTCAACACGAGTATAGTGAATCAATATTTTACAGATTGCAAAAAAATCTATTGAAAAAAGCCCTAATAAAAATTCAAAGATTGTCTGAAGAAGCACCGAGCACAAATATTCCACCCTTTCTTCGGAAGTCGAAATACAAATATATGCTCAGTGCTTCGCGCTTACCACAACACTTCGTTGTAACCCTTGCAAATTTTCCTAGAAAGTATTAGAAATTTTCCTTCTTTTTGGAACTTTTCTATCACTTTTTTTTGCAAGCAGGAAAAGTTATATTTTGAGTTACAGCCTGGGTTAATCTAAGTTGTCCAAAGCTTGTTGTTCAACAAAATTTTTGCTAGAATTAGTAAATTGAAACCAATTTCATCTTTAGCTAGAAAGCAGCGTTAAACACTAGGCCACGTAACTTGAGGATTACTTAGCTGTAGCAACCTAAAGCAGAAACAAAATAAGTGCTAGTTTGCATTGTGTTGCTACGAGCATGTTGATTGAACACTTATCTCCTTTTGATTGATCTGGGAAATAGTTTTAGGCTATTTTTTCATAATTTACATGAAAAATAAATAGTTTCTGTACAGAAAGCACAAAAAATTAAGTTTAATTAATCTATAGAAACTTTCGATTCAGTTAAGAAGATTTTGTTGGAATTGGACAAAGACTGGGATAAAACCATCCAACTTATAATTCAAACAATCATCAATAATTAGCACGCCCGCTTTTTTGGATACAAATAGATTTTATCAAAAAATTTGCAAAATAACGAAAATATCTAAGTAACAGTAAAACCGATAGTGTGTAAGCAAATTAAGAATTGTTTTTAGTGTAAAAGCAATCATTTGGATTAGTTCAACAAAGACTATTTCGCATTATTATTCCAACAAAATCTACAGCGATATCCGAAATATTAAACTATCCGGAAAAAACGCAATAAACTAGAAATTAACACGCGTTTTTCTCAAATTGGATTGACTGTAGGTACAGAGCGACCAAAAGAACGCTTAGAGTTTCAGCAGAATTGCTATGATGCTTTTTGTTTTGCGAAGCTCGGTAAAATTTTACACCAAAATTGGATCATTTTTGAGTTTTTTTAGTCAAGCTAAAATTACATCAAAACACTGGGCCGATCACTGACATAATTATATCAAACGGAGCCTCTTAGGTAGTTCATCAAACTTTAAGAAGATTTTGCTCACCAAAATTTTCCTAAAATAGTTTTTCAATGTTTTTTAAGTAAAAAAGTGTTGTTTTAATTAGTAAAAACGACCTTTTTTGTCTATCAAACAAAAACAAATTAGTTTGTACTATGTTTTGGAGAATGCCCCTTTCTTAAAGTTTGTTGAGCTACATAAGAGGCTCACTTTATTGTAATTGCGTCAGTGATCGAGGAGTAGTTTTGGTGTAAATTCTGATTGACTAAAAAAAGCTAAAAATTTTCTTTTTTTGGCGTAAAGTTTTGGGTCCAAATTTAAAAGCAAAAAGCATTATACTAATTCTGCTGAAACTCCTAGTAAGTTTTGTCGTCATCGTTTTATTAGTTTAAAGCAACCCAATTTGAGAAGCCCACGTTTCAAATTTTAAATTTCATTCGTTTTGTCTGGATAATGTAAATCATTACTGCATTCCTATATCCATGTAATCAAAAACCTTTGAAAAAATTTCTTCTGCCATATAATCGTCAACAATTGTATTTTGAGCCATATAATTGGACAATTTGTTCAAAAATTTGGCTAATTGAAAGTATGATCTTTCGCAAATTAAATTTCAGGCACAGGAAGCAATTTTTGTCAAATTTTTTAGAATCTTAGAAATCTTGAGGAAAACATTATGATTTTTTGAAGGTTATAAAAGATGTAATATTTGATGAACCAAAATATTTAGTTTAAAAAATGAGGCATTGCGACCATGAATAAATTAAAAAATGGAAATAAAACTTTATTACCACCCCTACGTTTTTCACCCTTTCCCGCTCTTTCTTCCGTTGAACCAGCCCCCCACCCAATTTAGCCTAACCACCTCCGGCAAATGTGGGGATGGGATTGGGTGCTGATAAACCGTGCATGTAGGGGGTAAGCTTGAGGGGGAAGCGGAGGGAATGTAAGCGTAGAGGGGGACGAAAAAAGTTGGATGTCATACACTGGAGGATTAAAAGGCAAAACAAAAACTTTAAAAAATTCAAAAGAAAAAAATGAGAAAATTTTTTTTAAAAAAGATAGGGATTTTCTAATTCAAACTAACTTTCATTTATCACATGCAACCTGTCTTAAGTAAATGCAACTGCCATTTTTTGAATATGCCTCCCTGTATGAAAATTTCTTTTCAACTTTGGAAAAAAAACCATCCGAATTTTATGTAATTGAGCATAATCGAATATAATGGATTTTATTATTTCAAATATTTACATCTACTTAACAATTACAATTTTTTCAAGAAAGGAGCAATTGCTACGTTAATTAAATTAGCCAAATTTAAAATTGAGTTAGTCCAATTTATATCTGGTAAATATGGGGGTTGGGTGGGAGGTAACCGTGCAAGGAGTGGGTTGTAAGTGTGAGGGGAAGGAGATGGTGTAAACGTGGATAGGGTATCACTCGGAAAGAGTGCTTAGAGTTGTGAGGGGAAGGGAATATAAACGTGGAGGGGGAAGGAAACAGCTGGAGTTCAAATGCTTGAGAATTAAAAGGCAAGACAAGAAAATTTAGCTGTCTAAAAAAGAAAAAAAATGTCAACAAAAGATTGAAAACATGATAGTGATTTTGTGAGCCACAAAATTTTCACTTTATCGTATGGTTTACGAAATTGTAGAATATACAACACTGTTAAACGTTTTATTCAAATTTTGGAAAAAAAAAGAGTTTGCCAACACCATTGTAATTGCTCATAAACGATTATAATGGTTTAAATGTTTCAAAAAATAGCAACAGATTTACATAACATTTACAACTTTCAAGAAAAGTGGAAAGTTTTTAGTATACTAAATTAGCTCGATTGTCTACTAAAATAGTCAAATTTACCTCAGCTCAGGTAAACGCGGGAGTTTGGGTGGGCGGCAACCGTACAGAGGAAGGGTTGTAAGCGTGAAAGGGAAGGGTAAGGGTTGTTCGCAGAGGGATATAATTCCGGAAGGGGTGAAGGGGTGTGTAATTTTGAAGGGCAGGGGGTACATCAGGGAGGGGGTGAAAAAAGATTGGAGGCTATATGCTGGAGGATTAAAAGGCAGAACAAAAAAAAGTAAGAATTTTAGAAGAAAAACTACACCCATCTCATCGAGAAGTGATCGCAGATATAGAGCCTCTTGAACCACTGCTGCCATTGCTTGGTACTCAGCCTCACTGGTAGATATGGCTGCAGTTGGTTGCTTCTTGGTGCTCCAACTAACTGCTGCCCCTGCCTTCTGCAAATGAAAGCTGTAGCCAGTAGTTAACCTTCTATCACCCAAATCTCCAGCCCAGTCAGCATCTGCGGATCCATAAAATTTTACATCACCAGCTTCCCTAGTGTAGCACAGCTACAGATCTTTGCTCCCCTTCGGGTAAAGAAGAACCCTATTTGCAGCCACCCAGTGCACCCTTCCCGTATTCTCCAGGAAACGAGAGAGTTGCGTCACAGTAGCTAGCATATCAGGCAATGTTTGCTTAGCTATGTACAATAATGAGCCCGTAATGCCTCTGTAGTCCTCAGCCTTCATGGATACTGCCTCTGCTGAGCCAGTTTCAGGGCAGCCCTTCTTCGACAGTTGTGCGCTCATGTCCGCTGGTGTACTGTTACCGTCCCAGGTGACCGGGATTGATTTACTGTTATCGTCCCAGGTGACTGCTCGACCTGCATTCCCAGGAACCAGGACAACGCGCCTCGTCATCCATCTTGAATCGTTCGGAGAAACGGCTCCTCAGCTTGTCAACTTCGTCTTGACATCTGCACCCAATGATGATGTCATCTACCCAAACCAGCACATAATTCATTGTATCGTTTGTTCCCCTCATCATGAACAAACAGAAGTCGTTGCTGCATCTAGTAAACCCTTCATCAAGTAGGAAAGTGCTCAGCGTCTGATACCAGTCTCTTCCTGCCTGCCGCAACCCGTAGAGACTTCGTTGTAGCAGGCACACTTGGCTGCCACCGCTGCTAAACCCCTCTGGTTGCTCCATGGTGTCTCTGCTAGGGGAGAGTTGAGGAAGGCTGACTTAACATCCATCTGATGAAGTACAAGACAATTTTGTGCCCCCAAAGCCAGCAGTATCCTCTTTGTTTCGGGTTTACAGGTTGGAGCAAACGTCTCATTGAAGTCAAGTCCTTCCACTTGCATGAATCCTTTCACTATATATCGAGCTTTGAACCACTTCACTTGTCCCCGCGCATCTGTCTTTACTGTAAGAACCCATCGTCCAGGAATAACTTTTCGAGATTGTGGTCTAACAACAAGTTTCCATGTTCCCAAGCCCTTGCTGCCAGCCACTGCTCCTTTTAGGCTCCAGACACTGCTTCTGAATAGCCCCCTGGCTCTTGATTTCCAGTCACTGAAGCATGGGTATAAGGCCAGTTAATGGGTGCGTTCCTTGTCCTAACAGACCTCTGCACTGGATGATCAGTAGAATGTGAATCTACAACTTCCTCCTCAACCTGATTTTCCTCAGTAGCCCCGACTGAATCTGAAGTATCACCCTCAATTGGCGAGTTTCGTGATTCGCTGGTTTTCGTCGTGCTTGGTTGCTCAACATCAATGCACCCCTCGATTGATAGCTCCAGGGTTTGTAATGGCTCACTGTCAACCATGAAGTCATCTGGAATGATGTTCTCATTGAAGGTCACGCTTCTAGCTCGCACCACTCGTCTTGTATCTAGATCCATCAGTAGGTAGGCTTTGCTCTCCACGTCAAAGCCCACGAACTTGCTTTTCTTGCCCTTTGGATCCAGTTTCCGTCTGTTGCCTCGATCCAGATAGAACGCCAGGCAAACGAACACACGCAAAGAGCTCACTTTAGATGGTTGCCCGTAGTGCATCTCTTTTGGTGAAAGGTGCTTCTCGTTGCTGGTTGTGGGACACAAGTTGCGAACCCTCACAGCTGTCGACATTGCTTGCACCCAGAACATCTTCGGTAGCTTTGCATCGGCAGAAGACATCGAGTCATCTCGGTGGTCAGTCTGTTGTAGCGCTCTGCTACACCGTTCTGTTGGAGAGTATTGGGCACAGTGAACTCTTGCTTCATCCGGAATTCTCTACAAAATCGCCTAAGTGCATTTGACGAATACTCACCTCCATTGTCAGTTCGCAGGCACTTTGGTGGTCAATACTCAGCCACAAACTCCTGGAACTTCAGTAGAGCATCACTATTCTTCACCAGGTACTTGACCACAGACAGCCGACTGAAGTAGTCGATGAAGCTCAAGGCATAGCGTGCACCATGCATACTCGGTACTTCAAATGCTCCCTGAATGTCACCGAAGACCCGCTGCTCTACTACCGATGCTCTGCTGTCAGTCTTCTTAGGCAGTGCTACTTCAAGCATCTTAGAAGCTGTACACACTTCGCAGAACTCTAGCTCGCCCACATTGACAAGCGATGATAGATCCTGCTGGTTGAGGTGCCTCAGTCGAACGATGCATTACTGGTATCCCTCCTTGTTTTCGTCACTAGAGTAATCGGGTTTCTCTTGAAATTGCACTCAAGGAAGAAAAGCTTGCCGCGCTGCTTCACAGGTAACTGTCCCTCATCTGGTGCCAGTAGATGTAACGCATCTGCGGCGAAACTGAAGCTTGAGCCTCTAGGCACAGCTGAGCTCACACTCATCAAGTTCACACTGTAGCTCGTCACACAACAGCACATTGTGAAAAGTGTATCATGGCAGTCCCTGATCTCCACTTCCACTAATCCTTTGCCCTCAATCCTTGACAGCGTGCCGTTGAGGTTCTGCACAGTTATCCCTTCGTTCCAGCCCTCAAAGCTAGAAAAAACAGCCCTGTCGCGCACCACATAATCAGTGCATCCCGCATCCACAATGAGGTCGTCGCCTTTCATGGAAGTTGCAGCACAACAACTGAAGAACCATGTCCTCCCCTGCTTGCACTCCCTTGTAAAACGTCCAGGTTGCCCACACTTGAAGCACCCATGCTTCTTTTCTCCTGGCCCACTTGCTTCGGTCGACCCACTGCTTCGAGCACTGGATTGTCCGCTGTCACTTTTGGATTTGCAGTCCCTCGCCAAATGACCCTTCTGACCGCACACATAGCAGCCACTACTTGACACTCCTTTCTTCTTCCTCACAGCTTGCATCGCTATATGACCATGTCCAGTCCTCTCTCCACATCAAGCCTTCCTCGGGTCATCGTAGTTCCTCAACCTCATTCTCAGCTCTGGAAAAGTTTTGACTGGTTGAAAGCTCTCTTGCACCACAAAATTCTCATAGCTGTCAGGCAGCTCATTAATCGCCAAAGCATTGAACAATGTGTCCGTGATTGCTTCTCCAGCTTCGCTCAACCGCGTCATCAGTTCTTGACTGAGAACTATGTAGTCGTCCAGATCCTCCTCTGATCCTAGGCAAAGCTTCGCAAGCTGACCTACTAGACTGACCACCGTCGGCTTCTCTACGCTGCAAAACTTCCCTTAAAGCAGCTTCCAAGCCTTCGTCCCATCGCCCTAGCCATCTGTTCCCACCAAGTCGTTCTTCGTGTACATCAAAGTGGTGTTGTTGAGCGCCAGAGCCAGGTGGGACCACACAGTGTTTCGATTGTCTTTCCTCTGCTGTATCAACACTGCTCGCTCCTCCATCTAAGTATCGTAGGCTGCCTTCTGATCAGCATTCGGACTCTCGGAGAGAGTAGGCTCAGTCTCTGGCAGATCATAATTGCCCATCAGTGTCCTGAACAGGCCCTTGGTGTGCATCAGTGCCACAAACTTCATCGACCAAGCAGGGAAATCTTCAAATTTTCCACAAAAGCCGCCAGTTTTAAGTCAATCGTTGCTTAAGGCTGTTAACTAAAAGCTAAAAACTGTTACAGATAAAATGATACCAGAAAAAAAATAGGAAACCTAGGCCCATAACCTGTTCACATGCAGAGTTAGAGCAACTGGGATTTAGAGCTGGGGTTAGAGACTGAGATAGAATCTGAGGTTTGAACTGAGGATTGAGAAGAGGTAGTGATTGTTGAAGAATGAATTGAAAGAAGTGAATATAAATGACATAACAAACTTACAAAAGTACCAGTTAGTTAATTACCAGTTAGTTAATTACTGACTAATTATTTAGTTTGAGATCACTAATTGACCTTGTCTGCGTTTAATCAGTTTTGACTACGATTCATTTAATCTGTATGACCTTGAGATGGTCTGACCTCAATACCCCCACTCAGGCTGAGTTGGCTTTGTCCAATGTCAGGCGGCAACCCATCAAGGTTCGACGATGTTGTTCCACCTTAGCCTTGCTCAGGGCTTTTGTCATCAAATCAGCTTCCATGAACTCAGTAAGGCAATATTGGAGTTCAACTGTCTCATCTTCCACTCGTTCTCGAACAATGTGGTATTTCATATCGATGTAGTTCGTTCGCTTCTGCATCAGAGGACTCTTGCATATCTTGATACAGCTCCTTCTTGATGACAGTTGGTCCGTGAATCACTACACCCATCTCATCGAGAAGTGATCGCAGATATAGAGCCTCTTGAACCACAGCTGCCATTGTTTGGTACTCAGCCTCACTGGTAGATATGGCTGCAGTTGGTTGCTTCTTGGTGCTCCAACTAACTGCTGCCCCTGCCTTCTGCAAATGAAAGCTGTAGCCAGTAGTTAACCTTCTATCACCCAAATCTCCAGCCCAGTCAGCATCTGCGGATCCATAAAATTTTACATCACCAGCTTCCCTAGTGTAGCACAGCTACAGATCTTTGCTCCCCTTCGGGTAAAGAAGAACCCTCTTTGCAGCCACCCAGTGCACCCTTCCCGTATTCTCCAGGAAACGAGAGAGTTGCGTCACAGTAGCTAGCCTATCAGGCAATGTTTGCTTAGTTATGTACAATAATGAGCCCACAATGCCTCTGTAGTCCTCAGCCTTCATGGATACTGCCTCTGCTGAGCCAGTTTCAGGGCAGCCCTTCTTCGACAGTTGTGCGCTCATGTCCGCTGGTGTACTGTTACCGTCCCAGGTGACCGGGATTGATTTACTGTTATCGTCCCAGGTGACTGCTCGACCTGCATTCCCAGGAACCAGGACAACGTGCCTCGTCATCCATCTTGAATCGTTCGGAGAAACGGCTCCTCAGCTTGTCAACTTCGTCTTGACATCTGCACCAAATGATGATGTCATCTACCCAAACCAGCACATAATTCTTGTATCGTTTGTTCCCCTCACCATGAACAAACAGAAGTCGTTGCTGCATCTAGTAAACCCTTCATCAAGTAGGAAAGTGCTCAGCGTCTGATACCAGTCTCTTCCTGCCTGCCGCAACCCGTAGAGACTTCGTTGTAGCAGGCACACTTGGCTGCCACCGCTGCTAAACCCCTCTGGTTGCTCCATGGTGTCTCTGCTAGGGGAGAGTTGAGGAAGGCTGACTTAACATCCATCTGATGAAGTACAAGACAATTTTGTGCCCCCAAAGCCAGCAGTATCCTCTTTGTTTCGGGTTTACAGGTTGGAGCAAACGTCTCATTGAAGTCAAGTCCTTCCACTTGCATGAATCCTTTCACTATATATCGAGCTTTGAACCACTTCACTTGTCCCCGCGCATCTGTCTTTACTGTAAGAACCCATCGTCCAGGAATAACTTTTTGAGATTGTGGTCTAACAACAAGTTTCCATGTTCCCAAGCCCTTGCTGCCAGTCACTGCTCCTTTTAGGCTCCAGACACTGCTTCGATTTTCGCTGGTTTTCGTCGTGCTTGGTTGCTCAACATCAATGCACCCCTCGATTGATAGCTCCAGAGTTTGTAATGGCTCACTGTCAACCATGAAGTCATCTGGAATGATGTTCTCATAGAAGGTCACGCTTCTAGCTCGCACCACTCGTCTTGTATCTAGATCCATCAGTAGGTAGGCTTTGCTCTCCACGTCGAAGCCCACGAACTTGCTTTTCTTGCCCTTTGGATCCAGTTTCCGTCTGTTGCCTCGATCCAGATAGAACGCCAGGCAACCGAACACACGCAAAGAGCTCACTTTAGATGGTTGCCCGTAGTGCATCTCTTTCAGTGAAAGGTGCTTCTCGTTGCTGGTTGTGAGACACAAGTTGAGAACCCTCACAGTTGTCGACATTGCTTGCACCCAGAATATCTTCGGTAGCTTTGCATCGGCCAGAAGACATCGAGTCATCTCGGTGATCGGTCTGTTGTAGCGCTCTGCTACACCGTTCTGTTGGAGAGTATTGGGCACAGTGAACTCTTGCTTCATCTGGAATTCTCTACAAAATCGCCTAAAGGCATTTGACGAATACTCACCTCTATTGTCAGTTCGCAGGCACTTTGGTTGTCAATACTCAGCCACAAACTCCTGGAACTTCAGTAGAGCATCACTATTCTTCACCAGGTACTTGACCACAGACAGCCGACTGAAGTCGTCGATGAAGCTCAAGGCATAGCGTGCACCATGCATACTCGGTACTTCAAATGCTCCCTGAATGTCACTGACGACCCGCTGCTCCACTACCGATGCTCTGCTGTCAGTCTTCTTAGGCAGTGCTACTTCACGCATCTTAGAAGCTGTACACACTTCGCAGAACTCTAGCTCGCCCACATTGACAAACGATGAAAGATCCTGCTGGTTGAGGTGCCTCAGTCGAACGATGCATTACTGGTATCCCTCTTTGTTTTCGTCACTACAGTCACTCTTGAAATTGCACTCAAGGAATAAAAGCTTGCCACGCTGCTTCACAGATAAATGTTTCTCATCTGGTGCCAGTAGATGTAACGCATCTGCGGCGAAACTGAAGCTTGAGCCTCTAGGCACAGCTGAGCTCACACTCATCAAGTTCACACTGTAGCTCGTCACACAACAGCACATTGTGAAAAGTGTATCATGGCAGTCCCTGATCTCCACTTCCACTAATCCTTTGCCCTCAATCCTTGACAGCGTGCCGTTGAGGTTCTGCACAGTTCTCCCTTCGTTCCAGCCCTCAAAGCTAGAAAAAACAGCCCTGTCGCGCACCACATAATCAGTGCATCCCGCATCCACAATGAGGTCGTCGCCTTTCATGGAAGTTGCAGCACAACAACTGAAGAACCATGTCCTCCCCTGCTTGCACTCCCTTGTAAAACGTCCAGGTTGCCCACACTTGAAGCACCCATGCTTCTTTTCTCCTGGCCCACTTGCTTCGGTCGACCCACTGCTTTGAGCACTGGATTGTCCGCTGTCACTTTTGGATTTGCAGTCCCTCGCCAAATGACCCTTCTGACCGCACACATAGCAGCCACTACTTGACACTCCTTTCTTCTTCCTCACAGCTTGCATCGCTATATGACCATGTCCAGTCCTCTCTCCACATCAAGCCTTCCTCGGGTCATCGTAGTTTCTCAACCTCATTCTCACTCTGGAAAAGTTTTGCTGGTTGAAAGCTCTCTTGCACCACAAAATTCTCATAGCTGTCAGGCAGCTCATTTATCGCCAAAGCATTGAACAATGTGTCCGTGATTGCTTCTCCAGCTTCGCTCAACCGCGTCATCAGTTCTTGACTGCGAACTATGTAGTCATCCAGATCCTCCTCTGATCCTAGGCAAAGCTTCGCAAGCTGACCTACTAGACTGACCACCGTCGGCTTCTCTACGCTGCAAAACTTCCCTTGAAGCAGCTTCCAAGCCTTCGTCCCATCGCCCTAGCCATCTGTTCCCACGAAGTCGTTCTTCATGTACATCAAAGTGGTGTTGTTGAGCGCCAGAGCCAGGTGGGACCACACAGTGTTTCGATTGTCTTTCCTGTGCTGTATCAACACTGCTCGCTCCTCCATCTTAGTATCGTAGGCTGCCTTCTGATCAGCATTCGGACTCTCGGAGAGAGTAGGCTCAGCCTCTGGCAGATCATAATTGCCCATCAGTGTCCTGAACAGGCCCTTGGTGTGCATCAGTGCCACAAACTTCATCGACCAAGCAGGGAAATCTTCAAACTTTCCACGAAAGCCGCCAGTTTCAAGTCAATCGTTGCTTAAGGCTGTTAACTAAAAGCTAAAAACTGTGACAGATAAAATAATACCAGAAAAAAATAGGAAACCTAGGCCCATAACCTGTTCACATGCAGAGTTAGAGCAACTGGGATTTAGAGCTGGGGTTAGAGACTGAGATAGAATCTGAGGTTTGAACTGAGGATTGAGAAGAGGTAGTGATTGTTGAAGAATGAATTGAAAGAAGTGAATATAAATGACATGACAAAATAAGCATCGCAAAAGTACCAGTTAATTAATTACTGACTAGGGAATTAGTTTTAGATCACTAGTTGACCTTGTCTGAGTTTAATCAGTTTTGACTACGATTCAATTAATCTGTCTGACCTTGTATGGTCTGACCTCAACAAAAAGAAGATAGTGCTTTTTAGCAAAAATTTTTTTCACTTTAGTCCATTTAACGTGTGAAACGAATGAAACGGTCAGTTTTTATGAAACTAAAATAAATGAAACTGTCAGTTTTTGAATACACAACACTCTTTAGAAGTTTCATTCAAATTTTGGAAAAAATATCTTAAGCTTGCTAATTGATTATAATCGATTATTAAGATTTTTAATGCTTAAAAAAACGGATCTATTTTACATTTACCCCCTCTGAAGAAAGAGGGCAATTGTTGTGTATACAAAGTAGTTACTTTTTCGATCAATCAGAAAGCAGAAAAAATACTTGGGGTGGTAAAATTGTAAGAGGACTGTTTTGCAAGGAATTGCGTGCCAAAAAAATGCATTTTTTGGCCAAAGTATTCCAAAAATGGCATTTCTGACCGTTTTTTAAAAAAAAATCTGATTAGCCCGCCCTCTAATCTGAACCACCCGCCCCCTAACCTGAACCAACCCCCACCCACCTGATCCAGCTTCCATTTCGTTGTCTGAGTGCAATATGGGAATCGATTATATTGACAAAATTTTAGACCACAAAAGTCCATTATAATTTGTTTATTTTCACTTTTCTTAGATGCGGGTAGCGTCGTCCTTAAGTCCCATCAAAAACAGTTGTCGTCTTAACGGCTGTCGTCTTATTTGCTGGTCACCTTTGGGAATGTATGTGGCTGCTTTTTATTTTAGGACCTATGAGCATAAAAACATCAGCTGAGAAAGAGTATCATATACATACTTAAAGCATCCACACTATCCATAACTTCCTTATATGGAAGTGACACTTTCCCTCCGCTCATACCGTCACTCGACCACGTAATTTTCTTTACTCTAGTCTCTCGTTGTTTTCGCATGACGTTCTCTCGGATCCAGTCAAAGTCGAACTTGCTCTCGTGTTTGTCCGACCATACAACTCTTATGGCCCCTTCATTCTTCCCAGTTAGTTCATGGCAAGTTACATCATCATTTTCGATCACGTCTACTGTGATTGGTTGAATGTCAATGTCGATGTTGTTAGTGCTGTGTATCCGTTGTTGACTGATTTTATTGAAGCTGCTTGGCTCCTGAGAATTGTCCCGAAGGTAAATGTTGCTGATTGTAACAGTATTGCCAGATAAGTTTGGAATATTTAGCTTAATGAAATTTTTACACCAAGAGACAGACATTTCAGCAGCAGATTTAACAACCATATTATCAAGATGAAGAAGATCCAACTCGCAATTGAAAGAAAAAACAAAAAAAAATTTCTGAATATTATTAAGAAAGACAATTTAAGAAAATAATTAAGTCCTTTAAGTCCCAAAATAATTAGGATGATTCAAGTTTCGCTAATTTTTGTCGCAAAAAGCTTATTATATTTTCCGACATTCTCTAATGACAAAAATAATAACTTCCTGTTCGGTTTTTTCTTTATAATTTAGCTATGCATAAAAAGTAGCAGTAAGTGGGTATAACTAGTTACAATTTCTAGATATAAGGCGGGGGATTCCCTCTCAAGTATTTCAACCTCTTCTTATCCGAATTGGCCCCCTTTGTCACTAGTTGAAGATTGAAGATGTACGTTTTCAGATGAACTACCCGCGAAAACGCAATTGAGGCATAATAAGTAATTGAAGCTGTGAACGAAGAAAATTCCGCCCATTGTAAAAAACTATAAAATAAAATTGAAATCAAAGACAATATGAAACTTTATAGGTAAGTGAAAGCTTTAAAAAATTTAATTTGCGTATTTTTTTCCAGGTGAGTGCACTGTTGGCTTGTATTAGAAAACATCTCAGAAAACCGTTGGTTTGTATTAGTAGACTGATGAAGACCAGTATTATGTCTCGTGCTAAAATGCTGCATATACGAAACAGCCCCATACAAAACATTTCAGTACAAAATGGGTTCAAAATATCAAAAAAAAATTCTTAAATTTTTTTCAAGAATTGAAGATCAAAGAACCAAATATCAAACTATAAGTCAGATCAAACTAAAAGGGCTCATGGTATAGTGGTTGAATATTGTAGACTCAAGCTCTAGAGATCAAAAGATCGAACCCCCGGCGCCACAAAATTTTTTCCAACTTTCCGAAAACAAGTGAAATTTGGGTAAACATGATAAAGAGTATATCTAGGGTACCACAGATAGTCGGGTTGTTGGGTTCTTATAACCAAAAGATAAGGATTAATTTTTAGTCGAGTTTTTGGTATTCGAAGTTTTGGGCCGGCTACTTTGCGTCTTGTGAACATTTTTTCTAACAGAACTTCCACATTCTTTTGTTTTCTAACAGAACTTCCACAAGTCAGCGAAGTTGGCTCTGCCATCTTTGGTCTTTTGCGTTGAACTTTATTTACAGCTTGCTGATTTGCAGAATAGCTTGGTAAATGAACAGCTGTTTCTCGTTTCAAATCATACTGGGCTCCGAAAATAGTCTGCGGTGATTGTACATCCGAAACTGCTGCTCGATCTTAAAGCGTTTTTCTGAACTTGTATTTTTCGATGTCAGCCGAATTGGAGAAGTGGCAATAATCTTTAGCGATCTCAATGGAGTCCATTCCAGTTACCTTGTGCGCAGCGCCAGAAAAGGGAGTTGTCTGACCGCGTTCGATGTTGAATAAAAGGATAGACTTTGAAAATCAGTTGACCAAAGTTTTTGTTCTTGAAAATAATTTCCATCGATTGCTAGAAAATTTCGTTTCTTTTGAGTAACGCCAAGTGTTCGCATATGGAACAACATGAACAGCTTTTCCCTTTTTGCATGGTTTAAATACAGTCCTTTTATTTATTTGCGTTTAATTTTATGTTTCGCGCATTATTGCCTTCAATGAGTGGCTGCTGTTTTATGTAGGTTGTTCTAATTTCTCTGTTATACTACTTATTATCATCCAGTTTAGTTGGTACCAAAACGTTTTCAATCCGATCAAACTTTTCTCATCAATTTCTAGAGCAGTTATCACTTCGATCAATGGGACTGTTTTTTGGACTATTTTCGGGACTATTTCTGAGAGTTTTTGTATGGGACTCTTTTTTTGTACTTTGCTTTGATTTTTCAGAATTTTATGTACAAGACTATTTTGTGTAGGACTGTTTTCTACACGCACGGTTAAAATGCATATTGTCCTAATCTTTGTCATTTTTTTTCAAATATTTTTGCGCATTGCATCCAATTCTTCTGTACCACTTGCGATCATTGTTGCGAATTTTTTCGAGGCAGTGACGAATTATTTGTGCTCGGGGTAGTTTTTCTTCAGAAAAACTTCATTATTTACTATTCCAAGAGCATTGTTGTTTTGAGCTCAATTTCAATAAAATATTTCCCCTGTGATTTTTTTGTTAAGTTATGGGGATTAAATTATTGCCACTTTGGTACAATCAAGGCGCGATATATTTTGTGCTATTAACGCGTAAGCGGAGATTTAATCCGTATTAGACTTTGTTTCAAGGTGGATTGAGGCATGCTCTTGGTCTAATTAATTATTAGTTTGCGATTGGCAAAAAATGGCTTAAAAACCGCTCACATCTTGCTTGAGAAACTGTTCAAAAATCACCGCAAGAAATGAGCGTTTTTTGAGCGCTTTTTAAGCAAGATTTGAGCGGTTTGAGCTGTTTTTCCAAAAAAAACCACCCAAACCGCTCAAACCGCTCAAATCTTGCTGAAAAACCGCTCAAACCGCTCATATCTTGAGCGGTTTTTGAGCGGGATCTCGACCAGGGCACAGATTTGGCAAAAAAACATTCAGTCTATTTGAAATTCAGACAATTCAACTTGTTTTTATCAAAAAACCTAAATTAGAACTGGTGGTAGTTCTCGGCTTCGGGGATAACCGACTCTAAATTTTATATAGTGTCTTCTAAAGATCGTATCGCTAGCAACACGTTGGCGCGATTGCGTAGGCCACTATCATTGCCTGAATTATCTCTTCCTGAATAGACTCTATATTGTTGGCTGAACGTCGGAATTTCATATCGGCTAAACTGACTATGGGCTATTTCTCTTAACGCGGCAAAATATATATTTTTGTACTTTTGTACAAAGCGTGTGGGGGATGATTTAAAAAACATCAAAAGTTTGATCAAATATTTTATTTTAAGTTGCTCCAAAAAAATTAAAACACCGTCAAAATCTATAATTTTGTACTGAATACAGCATGTGGGGAGATGACTTTCAAAAAAATTTCAGTATTTTTCAATTTTTCTAATTAAAAAATAGCATAATTTTGAGAACAATACTTAACGTGGCATACTTTACATCGGAATTCATGTCCACTTGTTGCCTTTCAACGCCAAACACTGAAATCCTCCATTGCCAACCAGGCGCCACTGAAAATGCATTTGCCCAATTTCTTCTTCTCAAAGCTTCTCATACTATCTGAAAAAAAATTTAACTGTGTAACCGTGCTTAGATTTTTGATTTTGAAAAGTTCAGTGAAGAAGCGCTATAGAAAACTGGCGCTGATATTAATTTGCTGACATTGATGGCACTGGCAGATCACGCTTCGCACTGATTTGGCACTGACCGCACTGATACCGTGGTCATACTGCCCATAGAACTTAAAATGATGTCTGAACATTTAGGGCTTTGCCCTGACACGAGCAGTCTTGTTTGACTGATTTCTTTATAGGTAAAACATACCAATTAGGACAATTGAATCTTATATTAGCACCGGAACAAAACTTACAGCGCAATAACAAAGCCGAAAACACCTGAGTAGACGCGTAGAACCGAATAAAAAAAATTCTTTCCACACCGCGAAACATTAAAATAAAAATCCTCTGCGCTCATTCTGTGCTAAAAAAATGATCCCACTAAGTCGAAATACGATAACAAATAGGCCGAAATTGAAAAACTAATCTACTGAAATTGGAGGTAACTCTTTAACCAACAAAAACACCATTCGAATAGAAACCTGCATTTAAAATGTAGAATGCTCAAACTTAGTCTGACCGTTCATTTCAGTCATCCTGCGAATAAAGGGTGCCAAAGGAGATCCCCTTTAGATGGTGGAGGGTTTGAACAAGTGGCGAAAACCCCACCCTCCCCCTCCCCTTCACCATTGAATCTATCTGAACTACTGGCGAAGACCCCACCCTCCCCGTCCCCATTGAATCCATCAAAGCAACTGGCGAAGATCCCATCGAATCGACTTAAGAAGAAAGCTGATGATGTTTAAAGTAGAAAGTTGACTTCAGAATAAAGCTGATAATGGCTAAATTTATTTAGATTTTTAACAGTATTAAAATAGGTCGATTTATTTTGTGAGCGATTCGGGCCAAAAAACACTCCCCAAAACCGGGAAAAGAATAAAGTTAATAGAAGAATACACCGGAGCTACCAAATCAATTGCTGCCAAAGTTATACCAAGTGAGCCTCCTATGAAGTGCAGTAACTTACAATCAAAACAAGTTTCAGAGGTTTGAAATTTCAAAATTTCATATCAATGCAAGTTCTGTTTTGAACATAGTTTATGTTGAACAACGATGTTTTTCAATGGCCAAAATGTTCCCAACAGAACATTACCCGCACTATCCAACGACGAAATTTTTCTAACTCCTTTTGTTTCAGTCTTTTTCGCTGTTCCGTATATCAAAAAACCATATTGAAATTTTGGTTGTTTTCACTTTTTGTATGCTTCTTCAGTTGGCGAAAAACTCCGAATAAGCGACCAAAATATTTCTTGAGAATTTCAACGTGATCATCAAAGTTCAAATTCCAATTCAATGCATTCCAAGTAAGCTAAAAGCCCACGCTTTCTAAATATTCAGGTTTTGTTTTGACTATATCAAAATTTTCTTGTCTATCTGGATTTTGTGAACGTAATTGTTTTTGATTTTCTTTTGTCAGTGTGATGAAATAAATTAATTTCAATTGGCCAATTGTCTACGTCCATCAGTTCTGCGCCGAGCGTTCTAATTTCTTGTTTATTCATCAGAGCTGTAACGTCAGCTCGAAGAATAGTATGAAGTTGATTACAACAAATACCAATATCGTTCATGTGAATGATAAAGAGTAGGGGGCAATGATAGTGACTTGGCGAACTCAAAACTTAATTTCAGAAGTGAACGGCTCCATAAAAACAAACTGACTTTTTTGTTCAAATGGTATTCGGTGAAATCATTCACCTTCCCTCCAATTCCAAAACTGTCTAGTTTTTGCTCTAATATAGAATGTTCCAATGTATCAAAATTAATTTCAAAAAATTTACATTTCTAAGTTGGAGTTCAATCTTGATAAGACCCTTAAAACAAAGCGAGAAAAGAAGGGTGTTTCAAAATTTTAAATTCGTTTCATTATTAATTCAACTTAATGTTTTTTCGCTAATAGTCAATT
>NC_087062.1:70472803-70743649 GCF_963678635.1 Symsagittifera roscoffensis | reverse complement strand
CTGCACTAACAGCAAAATACACGGTAATAATTGGGCTACGTTGACCGGCTACTCATTGGAGGAACCTTTCGCCCCACAAAAATATTCGTTGATCAAATCTTGTGTAAATAATTTATCCAAAATCATCTATGCAATTTTTTTTTTGCCTTTTCTTTGAAGTAAAAGAAGGTTTTTCTTCCAAATTTTCATTTGTGATATCACTGGATTCCTTGTCCATTTTTCGCGTATGAGGGCTACACTTCTGACAAGTTGTAAATTTGGCAAAATCTCATATTAAATAATTATATATAAATATAAATATACGTTGGATTTACTCATGCCAAGAAGTTTTTCGATCTCCACAAAATTGTCAACAATGTGAGCAGCATCAATAAATGCTTGCTTTGCTTCATTTGAAATTTTGTTATTTTTTTTCTGGGGTATTTCAGATTTTCCAGTTTTCATTTGATTTGTTTGGAATTTGTTTTTTAGACTGCTGTTTTTTTTATTCGTTTTCGCTTTCTGTGGCGTGTTCAAACCAAAATATGTTGTGTTCAATTCGGTGTTATTTTGTCAGATAGTGCGTTGAAAAATTAGGTCAAAATTTAGGAGTTCAAACAAAAAAAGTGTAGGCAGAGAAAATCCGTTCATTTTGTATGGCCTAAAAAAGCCTATAAGAGCAACAAAAAAATAGCTGCGAGAAAAGGCTCGGATAATTTTGCATTTCACACTTTGTTAGATACATTTGCCACCTGCTTTACTCCCTTTTTAACAAGTTGAGTATGAAATGATTAATATTTCGGAAAAACTGAAGTGTTCTGAGAGTTTTCTAATTCGTCAAAAATAACTCTTTTTGCGTTACTTCTACATCAGTTAATTACCCTTCTGTTTCCGATCGCGTAGAGGAGAACTTGGAGCTGGACGTGGTTTGTTATGTAATTAACATAATATATTTGAACCTCGTATAAGATTGAGGAAAAAACACCGAAAGGAGCGGTCTCATTGCTGATATACGGCAGAAGCATCGCAAACTAGCGCAAAGTATGAGGTGGAAGCCACCGTCGAAGACAATAACTTGAAAAATCACAAGAATCTAAAAATTGAAAAAGTCATACGTTTGTCTTGCGTGATGTTCATTTTGAGAAAAAGTGTTCAGTAAACACATTCACCACCAATGGAAAAACATTTGTATTTTTTTTCCGGTCGGCAGCTGAGCCGTCAATATTCAGGTAGGTTTGAAAAACAATTTTTTTAGATATATGGTTTTGGAATTCGATTTTTGTAAGCCATATTAACTTGCAGCACAAAAAATATACATTTGCAATTTTTTTATGATTCTTTATGGGGCATTTCAGATTTTTCAGTTTTTATTTGAATTGTTTGGAATTTGTTTAAGTTAGTATAAAATTTGTTTCATTAGACTCCTGTTTTTTCGATTCGTTTTCGCTTTCTGTGGCGTGTTCGAATCAAAATATATTTTGTTCATTTCGGTGTTATTTTTCAGATATTGCGTTGAAAAATTATATCAAAATTCACGAGTTCAAAAAAAGTGTAGGCAGAGAAAAACCGTTCATTTTTATGGCCTAAAAACCTTAAAAGAGCAAAAAAAAGCTGCAAAAAATTAGGCTCGTTTAATTCTGCAATCACACTTTGTTAGATACATTTGCCACCTGCTTTACTCCCTTTTAATAACTTGAGGATGAAATTATTAATATTTCGGAAAAATTGAAGTGTTCTGAGAGTTTTCTAATTCATCAAAAATAAATCTATTTGCGTTACTTGTACATCAATTGATTACCCTTCTGTTTCCGATCGCGTGGAGGAGAACTTGATGCTGGACGTGGTTTGTTATGCTATTAACGTACTACATTTGAACCTCGTTTAAGATCGAGGAAATAACATGGAAAGGAGCGAAGCATCGCATCACCTGATATACAGCAGAAGCATCCCAAACTAGCGCAAAGTATAAGATGGAAGCCACTATCGAAGAAAATAGCTGGAAAAGTCACAAGAATCTAGAAATTGAAAAAGTCATGTTTGTCTTGCATGGTGTTCATTTTGAGAAAAAGTATTCAGTAAACACATTCACCACCAATGGAAAAACATTTGTAGTCTTTTCCGGTCGGCAGCTAAGCCGTCAATATTTAGTTAGGTTTGAAAAAATTTTCATTAACAAAAAACGAAAACCTTTTATGGATATATGGTTTTGAAATTCGAATTTTTTAAGCCACATTACTTCTAGCACAAAATAACACAACATAATTTAAGCGACGCAAAAGGAGACAAATAAGACGATATGACATCAGCCGAAAGCACTTAAGCAAAAAAGGAAACATGAAGTTATACAAAATCAGTGTTACAAAGATACAATTTATAGATAGATTTTCAGTTATGGCTGAAGTTTCTTGAATCACTGAGAGAACCATTGATGCGCCTCTGCTTAAAAATTACCTGCAATTTTTGGGTAATATTCGGGGTTGGTTAATGTTCCTCACTCTTGAGCAACGAACAGAGATCATGGTGGGCCTCGAACATCTTACCTTACGATTGTGAGGCGGACGTTATCACACCACTACTCCCATTGACATTGGAATTTTATTTCGAGGCTCAAAAGCACTCTCTTTGGAATAGCTTTACAGTGGCACAAGGGCATCGTCTAGGGGACAATAGTGTTACGGCAAACACTTTAGGTAATATTAGAAGGATGGCAATTATTCCGAAGGAAAAAAATTACATCAAGGTGAAAAAACATCAAATTAAAAGAAACTTCAGTCTTGTAATCATAATAGAGATGATTCATTAAAAGATGACCAAATTCACATTCTTGAAAACCATCAGCAGCGTATAACCTTAATTTCAAGTATTTGACAACCATCAATTTAAGTGCAGATAAGATTGCTGATCTTCAACTGCTATTTACTTATATATAATCTCAAAATTGTACTTCTAAGCATCATATTTGACAAGAACTCAAGATAACCTTAGCAAATACGAAAAAATAAGGTCAATGGTTGATCATATGACCCTTTCTCATTTGATCTCTTGTAGCCGATTAAACCAACTTCAAAAGAAATGATTGCAGCAATCGGAGCGAATAAAGTAGTTTTGGTAACCGGAAGTAGTTCTGGGTTCGGAGCGGCAACCGCAGTCAAATTTGTGGAGAAGGGAGCTCGGAAGGTCGTCATTACAGCCAGAGGGCTGGAGGGTCTCGAGGACACGAAACAGAGATGTCTGGAAGCTTCAGAAGATGCGGATGTTTTCATTGTTAAAGGTCAGTCAGTCAGCCACGTTCACTACTCTCGCAGCACAAATAAACTGCTCATCCAAACCCAATGATTGCACAATAATTTTTTACTGTATAGTTTTTCCTAAATTTTTAGAGAAGGGAAGCGGAGGAGCCATGTTAATCGTTTCATAGAATTTGTTGAGTTCGTAGAAATTTTGACGTACGCATAAATAATCGATTCATTTTCGGTTCACCAGCAGCCATCGCGTCAAATTTCGAAAAGAAATTTCGCGGTACAAAAAAATTCAAGTCATTTTTTCATTTGTTTTTCTATTAATTCATTCAAGTCAAAAATAGCTAGAAAGGGATTAATGTAAATTACATTCCATAATTAAGCAATCCAGGAAACTATTGATTTAAAAAGGCGCTGCACATGTCAGAATTTATTCAAAAACAAACCACATCAGACTAACAATTCTCAACGTTGAATTTATTTTTTTAAAGCTGAAATTGGGTAACATTATGTTCTTCTACCGCTTCGCAAACTTTTTGAGGCGAAATAGGAAAGCCGCACACATCTAAGTCTGTTTCACCCTTTTAAAGGGAGAGGTTAGCACGTATATTTTTTTAAAGAATGCAGACATGGAAGATATTTCGGTAACTTTTTTCTTGTTCAGGTGTATTTCTTATTTCACACTTTTGTTCTCAGGTGACTTGACTAAAACAGAGGACTGTGACAATTTGGTCAACAAAACGATTAATAAGTTCGGGAGAATCGACGTGCTTGTCAATAACGCAGGAGCGAATATCCTGGGCGGCCCCATAACTTCCCAAGACGTTGAGAAATATGACGTCATGTTTTCTATCAATGTTCGAGCCGTATACTATCTCACTTACCTGTGTATTCCCTATCTGCGTGCAACACGAGGCAACATTGTCAACATTTCCAGCATTGCTGGCTCTATACCTATTCAGAACTGCATTCTCTACTGCATGACGAAATCCGCCATTGAAATGTTCACTAAGTGCCTAGCCGCAGACGAAGGTAGTTCCGTCCGAAGTGCGGTCAAAAAGAAGACATGTCAAAAAGCAGACACGTCGTAAGCCAATCAGAGTCGAGAAAACATTAAATGAACGACATATTTTCTTTTCCCGATTCTGATTCGCTTACAATGTTTCTTAAAGCCCTGTCTACTTTTTGCTATACAACATTCTGTCCACAGTTCATTTTGCATCAATTGCATTCTGTATCGATTGAAGGTCAAAAAATTTTGCGTAGTTCTATAAGCATAATGCATTTGACACAATTAGGGAATTTTCCAGTAGAAAAAAATTTAGAAGACATGCTTTCGGTATGGAATCGAATTTATCGATTTTATTTCATGCTCAAAAACGAAGTTTATCACCGATCAATATTTCCAGTTTACATATTTATCTTTCTGGGCTTTTTTCAACTTCTTTGTCCACAATTAGCAGCATTTTTGTTCGAAGACAAACTCACGAGTTTGAATTTGAATGACCAGGTTAATAGATAAAAATTCGAACTAATTTAACCTTGGCAGCAGTTCGAAAAGTTTTACTGAACTTAAAGAGACCAAAAACAAATGACTGATATTTTTTTTGAAAATTTTTCAATTTGTGTTTCAAAGAAACCAATAAATTACCTTTACAGTTTTTGAATTTCAAGAATCTTTTATTATAACCACTTTTGATAAAACTAACCAATATGAGAAACTGGATCACAGGGTATTTTTAATCCGCTAGTAAAACTAAACTAAAGTCCACTTTTGAACGTATGGGTCAATCGCGGTTTTTCGCACCATTTGCATTTTTGCAATTGGAGAACAAAAACTTCTTTAAATAATTAACATATGAACTTCAACTTTACGCATGAATTTAATTTTATATATAAATTTAAAGGTCTCCTTAAAAAAGAACTCTTAAAGTCAAACCAAATTTGATCGTGATTAACTAGAAGAACTTTTAGGGAAAAACTACACGACCTAGATACGATACTTAATCATATCCCTAATTTAATCATTTCGTTCATTGACACTAATCATATCCAGAACTGGAGGTGAGTAAAATTAATCCTGCCTGCTATCGATTCATACACCTGCATTAAATGAGACCAATAGAGTCACAGACTCGACCCACACTGACTCACATTGACCCCCACCCATTACAGTGCTCGCTCGAAATACTACTGCATACTTCATTAACAAACAGAGATGGAATTTGTGCAGTTTCACGCTAACAATCTCACTTAAATTAAATAGTCCACGGAATGTATACCATGATTTACTACTTGACCCATGTCAACAGTAATTCTAATTGTTGGGAGTAATTGTCCTGACATACGCCCACTTTCAGCTCAAAATTTCAAAAACCATTTTAATCTTCGTCTCCATTTGTAGGTGTACATGGGGTGCGGGCTAACTGTGTTGCGCCCGGAGTTATTCTCAACGGGTTCCATCAGCGATTCGGCATGTCTGACGACGACGTCGAGGGTCTAAAGGAGCGGGTAAAAGTTAGTCATCCGGGAAACGGAGGGAGATTGGGCGAAAATGAAGATGTCTCCAAAGTTATTGTATTTCTGGCCAGCAATGAAGCTTCATTCGTCACAGGACAAATAAATCTGGTCGACGGAGGGTTCAGCTGCTACAATCCAATTTAAAAGTCTGACTTGATTGAAAAACGAATTGAAAAACGTCGGGGAAAACAAATAAATTTAAACTTAACTTCAATTTACAAATTGATCAATAATCTATTTCAAATTTATAATATATCTATATCAATGTTTTTACACACTTTTATTCAAATTATACACACTTTTATACAACTCCAATAATTAGGCTTGAAAAATGAATAAAACTTACTGAAATTTTACAAACACAAACTATCCACGGTACAAACCGATTGCAATACATGACAACGTCCAGGGACGGATCTAGGATTTTCTCCAGAGGGGGGATTTCCAAAAATTTCGCTGACTTTTTTTGTCGACCAATTTGATTTTCTGAGCTCTCCCTCAAAATTAGTATATGCTGGCTGAGCCTGCAATTTGAGCCTGAACAAATTTTAGGACATTCCCGAAAAAAAAATTAAACAAAAAAACCATCACGACCTATATAAGCTTCTGAACTATGTTCATGACTCTTGATCAACTAATCAAACACAGCCAGCAGGCAGTTAGACAAGTATCAATGAACTCGAGCACCACAAAAAGAGTGATTATTGCTTTTTTCATTCACTTGAGAAATTATATCAGTTTAAGCTAGTTAGTTAACAAATAAAAACAAAGTTTTCAAAAAAAAGTGATTACTAAAACAAAACTAAAATCACATTTCAGTTTGAAGAGCGGAACTTCAACTCCATTTTTATGTTTGATATTTCAAATTTGAGCTCAACTGATGACCCTGCAAGCTTCAACTTTGCCTTTGATTAGAAATTATTAAAAATCAAACAATCAAAAATTATCAAACAACTCCAATCAAGTAGTGCTGACTTCGACAAGTCCTTCGAAGAAACCTTTGACCTTCAGCAGTGAGCCTCCATTTGTCAAAAAGAAACAATGTCCGTCAAAAAAGGTCATCGTGATCACTGTTTCCGAGAAAGCCAACTGAGGGTTCTTGTAGATCTGAGGCTCACTGAAAGTCAGAACGTGACCAGGTTTCGAATTCTCTGGTTTCTTGACCTTTAACCTTATGACAGATTGGTCCATCGCTCTGCAAAAAATGAGTTCGAGTCTTCCCTCTCTTTCTATAAACAACATTTCGTCAACATCTCGACACCATTTGAGGGGAATTTCAGTTTTGATGTAATTCTCCGAGTTGAATTTCAATTGGTGAATTTCTAATTTCTGTGTTTCCCTTTTCCGGACATTTTCGTGGAACATCGCTACCACAAGTTGAACACAGTCGTACGGCTTCTCGTAGAGTGAAACTAGAGTTGTACTTTGATGTTCAACTGGCGAGTTGCACTTAATTGGAGGGTACAATTTGGGCGCGAACTTCATTTTCTTCTTTCCCGAACAGAGCGCTGTAATCCTTTTATCTTTTTTGACGAAAGCATGGCAATGTTGAACAGAAAGCACTTGAGGCTCCTTGTTGAATGTTTCGTACAAGTAAGCTGTGCCACTCCACAAACTAGAAGACGCGGCTGATAGAGTCGAGTATCGATCGGGTTCCACAATTACAACCACCCCTTCAGTGAACGCACTTAGTCCATACACTGCACCTTCAGGACAATCAACGGACACCTACATCAAAAACATAGCCAAACGAAGATTGGAAAAGAGTAATCAACGCAATGTACATAAAAACCCTTTCTTGAAAAAAAAAACTTTCGAATTTCTTTTCGCTTTTTTGCTAACATGAACCCAACTATAGACAACTGGATCAATAGGTTAAAGTTTTTATTCCGCTGGAAATCTAAAAATTAAACTCCACTTTCGAAACTAGAAAATCGTTCACGTTTTTTTGCGCTATTTCCACGTTCGTATTTGAGTGCTATTTAGTCTCTTTCAGCAGACGAATTGCAATTGAACAGCAAGACCTATATATATAAGAGTCTTCACTACGTTCATTACTTTTAAAAGTAAATTATTTCCAGTATACTTCCGTGCTCAAGAAACTTTTTTCTTTAAATAAACCAGTTTGGGCAATCGCCATCATTGATCTAATGCCCTTTTCAAATGACTCTTCACTAAGAAAAAAACTAGAACTTTAATTGAAAAAGTAGAAAAATACAACAAAGCTACACTTGTGTTACTCTCCTTTATGATTCAAATATCGAAGATTTAAGTAGATTTAACGGTTCTGCCGCCGATTTCATTGCAATGAAAAAACAATGAGTAAATTCTTACATTCAATACCACGCAAAAAAAATCAAAGATTATTTTCCTGTCCCAAACCTGTGATTTTCTACCAAAAGAAACTTACGCCAACATCGCTCGATTGAGTTGAAACTTTGCATACAGGGTTAGTACTCAATTCCAAACACATTGGTTTTTAAGCATAACCTTGGACAAAATCTAATTTGCCTAAAACAGAATCGCACATTTGTGAATCCCCTACTGTTGACAAAAACAAATTTTATTGTATCGCCGTCGGAGCGGAGCAGTAAGAGAGCTAATCTAAATTAAAATACTAAGTTAATGACCTTGCGACTCGAATGATCTCCGCTTGAAATCATCTCCATCTCGACTCTGTCGAAGTCTCCGTCGTTATTCTCCAAACAGAGCAAATTATTTGACGCTTTCATTCGCGGCTTGTCGTCATGTTTGTAGCTTCGAAACAGACTCACACTCAGATTTAGTGACTTCGAGCTTCGGAGAGAAAGAGAATCGAAGTCAGGCGAAAAGGGCTCATGTCGCAGCCAGTATTCAATCGACTCTTTGAACTTGGGCCCTAAAATTCCCCTGAGACTGGTTTCGATTTTACTTTTCGGTCTGCCTCCGCTCTTATTCAAATAAGGCACTGATAATTCAATCCCCGTTCTAAACAAGGATCCATTTTTACTCCTTTTTTCTATTGTCGATATAACTTGATCGCCTTTGAATCCCAGAAGCTTGTTTAACTCTTCTTGTTTGGCGTCAAGATTGACAATTTCATTCTGAATAACTTCTGCTTTTTGGCGCACATTAGTGAATGAATCTGCTATTAAGATCTCTCTGTTGCTTAGAGCACTGTCAAACTCCTGCAAAACTGTTTCGAAACATTGGCGAAGTAAATTTTTAATCTCCAGCTTTGTTCGAACTTGGTCCTCGTTGTTTGTACTTTCTACCGTTTCTGAGGCCATTTTGGCGGCTGCCTCCAAATTTACCCTGTCTCTTTTATTCTCACTCATTAGCCCTTCCAGTTTTTTCTTGGCATTTTCGGCCAAAATTTTGATGTCATACAGCGCGTGCTCCTTATGCGCAGGCACACAATCCACGCATAGTCTGGTTTGACACATTTCACAGTAGATTTTCTGGTAGAGTTTTCCGTGTTTTTTACAAACTCCGGCTTGACACCCACTTTTATCAACCATATCGGGTAACTTTTCCACATTTTTTTCCTTGGAGCAGTGTTTTGTCGTATAACAATCTACCTTCTACCTTATAACGTATAATCGTTAAATAATTCTAGAAAACACTGAAATTTCGTAAAAAAGGAAAACTTGCCACGTCTAGCAAAAAAAAAACTCATTTCGACAAAGTTTCTGCATGTTATTTATTTAATCTGATGAGAAAAAGGTCAGCACGTAACATCTATAATCTGTACCATCTGTGGAAAAAGTATAACGCGCACAATACACTGCCTTGATGATGCAGTTGCTGCACAAGTAGCAGTCGCCTTCCGAGCCAGAACTGAGAGGTCCCTTGACCCAGTAGTCCACATCTGCCATCTTTTTCCAGCAGTCGAAGCAGTTGAATTTATTCTCACCTGGCACCAACGATGTCCAACTCAATCACAATTCAGTTAAATTCTGCTGATTAAAATACAGAGGCGGAGCTGTGCTTCCACTTTCATGTACAAAAGAAGCCTTAAAAAAGTTTCCTTGAAAAATCAAAAGAGCACACGCAGGGGCGGATTTAGGGGGATTAGTATATGCTGGCGCCTTTAGGAAAATTTTAGGATTAGTCGGCCTAAAATGGATGCCATAAAATAATAGCAAAGTGCCTTTGGTAGTTAGGAGGTCGAATCCCTGAGGTTATTGTTTTATGACATCTATTTTAGGCCGACCAATCGTATAATTTTTCTAAAAGTGCCTCTGGCGCCAATATATACTAATTTTGAAGGGGGAGTTTATTGGTCAAAATATTCCAAAAAGTGCCCAACAACGGCATTTATGACCTGTTTTTTCAAAAAGGTGCCTGCTGAGCACTAAAGTTTTCGTCCAAATAGAGTCTTTATTGTGTTCTGGGAGCGCTTGGAAAAGCAATTTGGTCGACCTAAAAAAGGTCGACAAAAATTTCGAAAAAAAATCCGCCCGCCCCTCGAGAAAATCCTAGATCCACCCCTGAACTTACGAAAAGTTACATGAATCAAGTAAAAAGAAGCTGATTTAATTTCAAAAAAATATTGAAATTTTTCACATCAAACTGAACAAATCATTCAAATTGAGGCACTGAATCAACGTGCATTTTTGTACCGTATACTTTTCTGGTATTTTTAAGGTATATATTCACTTTACAAAAAATGTCACGAAATATTTTTCACTCATATACACGCTGTGTATTTGGAGGCCAAAGTTTTCAAAAAATGAACCGCTACAGTTTTTAAGCGACAAAAAATGAAAGTGTACAGAATAAACGGAGATACATAAAATCGCTGTGAGAAAAATTAATAAAGTTTTAAATAAGGAAAGGCATTCATTTGTTTATTCCTTCCTTAACTAACTGTTTTCCTTTCAAATACTATAAGGGAGTTTTCGGCAAAAAATTTCACTTCTAGGTTTGAGGACGTGCACATCTTTTTAAATTAACTTAATGGACATCCGTGCCTGGAGCATCTATGTCCTTTGGAGTGTTAACATCATCTTTAGATGCGTCCGCATTCTGAGCCCCACTGATTTCTTTACTACCCTCAGCGTTTAGTTTATAGTCTTTATCTTCTACATTATTGTCAATTGTTTTAGTCTCGTTTATATTGCTTTCATCTGGAACATCCTTCTTTTCAACAGTGACTTTGGTCTTGCTATCTGTCTCAGTGAGCTTGAGTGACTTTTTGCGGCTCTTTACTGAATTAGTTTCAACAGCCGACATCGGCCTGAAAAGCATGCACATTTTTTCATGCGTCGTTTTATCGATGATATAAGAAGAATTTATTTATGTAAAACGAGCTCGCGGTAAGAAAACACCACCCAAGCGATTCAAAACAAACGAGCAATATAGAACTCCAACATTCAAGAAAATTGAAAATAAGACTCAAAAGAAATCAAGAAAAAATCGACATAACGGAAGATTACACCAGCTATCGGTGGCTATATAATCAACGTATTTTATACTAAATCACATAGACATCCACTGACACCTCTACAGACGTTTGTCTAGCATTTACCAGGCAGCAAGGAATGTGGCGCTTCAATTAAGCGACTAGCACGTAAAGCAACTCAGGTGTTTCAAACAGAATAATGGACGTGAAAATTGCTTATATGAAATATATGAAAAAACAACGAAATGAAGGCAACCATAACAAAATACGGAGACATCTAACAATGCATTTTATTTCAAAAATTCATCGAAAAAAACACTAGGGTTCTTTCTCAACTAAGAAACAACCTTAAAACTGCTGACTCTCTTTCTATATTAAAAAAAATTGAAACAAAAAATCAATAAAATTCATAAATGAGATTCTTGTTTAATTTAGGTCCCATGAGAGTACCCCGACAGCACCCAAACCAGCTACAAGGTTGGGATTTCAAATAATTTGTGATTTTTTTAATAATTATGTTTTCTGAATATTTTTGAACAAATCAAAGAAGACGCCATATCTCGAAAACTAAAAAGAATTGAGCAGTCACATTTGGAGGCAAAACTTGCAAACTCGCATAGTACACTGACAGCACCCAACTACAGGGTTGGAAATTTCAAATTTTTATATCTAAGTTTTCTGAAAAACTATGAAAAAATAATTAAAATGTCATCACATCTCAAAAAAAAAAAACGATTTGAGATGTCACGTTTGGGAAAAAATGCAATACCACAGATAACCCTGACAGCACCCAATTACAGGGCTGGGTATTTCAAATTTGCGAAACTTTTTTTCTTATCTAAGTTTTCTGAAACACTATGAAAAATAACATAAAACTCGGAAAAAAATGATTTGAGATCACATTTGAGATTCCGCATATCTCGGAAAAAAATGATTTGAGATGTCACATTTAAGAGAAAATTGCAATCCCAGAGAGTACCCTGACAGCACTAAGCTACAGGGTTTAGAATTTCAAAAAAATATATAACTATGTTCTCTAAAAATTTTCGAACAAATCATAGAAGACGCCATATCTCGAAAACGAAACTTAAAAGAATTGAGCAGTTAAAACTGGAGGCAACATTTGCAACCCCAAAAAGCAACCTTACAGCACCCAACTACAGGGTTAGAAATTTCGAATTTTACGAAACTTTTATATCTAAATTTTCTGAAACACTATGAAAAAATAATAAAAAATGTCATCATATCTCAAAAAAAAAACTATTTGAGATTTCATATTTGGGGGAAAAATTGCGATTCCAGAGAGCACTCTGACAGCACCCAACTATAGAGTTGGGAATTTCAAATTTTGTCAATTTTTTTTTAATCTAATTTTTAAAAAACATTTCGAAAAAAACGTAATATCTCGAAAACGAAAAAGATTTGAGAGGTCACACTTGGGGGAACAGTTTGCAGCCCCTGAACGTACCATGACAGCATCCAACTACAGGGTTGGGAATTACAAATTGTTTATATCTAAGTTTTCTGAAAATTTTTGGAAAAAAAATGAAAAACTTCATCATACCTCGAAAACAAAATCTTCGTATTTCGTGAACTAAAAGGATCTGGGTACACATATTTCGAGGTCAAATTGGCAAACGCTGGGGGAACCCTTACAGCGACCGACTATTGGCTTGCTTATGTCAAACATGGTGAAACCAACACTGAATTCTATCTGGAATATCCAAAAAAAATTCTGATGCATGGGAATATACGATTTCGCTTAAGCGTGAAAAAAAATCGTTCGTTAAATTGGCAAAAAAATTACTTTGAAAAAAGTTGAAATAGGCCAGATAACGCAGCCCGCATTTAAATATATAATAGATAGATAGATAGATAGATAGATAGATAGATAGATAGATAAATAGATAGATAGATAGATAGATAGATAGATAGATAGATAGATAGATAGATAGATAGATAATAGATTATAACAACGTTTGCCACTGCAATAGCGCAGAAACAATTCTGTACAAAAAAGAGTAACTTTTGTTTTACTTAACTATTCTATTTGAGGAAAACCTTTAATGTTTGTTATCTCATATCAGATTGCCTGAAAACAACGGATTCGCGCAGAACCATACATTCAAACAGAAAATAATAATTCAAAAATTTCAATCAAAAATGTTAATTTTAGTGTCGACAAGTTGAAATGGTCGAAAATAAAAACGAAAAAAGATGAAAACGATGCATTGACACTATTTCGAAATAAATGTTCTCTATCCCCACACACGCTTCAAGCTCCTTTGACAACAGCTCTGCTCGAAGAGGAGGAGGCTAATCAGATTTTTTTCAAACACTTTTATAGCTCAGGACGGCACGACAATATAAGAAGACAATGTAACCCATCACAAAAAAACGCAGCAAAACAAAAAACATTGAGCACCAATGACCAAAATCACCTGATGGATACCACAAAACAGACCAAAAATTAGCGGCAAAGGGGGCGGACCTGCACTTATTATCATGGATGACGATAAGTACCAGACACTCAAACTTCCTCAACATGTGCACTCTAAATTCAAACGCGTATAACGCTCTGTTGGTCTCAGAACGACAATCTCACTCACACGGCCTAAAAATTGAAGAAAATGACGCAACCAACTTTGTCGTACATGCCAAAACACACACCCAAACACACAACTAGCAACAATATAACTATCTTTACATTAGCTTAGCAAAATCAAATTTGGCAAGGTCCATTGATTGGCACAGTGACGCTATATGGGATCAGACAATTCAGCTATCACCTAGGAATTACGTGCGCAATTAAACTGTCACAACAATGAAAACCTGCATTAACTTGCACACGTTAGAGCGGACTGAAAAAGCTTTCGGGTAGCGAGTGAAAAAGCATTTGGCAATTAAACTTGGCCTTAATCGACTACCGAAGGCGAAAAATATGTTCCGGAACAATTTGCGGTCCGGCGTCTAGAAATATAAGTAAAGGTTGCAATAAACAGGTGCGGCCGAAATCTCCAACAGACACTCAAAAACTCTCTAAAGAAAGGGACAGATTCTAACATCAACATCCCAGAAAGCCCGAACAAGTTGAGCCCAAAAAAGTTAACTGTGGTCCACACTCAAACAGCAAAAAAGAAAAGAGCAGTTATAGGCAAGATCACATAAAAGAAGTGAAATACACGAAGTCACAATTTCTCCGAAATTGGCCAATGACGCAATCAATTCCAGAAGGAAAAGCAAGCATAATCGATATCAGAAGTCGGTGTAGCTACAACAAGATGTGGAATTCGATCTATGTTAAAGGCTTATTCAAATGTTAAAAGATTTTGAAGTTTGTTAACTCATTTAGCATAGTTTACAATTTAGGATTCGGAAAAAACCATACAGTGAAACGGAAAATCTAGAAAAAAAATTACAATATAAACTTTTCAAGCCTAGTGCAACTTTGACAATTTCATATATTACTAGCGTGTAACGCACTTCGTTGCTTCGAATTTTTAACAACTCATAAAAAACCGTAAATATTGCACAAAAATCAGCATCCTTTGAGTGTACTCTAACAGCACCGAATTACAGGGTTGGTAATTTCAAATATTGAAAAAAATTTCTATTCAAGTTTTTTTCAAGTCAAATTTAAAAAAAAACCATTGAGGTTTTTATATCTAAGTTCTTTGAAAAACTTTTTAAAACTGGACGAATAGGTATCTCTTATATTCCTCTGGGAACTTTGAAATTAATGTCTTTCTGAGACTAAAATTCATTCATTTTATTAAGATCATTTGCACTTTTGTCATGGGAGAGCGTAAGTTGCCTTCAACTTAGCAAATGAGTTTGAACTCAACTTGAAATAATCTAAAATAAAACTCCAAAAAAAAACTAAATTCAGCAATAAAAAATTTTTCCTGAAAAAAAAACAAACCACACGAACTAAAAAAATCCTTTTGTTAATTGAATACTTTAAAACCTAATTCAAATTAAAAATTTTACCAAACGAAAAAATTAAATGAAGAAAACCACCTATCAAACCACAAAACTACGAATAACTAGCCTGATATAAATTCTTAGTGAAACAAGGACAGCCGGTTACTGCGCAAGTAGCTCAGAATGTTCCGAGCATAATCTTAAAAAATACAACAAACTTTTTTCCAATTAGTCTCCTTTATTCAGCGTGGTGTAACAAAACTGAACTAAACGACAAATAGGAGATTCAGCCTATTCGACAGTTATAGTAAAATAAAAAAATTGAAAACAGTTTTATGAGAAACATCGCTGAAAAAAAAAACAAAAAAAAATTAACATTTTTTTTGCAGATTTTGGAATTTAAGTTTTTGATTCCAAAAAGACACTTAAGTATTAAAAAAACTACCGTTATTAGACTCAAAAATTGAAAAAAAACAATTTTTATGCAGAGAAAGAGAGAGAGAGCGAGAGAGAGAGAGAGAGAGAGAGAGAGAGAGATACAGTGACCAACTGGTAACTAACTCGTCAAAATTTGGGTAGACACCCATTGAGCCGAAACAAATGTATTTTGAGATCGTGCCAACAAAAAAACAATTAAACATTTTTCGCGATAAAAAAAAAACAAAAATTAAAAATCGGAGTTAACCAACGTTCAAACAGAAGTCGGTGTAGCTACAACAAGATGTGGGATTCGATCTATGTTAAAGGGTTATTCAAATGTTAAAAGATTTTGAAGTTTGTTAACTCATTTAGCATAGTTTATAATTTAGGATTCGGAAAAAACCATACAGTGAAACGGAAAATCTAGAAAAAAAATTGCAATATAAACTTTTCAAGCCTAGTGCAACTTTGACAATTTCATATATTACTAGCGTGTAACGCACCTCGTTGCTTCGAATTTTCAACAACTCATAAAAAACCGTAAATAATGCAAAAAAATCAGCATCCTTTGAGTGTACTCTAAGAGCACCGAATTACAGGGTTGGTAATTTCAAATATTGAAAAAAATTTCTATTCAAGTTTTTTCAATTCAAATTTTAAAAAAAACCATTGAGTTTTTTATATCTAAGTTCTTTGAAAAACTTTTTAAAATCTTTGAAAAACTTTTTAAAATCTTTGAAAAATTAAAAAACATCACATCTCGGATCTAAAACTTATTGGGCAGTCGCATTTGGACGCAAGATTTACTCTTACAGTACCCAACTACAGCGTTGGGAATTTCAAATTTTGAGAAACTTGAAATTATTTTTTCTAAAAAAAATTTTTTTTTGAAAAAACCAGAAAAAAAACGTCATATCTCGAAAACAACCAAAAAACTTGAGCAGCCAAAATTGCAGGCAAGATCTCTCGCAATCTCTGAAAGTACTCTGACAGCCTCCAACTACAGGTGGTTAGGAACATCAAAATTTGAAAAAAAAAATTGAAAAAATAACAAAAAAACGTCATAACTGGAAAACTACAAAGACTTGAGCAGTCACAGTTGGAGGCAAGATTCGAAACACCTGAGACCTTGTGACCACTCTGACAGCCCCAAAAAAAACGGTTGGGAAATTCAAATTTAAAAATAAAATTAAATTTAAGTTTTCTAAAAACTTTTTCAAAAAAAATTACACAAAAAACGTCATATCTCAAAAACTACAAGGATTTGAGCAATCATATTTGGAGATAAAATTCACAATTCCTGAGAGTACCCTGACAGAGCCTCAATATTGAGGTAGGAACTTCAAATTTGGTGAAACTATTTATATCTAAGTTCTTTTAAAAATCTTGAAAAAAATCGTAAGAAACATCATATCTCGAAAACTACAAGGATTTGAGCAGTCATATTCAGAGGCAAGATTCGCAATTCCTGAGAGAACCCTCACAATTTCCAACTACAGGATGATTGAGATCTTCGAAGTTTTCGAAATTCTAAATCTTAAGTTTTTTGAAAATTTTTGAAATCAAAAAAAAATTGCCGTATCTCGTAAACTAAAAGAATTGCTTATTGATATATGGAGGCCGAGATCGCAATATCCGGGGAAACCCTGACAGCATCTCACTATTGGGTTGATACTTCTAAACTTGTTGAAGTAAACACTGATTTCAACCAGGACAATCGAAAACCAATCTCAACCATTGCAATATACGATACAGCTTAAACGTGAAAAAATTCTTTTGTTGAACATGCAAAAATAATACGTTAAAAAGCTTAAACATGGCGAGATAGTGAAGCCCGCATTTAAGTATATAATAGATTTCAGTTTTGAGCAATCATATTTGAGCAAGGATTTGAGCAATCATATTTGGAGATAAAATTCACAACTCCTGGGAGTACCCTGACAGAGCCCTGACAGCATCTCACTGACAGCATCTCACTATTGGGTTGATACTTGCAAACTTGTTGAAGTAAACACTGATTTCAACCAGGAAAATCGAAAAAATCGTAACCATTGCAATATACGATATAGCTTAAACGTGAAAAAATTCTTTTGTTAAACATGCAAAAATAATACGTTGAAAAAGTTTAAACACGGCAAGATAAAAAAGCCCGCATTTAAATATATAATAGATTTCAGTTTTGGCAAAATTGTAACAGTCAGAAAAGCTCAACAACAAAAAATTGAGTTGAACATGCTTTATGTGAAAATGTCTCATGTACAAACCTTACGTAAATTTCAAATTTTCCTGAAAAAAAATAAACAAAGATACTTCGTATGAAAAAATTTGTTTTATTTTGGATGATAATTTAGAAAACATGGCCTCTTAACAAAATCCTGTTAGCAACCAGGCAATAAAAGCAAAACGTAGCCAACAGACACTTTGAAATGTGTAAAGGGTAGTTTGGAACAGGGTAGATTGTCCTGCCACCAAATTCGTAACACTGGTCCAATTGTAGAAAACTGGACGAATAGGTATCTCTTATATTCCTCTGGGAACTTTGAAATTAATGTCTTTCTGAGACTAAAATTCATTTTATTAAGATCATTTGCACTTTTGTCATGGGAGAGCGTAAGTTGCCTTCAACTTAGCAAATGAGTTTGAACTCAACTTGAAAATAATCTAAAATCAATCTCCAAAAAAGAACTAAATTCAGCAAGAAAAAATTTTTCCTGAAAAAAAAACAAACCACACGAACTAAAAAAATCCTTTTGTTAATTGAATACTTTAAAACTTAATTCAAATAAAAAGTTTTACCAAACGAAAAAATTAAATGAAGAAAACCACCCATCAAACCACAAAACTACAAATAACTAGCCTGATATAAATTCTTAGTGAAACAAGGACAGCCGGTTACTGCGCAAGTAGCTCAGAATGTTCCGAACATAATCTTAAAAAATACAACAAGTTTTTTTTCCAATTAGTCTCCTTTAGTCGGCGTGGTGTAACAAAACTGAACTGAACGAAAAATAAGAGATTCAGCCTATTCGACAGTTATAGTAAAATAAGCAAATTGAAAACAGTTTTAGGAGAAACATCGCTAAAAAAACAAAAAAAAATTAACAATTTTTTTGCAGATTTTGGAATTTAAGTTTTTGATTCCAAAAAGACACTTAACTATTAAAAAAACTACCATTACTAGACTCAAAAATTGAAAAAAAAAAAACAATTTTCCTGCAGAGAAAAAGAGAGAGAGAGAGACAGAGAGAGAGAGAGAGAGAGAGAGATACAGTGACCATTTGGTAACTAACTCGTCAAAATTTGGGTAGACACCCATTGGGCCGAAACAAATGTATTTTGAGAGCGTGCCAACATAAAAACAAAAAAAAAAACATTTTTCGCGATAAAAAAAAACAAAAATAAAAAATCGGAGTTAACCAACGTAAACCAATTTCTAGAAAAACGGAATTTCAACATACGTACATGCTCAAATTTTTACTTGGACAACTATTCTTGTTTGACACGCCTTTATTTAATATTAGCCTGGAACAAAGATATTAAACTGATTCCAAACTGATAAGGCTGGCTAATCGCAAGCTTTAATACAGAAAAACCTTAGTCTGTAACAAGTTTGACATTTTCTTCTTACCCACCATAGACCCACTGCTGAAACTAAAGCCTGCGACACCAAAATGAAACATAAGCGGAAAAAAACATAAGAGGAAAAAACACAAGCCAACTTAACATAAGCCAAAATCCCAAAATTCCGATCAACCAAAGCTTGAAAAACTCGAAAAGAACATCTAAAAAATTTTCTGTGACGACACACTACTACAAACTTAACTTTGATTATGAGAGCCTAATATAATATATTATAATAGCGCTTTTTAAAATCCACTTTAAGTGCAGTAATCCACAGATTATTTAGCTTCACATTAGACTTACGAGAATTTGGTAATTAGGTAGTTTGTTCGTCCGGAATCTAAAAACAAAACTGCACGACCTGAATAACATAAAAATAACTTCGTTAATGAGCACTGAAAAAACACTGTGAATCAGATCGTCATTTTTAGCGCCAGATTTTTACTGGGCCATATTCATGTGCACGACTCGCTTGTACACGTAACGGAACTCTTAAATTTAATTGTTTTCAACAGCTTCAAGTCAGAATAAATTAATTAACAATATTTAATATGAATATGAATTCAGGGATTACTGCTCACAGAAATAAGATGCTTTCATATTTTAAATCAAATACCTTGTTAATATCAACATTGTCAATATTCTAAATTGCGAGGTGTGAAAGGGCAAAAAATTAGCATCGAAAATGTATGCATCTTAGTCCAACATGTCATGGCTGAATTTATCGTGTATATATTTTACAGAGCTTTGCTCTTGTACCTGAGAGTTGTAGATGGAACAAAGGATAATATCCAATAGCTATGGCTTCTTTAGCTGAGCACAAACAAGTCAGTATCAGTTTTAAATTGAGTTATCAACCCAATAACAAGTTAAGTTAGTACAAATGAACATAAATAAACATCTCGCCACATGGAACAGATCGAGTTATTTAGTTTAACATTAATAGATAGCTACTGCTTAGTTTCAGTTTCACAGACACTTGGTTCCTATTGCAGAAAAGTAACTGCACCCAATCAAATCCAATGCCTCCTCTTTTTATTTCCTATTTCATCCTACTGAAGTTTATGAATCACTTGTCCTTCTTAGAGGTCGAATCCGTATTCGTGCCTGCCGATGTTGCGATGCCTGATGATGCTGCTGCTGCAGCAGCAGCTGCGGCGGCGGCTGCCTTTGCCTTCTTGGCGGCGTGGTATGTCTGCTTGTAGAAGGCTCTGAAGAGAGCGAACAGGGCGATTCCATAGAGGATGAAGGTGAACACGAAGAAGAAACTCAGTCCCATCGAGTAGCCTACCATGGCCTGTCTACAGAAGCAGTAGATGCTAATTATAACTCCTAAAACACAAAATTGAGCTGAAAAACTGATCTTTCCTACCAAATTATGCGCGTGGATGTAAAATTATTGAATACGCACGCAGACAGAAGTAGCGAATATAAAACAGTGTGAGGAGAATAGAATGAGCGTGTACGTAAGAAAAAGGAGAAACTTGAGAATAGGTGTGCTCTCGAAACTTCGATGGGCAAAACGCATTTGAAAGCCATCACTTAACATCTTGATCAAAAAAATGTTAGAAATAGACTTCTCGTATTGATTGATTCTCTTATGAAAACAGCTACTGGGTTAACTACTATCTATGGTCCATTGAAACTCGAGATATCTGTGCGTCAAAGCAAATATGAGACAAGCAAAACTTTGATTCCCCCTGTGTTAAATCACACTCGCATAGCTGGCCTGCGAACATTTCTGGACGTGGAAACTTTAAATGGATCAACATTTTTCAGTTCCATGGATTACTCAATTTGTCAAATTATCGCGATGCTTTAAGAAGCCCAACATAAATCCAATATCACAAAACCTATAATTAACGCTATCAAAAATAAAACAGGAAATTCAATATAAGACATTGATATCTCATGCTGAGTAAACATTATCGCAGTAGGTAGATGAGTTTTTGAGGAATCCCTGTCCAAGTCCAGTGGAAATTACTGGTTTCGTGCACTGCTGCTTATAAACAAGGATGATCACTTCATTGACTTTTATGACAATAGATCTCCGCTACTTCTGGGAGCACTTTGAAAAAACGTTTCCAAAAATTCTACCATAACGATGAGACTAACAACGTCACAAAGGTAATCAGTTCCTACAGACTCAATGCATTAACCATTTTATTGTTTGAATTGTAATGTAAGTTCATAATAATAACACAGAGGCAAAATTGCACTTCGCATACACAAGCAAAAATATGACCGATAACGCTACTGGGAAAAACTGAATGAGTAAAACTTTCAGTCTTCAAAATTTCGTAAGTGACGGACGCCAATTATGAAGCATTAGCAGTACCAGTCAATTTGATAAAAAAAATAGAGAACCTTGCCAACTAACATACCTCAATTTATACAGCAGTCTATGGAGCAGTAATAACATAGAAAAATTAAATGTAGAAAAAAATAAAAACGAAATTTTTTTTTAATTTGAGATTTTTTGTGAAAATCATCCCCCCACAAGCCATATTAAGTACAGAGGGATAAATTTCGCTACTAGTCAATTCAAGTATGGCAAATAAGCTTCCTTCAACTAATTTGGAACGATTTCTTTGGCGGATTAAATCTCCGCTTACTTGTTATTAGAGCGAAAAATATCGCGCGTTAATTGTCCCAAATTGGCATATATGGCAATTTTTAAACCCCAATAACTTTACAAAAAAGGATCACAGGTAAAATATCTTTCCAAATTTCAGCTCAGGGCAACACTACTTTTTGAACCCTGTCAAAAGGCTAGTTAAAAAGTCGAAATTTAACTGAAGAAAAAACCACCCCAAGCACAAATATTCCGCTACTTTCGTTACGAAAGTCGGAACAATAATAGTCAGTGTTTATATCCTTAGCATTGGCTGTACTTAATAGCTGGTTATTGATCAAAGTTATCACTTTCAAAATGAATACATTTTATCGCAATAAAATTTGCGTCGCAACAATATTTGCGACTTAAATTGGAAAAAAAAGATAGTTCATACTATAACACAAGCGTTGTTTGTGTAAAAATAGCCAACTGAAAATTGGAAAAGAGTAATGAACGGAAGGAAACAGAAAAAAAATTGCCTTTTTTTGAAAATTTCTAATTTCGAACTTCAAAATACATAAAAGTTTTTCATGCTCTTTGAATTAAATAAATATGATTGATGCATTATTGGTAAATTCAAACTAATTTGAAATAGTTGGATCAATTGGTAAATTTTTTTATTCCACTGGAAAATCTGAACCTTAAAATCCACTTTCGTAACTGAAAATCAATCATGCTTTTCATGAACATTTCACTTTTGCTGTTCGATAGTGCAGTTTCCCCACCTTTTAACAAAGAAAATGAACTGAACTTAAACAGAAATCAAAAGTCAAACCGCGAAAAATGAAAATGGTACGTGAAAAATAAAAAAAATCATCAAGACTTGTATATTTCTACCCTAAACCTTATGTTCCGAAGGCGCCTGCTTTATCTCGAGACCAAGTGAGAGATCTTGAGGCTCCACATTGAAGCTATTCTGAATGATACTGAGGTTCCACAATGACACCAGGTCAATTTTTATTAAATCATAAAAAATGTCCCACCGGGGATCGAACTACAAAACTTGAGCACCGAAGTC
The DNA here is from genome assembly GCF_963678635.1 of Symsagittifera roscoffensis. Lineage (NCBI taxonomy): Eukaryota > Metazoa > Xenacoelomorpha > Acoela > Convolutidae > Symsagittifera > Symsagittifera roscoffensis. The sequence goes on along the minus strand of NC_087062.1, from coordinate 70,720,925 downwards.
AAGTGCTTTACCTTTACACCAAGTGAAAAGGGCCTGAATGGTGTCGAGGTTCTACTAAAAAGCAGGATATACATATACATAGATACATGGTGTCAAGAAAGCAAGCTCCGGCCGCCATTCGAGCCCGAGGTTTGTAAGAAAACTTCACGAGAAAAATTCTAGATCCCGATTACAAGTCAATTGCTCTCGCAAGTAAGATATTATTTGTGATAGAAAGTCGTTCGGTTAACATCTCAAAACTTATGACATCTGCAGATTGTTGTACCTGATTGTAACCAATATAGATCTCCAAAAAAAAGATTATCAGTTTAATCGCTTAGAAAATTGACCTTCCTAAAGAACGAGAACTACATTTTTTGACAGTTCAAGTAACCAGTTCTTTGAGGCTGAAAAAAGTAGAAATTGGTCATTGGAGACAAACAGGAGCGAGACAAGTAGGAGTAGAGTAGATGACGAAATAAGAGTAAGAGTAGCTGGAGTTGACTAACCAGTAACGAACTGAATGAGTTGAATGGTCGTGATGTAGTTCTTCCACCACAGGAAGGGTACCAAGGAAGGGAAAGACGAGCACAGGTAGTAGAAGTACATGACTGTATGCACAGGTGCATTCAACTGTGCCGCAATCAAAAAGTAGCCGCAAGGGTGGTATCTGAACAACAAAGATTAACTTGTTATCAGTAAAACAAAGTCAACCGACAGTTGGAAAAGAGTCACGAACGCAATGAAAAAGAAAAAAAATACAGACTTGTTTTTGAAGAACCTCAACTTTCGAATTTCAATAAAAAAACTATGTGGCCTTTAAGCTCTTTGATTTTCTAGAAGGATTTATGATTGGGGCTTTTTTGATAACATTGACCCAACTTAAGAAAACTGGATCAACAGGTGAACTTTTTAAATAAAAATTAAATTCCTTTTTCGAAACTAGGAATCGTTCACGTTTTTTGCGCCATTTCCACGTTCGTATTTGAAGAATGCTATTTACGTAGTTTTCAGCAGATGAATTTCAATTGACCTCAAAAAGCGCATAAATACCTAAGTGCATCCATAAATGCATCAATATGTATGAAGGCACATCTGTAGTTATTAGAGACTTTTATGCACATTTTAAGACTTTTCCTGAAAAATCAGCAAGACCTATATAAGTGTCTTCGCTACGTTCATTATTCTTTCAAAAAAAGCATTAATATCTTAATCAACTCTTGATCAACAGTATGGAAGTCAAAGCTTGGAAGTAATTCAGGGTTGTTAAAAAAGAATTAGGCTCTTCGTTGTTCCGCTTGTCGTGATTGTCCGTCTTGGTGTGAGGTTGTTGTTTGTATGTGGTCTTGAGGAAGTGTGTTACCTGGTGGCGATCCAGGTGAGTGCAATCATGCTGGAATGGTGGAAGCAGTGGAGGAAGGAGAGCTGCCTCCACTTGGACCTCGCTATGATGAAGAAGGTGTCCATGTAGTCGAGCCACTTGCTCATGTAGAACAGCCAGCACGTGTACGTCTCCCACTCGTACGAGTCAGGATCCTGCTCAATTTGTACCTTCATCGGCTGACACACGATTCCTACAACGAAAGCAATCAATTCAGAAACACAGAGCCCCAGTTGTACTCTGTCAACAAAAACCAAAAACGTCAAAATATTTTCATAATGAAAAAACCTGCTAATAAAGGATTTGAACTGTGCATCAAGCAAAAACACACATCACAATTGTTATCAGCAAGAGAAATAAAAATCAACAACAGACACATTCTAACTGATCACCTTAAAAAGTGTCAATGAACGCAAGGAAACCAAAAAAAAACATTAATTTTTTTTCGGAAAAAAACGTCAACTTTTGAACTTCAAATACAAAAATTACATGAGTTTGAAGCTCTTTCAAATTCAGATAAACAATTTATGATTAACATAATTGGAAAGCGTACCATGCTTTATTTTAAGCAAATGAATTGAAGGTTATGAACGAGTAAAATTAAATAAGAAATTGGAAAAAAAATTCATTGGACTCAGTAGTTTTTGATATTTATCAACTCTCAATCGATTTGGCCCTGTCTCGGATTATTCAAAACCTGGGATTATATGACTAACCGTGAAACAAGCTTCTCTCGTTGGAAATCTGATAAGTTTTGATAAAACTATCCACGCCATCCCAACCTTTTGAACTCAAACAATTATACAGAGAAACATACAACATAAAAAAAACATGGGTCGAATAAAAAGTTATTCTGCTGGAAAACAAAAAAATTTTTGCGCCATTTCTGCTTTCATTATTGGAAAGCGTACCTTGCTTTCCTTTAAACAATTGAATTGAAAGTAAGAAAGCGAATGTCAAAATATCAAATTTGCCGTGAAGAAATACAAAAACAATCCTGAAAACTTCACTACACGACTTCTACGTGGTATAAGTGATTTCACTATGTTAGTTGACTTAAAATTGTTCCTGCTCCAGCGACAATTGTATAAGTGTTCGGCTACTCTTTAATATTATCAGGAAAAGAGACGAATAGGCTCGCCAATTTTAGAGTTTCAAGATACAAAAAATATGAGCGTTTGACTCTTTTGAAATAAACAACCTACAGAAAAATCAGTTTTTTACTGCTGTAACATCCAATTAAATGATCTAGGTAAAATTCAATTAAACTAAATCAGAAATCTTTATAAAAAATTAGGATGAAAATTTTTATTTGAAAGAACAATTCGGTTGACTGAAGTACTGAAAGGATGTATAATTTTGCTTAGATGTAGTTTTTCGAAATGTTGTGCGTTTTTTAGCTGACGAATACAGCTGAAGTGGAGTGTCCGAAAGCTTGCAAAACAGAGAAACAATCTGTATAAAATAAAACTTAACATTAACTTTTTTGAGTTTTCCATTTTACAAAGAAATCGGCACCTAATCAGACCAGAAAGCCTCTAACGCTTAACCAAAAATACCAACTATATTGAACGAAAGCAAGACAAAAACCAAAATAATCACAACGCTATAAAATTATTTAAACGGTTAACGCCACTGAATAATTATAATGCACATGCTTTCTCGTAAAAAAAAAGGCAAAAAATCAACAGAAAGAACAAAACGAATGATTGAATGAAACAAAAAATAATGTGGCATAAACAAGGACCAGGATTCATGAACGAGTGAAATTAAATGAGAAGAAATTGGAAAAAAAATAATTGGACTCAGTAGTTTTTGATATTTTATCAACTCTCAACCGATTTGGCCATGTCTCGGATTATTCAAAACTAGGGACCAAATGAATAACCGTGAAACAAGCTTTTTCAAGGAGAACCAGCAAGCCGAAGAAACAAACTTGAAACATTGCCTTCACTCGCTGGAAAACCAATAATTTTTGATACAATTATTCACGTCATCCCAACCGTTTGAACTCCAACATTTACACAGACAAAGAAACAACTCCAACATTGAAAAAACATAAGTCAAACTAAAATAATTCTGCATCAAAATAATTATTTTTTGCGCCATTTCTGTTTTCATACTTGGAGAGCGTACCTAGCTTTCCTTTAAGCAAATGAATTGAAAGTAAAAAATCGAAGATCAACGGCAAAACATCAAGATTTGCCGTGAAAAAAACAATCCTGAAAAAATCAACAGGACCTATATAATTGACTTCACTACGTTCAAAGACTGAAAATTGTCGTTGGTCAAGCGACAATTGTAAGTATTCAGCTACTCTTTAATATTATCAGGAAATGAGACGAAACCGCTAGCCAATTTTAAGAGATACAAGATACAAGAAATATGATCGTTTGACTCTTTTGAAACAAACACTCTACGAGCAAATCAGTTTTTGTATCGCTGTAACATCTATTAAAGTCATCTATTAAAAACTTCAATTCAAAATAATGAGAAATCTATAAAATTAGGATGAAACATTTTTATTTGAAAGAACAACTCCGTTGACAAGTACTAAAAGGATTTGAAATTTTGCCTGTTGGTAGTTTTTTTTTAAATTTGGTGCGTTTTTTAGTTGACGAATACAGCTGAAGTGGAGCGTCCGAAAGCTTGCGAAACAGAGAAACAATCTGTATAAAGTAAAACTTAACATCAACTTTTTTAAGTTTACGCATTTTACAATGAAATCGAAACCTTATCGGACCAGAAAGCCTCTAACGCTCAACCAAAAATACCAAGTATGTTGAACGAAAGCAAGACAAAAAGCAAATTATTCACAACGCTATAAAAATATTTGAACGATTAACACCACTGAATAATTATAATGCCCGTGCTTTCTCGTAAAAAAAGACAAAAAAATCAACAGAAAGTACAAAACGAATGATTGAATGAAACAAAAAAAAGAATATGGCATAAACAAGGACCAGGATTCATGAACGAATTAAAATTAAATGAGAAGAAATTGGAAAAAAAAATAATTAACAAGTAATTTTTGATATTTATCAACTCTCAACCGATTTGGCCCTGTCTCGGATTATTCAAAAATAGGGACCAAGTGAATAACCGTGAAACAAGCTTTTTCAAGGAGAACCAGCAAGCCGAACAAACAAACTTGAAACATTGCCTTCTCCCGTTGGAAACCTGATAAGTTTTGATAAAACTATCCAGGCCATCCCAACCGTTTGAACTCAAACAATTATACAGACAAACATACAACACGAACATAAAAAACGTGAGTCGAATAAAAATTTATTCTGCTGGAAAACAAATATTTTTTGCGCCATTTCTGCTTTCATTATTGGAAAGCGTACCTTGCTTTCCTTTAAACAATTGAATTGAAAGTAAGAAAGCAAATGTCAAAATATCAGATTTGCCGTGAAATACAAAAACAATCCTGAAAACTTCACTACACGACTTCTACGTGGTATAAGTGATTTCACTATGTTAGTTGACTTAAAATTGTTCCTGCTCCAGCGACAATTGTATAAGTGTTCGGCTACTCTTTAACATTATCAGGAAAAGAGACGAAAAGGCTCGCCAATTTTGGAGTTTCAAGATACAAAAAATATGAGCGTTTGACTCTTTTGAAATAAACAACCTACATAAAAATCTGTTTTTTTTACTGCTGTAACATCCAATAAAATTATCTTGAAAAAATTCAACTCAATTAAATGAGAAATCTTTATAAAAAATTAGGATGCAACTTTTTATTTGAAAGAACAATTCGGTTGACTGAAGTACTGAAAGGATGTGTAATTTTGCCTGGATGTAGTTTTTCGAAATTTTGTGCGTTTTTTAGCTGACGAATACAGCTGAAGTGGAGTGTCCGAAAGCTTGCAAAACAGAGAAACAATCTTTATGAAGTAAAACTTAACATTAACTTTTTTAAGTTTTTCCATTTTACAATGAAATCGAAACTTTATCAGACCAGAAAGCCTCTAAAGCTCAACCAAAAATACCAAGTATATTGAATAAAAGCTAGACAAAACCCAAATTAATCACAACGCTATAAAAAAATCAAATTATTCACAACGGTATATTCAATAAAAGCAAGAAACCATATTATTCACAACGCTATAACTAGTGACCATATGACTAACCGTGAAACAATCTATTTCGAGAACCAGCAAGCCGAACAAACAAACTTGAAATATTGTCTTCTCTCGTTGGAAATCCGATATGTTTTGATAAAACAATCCACATCGCCATCCCAACTGTTTGAACTCAGAGGTTTACACAGACAAACACACAAGATCAACATTGAAAAAACATTCGTCGAAAAAAAATTAGATGTAAAAAAAACTAAGTGAACCAAAACTTTCGTATGTCTAGCTAAAAATCAACTAGAAGCCCAGCTGAAGCTGAGGTATGTGTTAGTAATTGAATGAATTTGCTGTAAAAATGCTGCACGAAAAAAGTGAATTCAAAAATTGGACTTTGCCAAAAACCTTTGTTCCTCTACTAAAAATAAGAGTTAAAAATTTTGAGACAATAAATTTTTCCAAAGAGATAACATTTTTCTGCAGGAAACATTGTCGCAACCGCCGGTTCTTTCAATTGAAATTTTAATCTTAGATTTGATTGTTTAAATTTTGAGAAAAAACAAAAAGTTTTTAAAAAACGGTCAAAATCATTTTCAAAATTCATGAATTTTTCCTGCAGGGAAAAGGTTGTGGCCGCTTAAGCAGAGAAGATTCCTAAAACCGGTTTTGTCGTTCGGAAACTTAACCTGACAATTGGCACAGTAATTGTCGAAAAAGTTTATTGTGAAAAAAACTGGGCGTAGCAAATTATAAAAGCAAGCTTTTAACAACGTGTTGTGCCGATTAAACCTATGATATCGGACTTGGCAAGATAGTTAGCGAAAAAACCCAAAAAACTGTCCTTTAATACAAAAAATGACATTTCCGAGAATCATAGCTTTTTGTTTGAAAAAAGGGCGTAGCTGCTTATTAGGAAGGGATTCACTCAACCTGGAATTTCGATTTAGCGCAAAATCTCAGATTGAGGGCCATAACTTCTGGTGTCATTAAAGTTTGAGAGTGGACGCTAAAGCAAATGAGCTTCCCACAGCCCATTCTTTGAATTGAACTCAAAATCTCAAATATAGCAGGGTAGTTTGCGAGAAAATTCAAAATGTTAATGCAAAAAAAAACTTGCGCGTAGCCGCTCATGCCGGCAGTTTATTGAAACCGTTCTATACATGGAAACTAAAAACTCAAATTTGAAAGGGGATGGTTTCCGAAAAACGAGAAAAAATATCAAAAATATGGGTCAAATATACTCCCACAGAGACTTTTTCGACGGCTGTAGACTGAGTGTTCACGTAAAAAAAAGACTCTATAGGAGTATACAGGCACCCAGAAGAGAAGACGATCTTTCAATTGATACCCCATTTTGAAAATGAGTAGGAGTTTTAGAGAAAAAGCAACATTGTTCCAAAGAATTTGAAAAATTTTTCCATAAATGAAAAAGAAATTTCAAAAAACCGATGGGTAAACATACAACCAACATGAAAAGTGCGGAGGGGAATGTTCAAGTTGTGTGTCCCTTGAAACGACCTAAATTTAGGTCATTAAGCCAATAAAAAATGGGCCGAAATAATTTGGGCCGATGAATTTTTTTTAACCGAAACAGAAAAACCGAAGATGGAAATACGAAGACAAGGTAAGTAAAATAACAAACTAAATGAGTAAATTAAACACAAAAAGCAACAAAAGTGATTTCTTTTTATTCACGAAAAATTCGCGTAAATAAAAAAAACGATTTCAAGAGGTGACAACTGAGCCGACAACAGATAAGCAGACAAATAATTGGCCGACAATTTTATTTGAAGAGATTGTTTTCTGTTTTAAAAAAACGGGTCCTGGTCAGCTTTTTAAACCATGAACTTTGCTGTCCCAGGCATATTCGTTACCTCCAGGGTAAGTATGCCGGGAACGCATAGAAGTTTGAATTCATCATGAACCAAGATATATGCGATTCTGTAAAACAAGTTGTCAACCGAAAAAACTCTATATTCCAGTTTGATAACGCTGGCTAATCGCAAGCGTAATTAGCCTTCACAATACTCTAGAAACTCAACTTTATTCCACAATAGTCAACTAATGATAGAAAATTAACGTAACTTTTTTCAACAATATTTAGACTCCTTCAACATGCAAAATTGATTGGAGTCTGAAAACGAAGCAATAAGGAATTTCAAAAAATTACGCGCAAAACAAACCAAAAATTTGAGAGCACTGTACCACTGGCTTTTACGCAACAATTTAATCTGAAACAGGAGCAACAACAAATTTTTCCCAGGTTTTTCGGGAAATTGTAAAATCTTATCTAATATGGTCATACCTCCATAACGAATGAGTTTCAGATCTTCGTTTTTATTCTTCAAAAGTCAGAACTTAACAAAGACCAATAGCACACAACTTCATGTTTCATAATTAAAAGCAAGACTTCTACACAGAGGTGAAGCTGCTCTTCGCAAACACTAGCCAGAACACGGCCAAAAAGCAAGAGCAATAACAAAAAGTAAAAATCAACCTCGGATTAGTGAAAATTCGGCGACGTATCGGACTCGAAACTACGACCTAGAAATTTGAGTCTCACACACTAACCACTCAGCCACAGACGATTAGTCCATCACCGACACAAGCCACAAATAAAGCCGAGAACAGATGCTATGAAATGTTCAATGCTACAGATCGTGATTATAGCAAAAAGTCACACACAAGTGAACATTTTTAACGAACACTTTTATTTGCGGGTTAAGTAATAATAATATACTAGCTGCTGGCTAGCGTAAAAAGGAAGAGCTGCTTCCTAAACCTACTCAAAAAATTCTAAGACATCAATTTTGAAAAAAAAACGCTCTATCGCAACAAATTAAACACAGCTGCGAAGCGGAGCCTATGCACTACTAGCCTTACAATTGGGGAAAAATCCAGAAAAAAATGTGAAAGTAGCATCAGAAAAATTTTTACCAAGCGGTAAACAAAGCCGAAAGTACATGAGCAGAAACCATTCCAGCCGAAAAAAAAATAAAAGAGATATAAAAACTAGTTAACATCTTCGAGTCCCTCTCCCCATCAAAATACCCACACACGAAAAAGTTCATCGGTCGACGCAATATAATGCCACTAAGCCTATAAGATATAGACCGAAATCAATTGGGCAAAAAAGCTTATCGAAGATTGGAAAAGAGTAATGAACGAAAGTTAAAAAAAAACACTGACTTTAATTTTAAAAATCTTTCGAAATTCAAAAAAAATTGCTGCATTTTAACCTCTTTAAATTTCTAGAACGATTTATGATTGGCGCTTTTTGATAACATTAACCCAACTTGAGAAAACTGAGTCAACAGGTAAAGTTTTTATTCCGCTGGCAATCTGAAAATAAAATTACACTTTCGAAACTAGAAATCGTTCACGTTTTTTCGCGCCATTTCCAAGTTCGCATTTTATGTAACTTTGCACATTGCATTTTATGTAACTTTCAGCTGATTAATTTCAAGTGAACTCAAAAAAGGCATATATACCTAAGTGCATCCATAAATGCATCAATATGTATAAATGCCCATCTGTGGTTATTAGAGACTTTTAGGCACATTTTAAGACTTTTTCCTGAAAAAAAACAAATCAGCAAGACCTATATAAGAGTCTTCACTGCGTTCATTACTCTTAAAAATAATCACCGATAAGGCTAGTAAAATTACAATCAATATCAGTAAATCAAAACACTTAGAGCAATTACACAATAAATTGCGTACAACAGATAACAAGACTGCTCGTATCAGTGCGAGGCCCTGAATGTTACGACTACCTCTTAAGGTCTATGGAACAGTAACAACAGTAAAAATTAAATGTTAAAAATCAAATAGTTTTTTTTCTGCAAAAATCATCACCCCACACGCCATATAAAGTACAAAGTGATACATTTCGCTCCTAGTAACAAATCAATTATGGCAAATAAGCTTCCTTCAACCAATTTGGAACGATTTCTAAGACGGATTAAATCTCCACTTACGCGTTAATAGCGCGAAATATTTCGCACGTTAATTGTACCAAATTGGCCAAAAGGCAATCTTTAAACCCACATAACTTTACGAAAAATGATCACAAGTGAAATATCTTTTCAAATTTAAGATCATGACAACAGTACCTTTTGAATGATATGATATAATTCCATCAAAACTAGTTAAAACGTCGAAAGTTGCCCCAAGAAAAAAACCACTCCGAGCACGAATATTCCGTTACTTTCATTACGAAAGTCGGAACAAAAACCTAAAAATCGTATTAACCATGTCGATATACGACACTGCTTTCAACCGCAAAACTTTCTCAGAAAACAAGAATCAATAAAATGTAACTGAATTTTTGATTCGATAGTCTTTTTGAAACAAATTTGGAACAACGTTGGAAAAGGTTGAGTATGGGGGAACAGTGATAAACGCAATCTCGATCCAAAAAAGCCAAAAAAAAGTGCCCTGACCCCGAGGAGCAGAAACAATATAATATTTTTGCTTTCAAACGACACAATATGAAGCAAAAAAAAACAATGTAACAAAAACCGAAACCATTTAAACCGAATTAAACTTTAAGCAAAAAAAAGCTTACAGCACAAGAAAAGTTCACGCTGTGGAAAATAATCAGACAAAAATTAAGCGTACAGAAAAGGATAGTCAGTCACTTAAATTTTCCAAAAAAAAACAACTCCAATTTGCAAAAAGCACATCTTCTGTCTGGCCTCGACGTCCGACCTACGACGTCCCAAGCATGAGCGACATTTCTGCACCAAACGCTCACTATGAGGCACAAGAAGTGGATTTGTTTATGAAGTAAACTGACGAAAGTTGTATTTTGCTGGGTTGCTCAGGGGCAAATCTAACACCTGGTTGCAATACCCTTGCTAATCGCACGGGTGATAATAACGTCCTACCATCCTTCTTACCAGATTTGAGAAGTTTCTTGAAATAAGTTCCAGTAGCTAAGTATGAGATGTAGAATGACAGGACCACTTGGCTTGCATTATAGACTCTCAAAGCCATTCTTCCGTCAGTGATGAGGGGCTTCTTGTCTGCCCTCATCCTCGACAATCCCCACCACAGCAAGATAGCATAGATCACTTCAGCCGCTATGATTGAATCAACCCCTATCATCGGGTACTTCTCACTTAGAGGGAAAGTGTTGCTGTAGAAGAGTTCCTTTTCCCACGAGACATACTCGAGAAACGACCCGAAGGTCTTCTCCACTGCGGAAGCGTTGGAGCTGGATGGACTCATTTCACGCTTATTTCATTTAAGTGAACCTTGGTGGCAGTTTAATGTGATTTACAGTCAGATGAGATAAGATTAGCTCAGGGTCACCCAAGGTCGACTCACTTCAAACACAATAAATTCAAGACCGCTATTGCAAATGAAATTCGTTAAGTAGTTTGCGCCAACTAGCGTTTGTCTCTATTGATATGAGACCAGAATTGGGTTTCTGTGATTATACAACTCAAAATCAAGCAGGTCAGAATGCAATTCAATTCAAGCGAGTATGCGTCGTCCCTGACCAGCAGTTAAACGCAAACAAGGACAAGCAAATCTGAAATTAAACACATCGGTCAAATCAAAATCACAGAATATTCCACTGAAACTAAAAGCACATGTATGGTGCCATACAATTGATGATCTAAGCCAACGTGATCTCATGGGGCGATTATTGCTCGTATCCTTTTCCTTTCATTAATTTCATTTCATAAACTTTGATTGCCAAAGGCGTCAGTCATTATTGCCCAATCTAATTTCGACGTATGTTTTTAAATAAAGACCAAATAGATCACGGATGACTACAAGCCTTGGGTTCGATAACATACCACAACTTGTAAACTTGTCCCGGAGGTCAAAAGAAACAAAGGTACACAAAATTGATTATCAAAGTCAAGGCTAAAATTAGACTCGTATACGAAATTATAACTACGTTCAAAATAGCTCATAAAAACAATTTCAATTTCAACTCAGGTCGAGATAGTTCAATTAGAAGACTGATTCTAATATCGATTTCTTGTTAAAATGAAGTTATAATAAACAAACAGGGACATAAGGACCCGAGGGTAACATGTAAGTAATCTCAAGTAGTTATTGCTCCGGTCAACAAAGCGGCGGTAGAAACCTTTATTTTTATACATAAAATTCTAGTAACTATCGGAATCAAAAACATTTTTATTTCCAATTATGTCATCGAACTACTTCCGATTTCAATTTCAGTCTTCTAATTACCCCAATCCTTTTAACAGATAATCAAAAAACAGTGACTATAAATTCCAACACAACCCAATTTATGATTGAGAGCAGCACTTTTCTACCCGTTCTCGGTACAAAGCCCAGATAGAACCCGTAGAATCTTCTTTTCCTCCACAAACTACTGCACGTCGCTTTAATATTCGGATACCTATCAGGTTTATTCTGCATATTTGTTTTCACAACATCAGACGGATGAGTGACAAGGCAACTGAGAAACGAGGCCACAAAAGCTGCGATTGAGGAGTCAGCTAAAACATTATCGCCTGGCATTCTTGATTTGAATTCCCAGTAGAACATAATGTTCAGACCAGCATGCGGCAGGTCTCGCGCAATAGTCGGCAAGAGTCCACTGAATAACTTAACAACACCTTCTTGATGATAAATTGCCATCAAGGTCCGCATAATTCCAAAATTTGTAGTGCCACTTTCCACTCTCGTTTTTACTACGTTGAGTGGACAAAAAATGACACAATTAACTGACCGGACTAATCCACCTACGAGAAAAGAGCCCAGAGGCGATGGCTTGTCGTTTCCGTAGACGGAAGACTGAATGAAGTAAAGCGAAGGGTAAAATACGGACATGCCTCCCATGTTCCGGTAGAGTGAAACTGTGGTTCCGCGCCAAAATCCTTAAAATATTTATACTATAATTTTCAAAACAGGAAGCAGATTTGTCACTTTTATCGCCCTATAATTCCATATTTGTAACTATTTTACCCAGGGGCGGATCTAGGATTTTCTCAAGGGGGGAGGGTGCGGATTTCCAAAAAATTGTCGAAAATTTTGGCGACCTTTTTTTTTAGGTCGAACAAATTGATTTTACAAACTCTCCTAGAGCAATAAAACGACGCTGTTTTGACCAAAATTTCTGCGCCTCAGGTAAAGTTTTGAAAAAACAGGTCAAAAAAGCCGTTCTTGGGCACTGGAAAATTTTGACAAAAAAAAACACTTTTTTTTTGGGGGGCGGGCTCTGCCCCTCAAAGTTAGTATATATTGGCGCCAAAGGCGCCTTTAGAAAAAAAACTCAGGACCGGTCAGCCAAAAATGGATTTCTTAAGAAGTACCAAAAGGGGGACCTTTTGGGTCGGCAGGGAGTCGAATCCCTGAGGGGGGGGGGGGGGGACGTCTGCCCCCGCCCCCCCTAAATCCGCCCCTGATTTTACCATTTGAAACCTTTTCGTCCAACCGAACTTTAAACTTTTCTGAAGGTATCAATGAACACTAGTTTTGATGGGAAGCCTACAATTTTGGACTTTTTTAAAACAAAACGCCTCGAAAAATCTGAATCCGCTCTTGTTTAAATTGCAAGTAGCAACCCCAAAATCTGATAAAACTGCTAAATGGAAATTAAAAAAAAATTTAAACACAGGGGAAGCTGAGCTTCGCACCACTTGCGATACACATCAAGAAAGCCGCAAAGTCGGAAAAAATCAGTATAACTAGATCGATCAAAACAAATAAGGCTAGTTTTGAAATATAAAGATGCACAGACAATAGAATGGGAAATTAGTATTGAAATAATACTTATCAAGCGGTTAAAAAGCCGAAAATATCTCAGCAGAGATCCTTTAAGCCGAAAACAAATCAATAAAACTTTAGACTTATAAAAGTCCCCCTTGCCCTCAAAACACAGACACGCACATTCCGACATAAAGCTGATAAAACTAAGGCCGAACCCTATCAAGCCAAAACAATGGACAAAAAGCTGAAAAAAATTGTTGGCAAGACAAACTTGAACTATAGTTTCTATTGAAAAATTAGCGCTTTGTGCGATCCAGATGTAGACAACAAAACCATGTTTCCCTTAAAATGACTCAAAACTAGGTCACTAAGCCGAATAAACATGAGCCAAACTCATTTAGGGCAGAAAAAAGGTTTAAAGCAAAAAACAACAACAAAAAATAGAATATACGAAGTCATGGCTAGTAAATTTAAAAAGAGCAGAAACAACTCAGAAAATTAAGCAGCTACAACATTCATTGTGAACATCAAGAAAATTTGAGCTATGGCAAATAAGCCGATAAAACAAGCAGACAAATTAACAGCAAAAACTTTTTTAAAACGGAATATATCCAGCAAACGACCTTTGCAAACGTAGGTGTATTCGTTGCCTGCAGTTTAAGTGAGCCGAGAACGCTAAGAAGATGAACATTATGACTGAACTTAAAATTACCATTTACCTACCATTTCTAATTTTGAACATTCTATGAACAAAATATTCATGAAAAAAATGTAACCAGTTGCAATACCCTTGCTTATCGCAAGGGTAATAACAAAAACAGTGTTCGTGTACAATTAAGAAAAAGTGAAATATTTGGTGTATTTGCTGACTGCAAGCTTTCATTTTGCAAGAAAATGTTAAAGGTAAATCGGTTAAGTATTGCGAAAAGATCTCTCACATCAGAAGATTTGACCTAATCAAGGTTTCAATTAAAAACGACCTCTACAATGTTACCAAATTATTCAATGTGATTGACTGTTCCAAGCATGCCATGAAGTGACGGTAATGCTTTATGGCGTAGAATAGTTTTTCTCCCATTTTGAACTACATCAAGCAGTCTGTACGAAGCTTAAACACTGTTGTAGCGTATTGAAGACATATTTGTCCTAATTTTGAATCGAAAAAAAATCAAAACCTTAGTTTAATAGTTCGTGAGATGTACACAGTTCTTCACAGTTTACTTAACATAAATAAAAACAAATAGTGCACATAAGCATATAAAGTTTTTCGGAAAAAAACATCTGTAATACGAGAAAGTCAAAATAATGTTTTGAAAGCAAGCTACAAACTAAAATTAGAATGCTAATCAAACTGCAACAAAACGAGTAAACTAGTCCAAACTCGCAGAGAAAAAAAAATTTCTTCTGAAATTCAATGAAACGTAACAAGGATCAAATTTCGAAATTGAAAAAAATATATATGTAAACAGTACCAAATTCAGAGCTCGCAGGGAATGCATATTCTCTTTCTAAGCAAGAATAAGCTATAATTAAACTTCTATTGGATTTTCAGATTGGTCTAGAGAACTTCTAGAGAGTGCACTATTTGGATATATTGTGGAACTTTGTTCCAAACAGCAGCAGAAAAAATTTACGGATACAGATTGTTCTTCCACTTATTCAGTGTAGCCATTCACTGTTTCTTCGAAAAACGCAACAGGAGCAACATGCTATTTAAAGTTTTTAAAATTGTTTTTAAATGTGAAAGAAGCGCAGAACAATTCATATAGAACAAAACAATAGTTCATGAGATGTACACAAAAAGCTTTTTCAAAGTTCTCTCACGGTAAGTAACAAAATTAATGTGTCAGCCAACAAAATCTTTTTTAAAATGAAACAAAATATCTGTAATACGAAAAAATCAATTTTGTTTTGAAAAACTATGCTATAAAACAAAACCAGAAAGCTAATCAGTTTGCAACAGAAGGAGTAAAAAATCTATACTCAAAAAAAAAACTTTTTCTACTGAGAATTATCAAAATCTAATCAAAGGAGAAGTCAAGCGCAAACGCTTTCTAAGAATAAAATAAAATTACATTTTTAAACAAAGTGCTGCAAATAGTACTAAGGGTTAAAGCTATTTACAAAAAAGGTCTATATTTTGCGCTTGAAAATTTCTATACACTGCACGCATCGAATATCTTCCGGAATTTTTTACCATAGTTCGGCAAAATTTAAGAAAACGTAACTGAACAAAAGGGTCAAGGAAACACCGTTGTATTTTAAAAAACAAACTATCCAAAAACTAATCCAACGAATTGAGACAGTAGTTTTGACGCTCGCTGATAAAACGCAATTTTTGGTCAAATTTTTCAAGCAGTGCTCAAAAACCTCAAAGAATTTTTCAACCAAATAGGTTTTTTAAATTATTTTCAGAAGGCTCTGAAATTAAATTGTTCGACCGAAAACAAGGTCGACGCACCTTTCAAAGTTTTTCAAAAACAGTCCCCTAGAAAAATTTCTGCACACGCCACTGGATGTAGAATAGTTTTTCGCCCATTTTTAAATTCAAGAAGAAACTGTACGGAGTTTGCACGCTGTTGTATCGTATCGAAGACATTTATGTCCTATTTTCGAGAGGAATTTGAAAATCACTGTTGCAAAAATTAGTCAACAGCATTTTGCTTAAGACTATTTTACACGGAAAGTAGACTGAAAAAAGAACTACTGTCTAATTTACGAAAATATTAATTTATTTCAATTATGGCACTCAGTGCGATTTGCACATTAAAAACTATTCCTGTTTCTTTAGAGTTCTACGTTAACTTCAATTAGAACGAAGCTCATGACAATTCTTGTCGGCCAAAACTTTAAGAAATCTTGTGATGTACACGCATAATTTTTTCGAAGTTTTCTATTATAAATAAGTACAATTAATGCACCTGAGCATATGCAGTTTTCCAGAATGAAAGAAAACATCTGTAATAACATATGGTCAATAATTTTTGTTTAAAACATGTTATAAAACAAAAACAGAAAGTTTATCAAATCTCTAAGCTGTACTGAACAATGCATCACCTATTTGGACCCCCACACTGAGCTACACTAACTGGGAAGGTCTGCAAGTTAAGCAAAACGAGGCACTAAGAACAATCACTGGCTGCGTAAAAATGAGCGAAATCACGCATTTACACGACAAACAAAAACACTTCCCGTCAGACAACATAAAAAAATGCTCTAAAAACAGTTTTGCTTGGATGTTGACAAGAGCACAGATCAGCTCACCATACTGTAAACTAAAAAGTTATCTCAAAAGATAAATCTACATTATCTATCTTTTCAACTTGGACAGATGGGTTCAAACTAGAAACAAGAGTCAAGGTCGACGGCCTTTGGAAACTCAAACTAATTTAACTTTAACGAACAGTAATAAGGTCTGAAAAACTTCAAAAAAAACCTTCTGAAAAAATTTACCAGCACTACTTGGAGTTGCTCCAAAGAAACACTCAATATTACTTACAAGTCAATTGGGAGGAGTGTACTGAACAAAACAACACCAATTTGGACCCCACACTGAGCTACACTAACTGGGAACGTCTAAGTTAAGCAAAACAATATACTAAGAATAATCACTGGCTGCGTAAAAATAAGCAACATCACGCATTTACACGACGAAAGAAAAATACTTCCAGTCAGAAAACATTATGAAACGCTCTCCAAACAATTCTGCTTGGATGTTAGTGAGAGCACAGAACAGATAACCATACCGTAAACTATAAAGTAATCTCAAAAGATGAATCTACAACTATCTTTTCAATTGGACAAATGAGTTCAACCTAGAAACAAAAGTCAAGGACTGAACAATGCATCACCCATTTTGACCCCCCACACTGAGCAAAACTAACTAGAACGTCTGCAACTTAACCCAAACAATATACTAAGAAAAACCATGGCTGCGTTAAAATGAGCGACATCACGCATTTACACGATGAAACAAAAATACTTCCCGTCAAAAAACAATGAAACGCTTTCCAAACAATTTTGCTTGGATGTTAGCAAGAGCACAGAACAGAACCATACTGTAACTATAAAGTAATCTCAAAAGATGAATCTACATTATCTATCTTTTCCATTGGACAAATGAGTTCAACCTAGAAACAAAATGAAGGTCGACAGCCTTTGGAACTCAAAATTTCTAGGCGTTACACTCGACAACCAATTTAACAAACGAAAACTGTACTAAAGTCTGAAAAAAATCAAAAAAGAAATAACCTTCTGAAAAAACTTGCCGGCACTACTTGTGGTTGCTCGAAAGAAACACTCCTTATTACTTACAAAGCAACTGGGAGGAGTGTACTGAACAATGCATCACCCATTGATCACTTACAAGGCAACTGGTAGAAGTGTACTGAACAATGCATCACCCATTTTAACCCCCACACTGAGCTACACTAACTGATTTGTCTGCAACTTTAGCACAACAATATACTAAAAAAAACCATGGCTGCGTTAAAATGAGCGACAGCACGCATTTACACGATGAAACAAAAATACTTCCCGTCAGAAAATATAATGAAACGCTTTCCAAACAATTTTGCTTGGATCTTAGCAAGAGCACAGAACAGATAACCATACTGTAAACTATAAAGTAATCTCAAAAGATGAATCTACATTATCTATCTTTTCCATTGGACAAATGAGTTCAACCTAGAAACAAAAATGAAGGTCGACATCCTTTGGAAACTCAAAATTTCTAGGCGTTACATTCGACAACCAATTTAACATAAGAGAACACTGTACTAAAGTCTGAGAAAATTCAAAAAAGAAATAACCCTCTGAAAAAACTTGCCGGCACTTCTTGTGGTTGCTCGAAAGAAACACTCCTTGTTACTTACAAAGCAACTGGGAGGAGTGTACTGAACAATGCATTACCCATTGATCACTTACAAGGCATCAATTACAAGGCAACTGGTAGAAGTGTACTGAACAGTGCATCACCCATTTTGACCCCCACACTGAGCTACACTAACTGGAACTTCTGCAACCATATACTTAGAAAAACCATGGCTGCGTTAAAATGAGCGATATCACGCATTTACACGATGAAACAAAATACTTTCCGTCAGAAAACAAAGAAACGCTCTCTAAACAGTTTTTGCTTGGATGTTAACAACAGCACACATCAGATCACCATACTCTAAACTATAAAGTGTACAACCGGAAAATCAGTTCCACCCTCTAACACTGGGTTACGAACAACCAGGAGAGTATCTTCAAGCTGGAGGAATATGTTTGCGGGATCAAAAATCTCCATACCAATGAACTACAAAGTTTCCTTAATGAGAAATCAAATCTCCATATCCAAATATATAGGACTACACACCACTGGCCATCTGTTTAATTGCCGGGTACACCCGACCGCACTTACCATCGACAGCCAATGGGAGAACTCCGAAGAAGCTGCAAAATATCTGCAGCTTATCACATAACCCCACGTAACGGGAGTTTTTCTCGGTTCTCTCCCACACACTAAAATCTGCCCGCTTGAACCGGGCATGGATTATCACTCGGTTCTCCGCACGTTGAAAAACTTGCCCCCTAGAACGGGCATCATTAAGACAACCAGGATTATCACTCGGTTCTCCGCACGTTGAAAAACTTGCTCCCTAGAACGGGCATCAATAACGACAACCAAACCTCCCCCTTGAGTGTCTCACACAGAGGAGACGTCGACACCAGCACAAAGACGCCATCACAGGAAAAGTTGGTTCCCCTTCTACGTCGGTTTTGACGCTAGAGACCCTGAAGGAACTGCAGTGATAGATTATACTAGACTACCAATACTAAAATCCCTAACTCCTCTTTTTCTCCATCTCTCAAAAAAAATCGATCTCTCCAATTCAATAGGAAGTTCGGAACCAAAATCAGTAAATCCACAATAACCATTTAAAAATCCCCCTCCCATTTCTTGAAGGGGGATTGTTAAGTAGAATCGATGAGTCATCAGTTCAGATTCTGAACACCAACATATTCCTGCCGAAAACAAAATTAAGCAAACATAGCAATAACACATCATTAATATCAGAGACACTTAAGTATGAAACTAAAAGAACAATTAACTCAAATAAACGAATATTCCGGGAAAAAGCGCTCCGGGAATTTTAGTAAATATAAGGCAATTTGAAAAAATTTCAGGTTGCATATCGTTCCGCAGATGAAGTGATGTTTAGATTAAATTTTTGCTTTTGCCAAAATTTCCCATAGCACCCATTAATTCAGGGATGCTCTTTCAAAATATAGAGTCAATACCTGGCAATCCAAACTTGCATACAATATGCTGACTGACATTCCACAGTTTCAATGATTTGTTAACCTGGAGCTGCGTTTTTGAAACTTCGAGTGGCTGTAATAAAAGAGTGCTCAAACAACCGCTGATGAGGCCAGATGAAAAAGTTTTGGTCAGATTAGACTGCCTTATTGTAGATAATTCTAAGTCAGCTTTCTTCATGCATGGCAAATATAACTCATTTTTCTGAAAACAATTGTATTTGTATTTATTTACATAAGTTTTGATTGCATAGGCTTTTTACTCGCTGCTTGAGCTCTCTAACATGCCATAAATTAAAGACCTTTTTGCACAATATTTACTTCGAACTTAATGAAAAATGACTTTCATCAACAGCAAATTCTCTAAGCTACTCTCTTTGCAAGTACCAATATTAAGTTTTAAGCAGGTATCAGTATAGACGGGGTCTAAAATTGTCAGTTTTCACACGAGAATGAAAATAAGTTATCACGTCATTAAAAAACATGAGAAAGTGAAAACATTATATCCTAATAGTGAGTTCGCGAAATTATTAAACCTAAAGGCTTTACACATTAACTTTTAAAAATATGGGTGCCGGACATCAGGCCGACGGGACTTCGAGCCGAATAGTAAAATTAGGGACTTCAAGCCGAAAATGTTCTCATCGGGTCATAAAATATGATTCATTTGAAAACTTTCTTGAAGAATTACTCAATTACATTATCTTTTTTCAGTAGTTATTGGCGTTTTCATAAAATTTAGGCCTCCAAATGATGTGTACGAAAGTTCAAAAAACACGGTTTGAAGTCGATTTTCTTGTTTATAATTTATGCATTTCAAAAACCGACTGATATTATTAACAAATGCCAATGCTAAGTAATTTATTGTCATGAATAACGCTTATTCTGGTCTAAGCTTCGTAATCAGTTCCGATTCAAAAACATATCAATTGAGAATTGCTACGAGAGTTTAACTAAAATTGAATGAAAACACCACCAACTAGATTTCAATTTTACGTTTTTGGACTTGAGGTACAGCCTTAGAAGTTGGAAAAAAGAACAAGTGACGGTAATGCCTTATGGCGTAGAATAGTTTTTCTCCCATTTTGAACTACATCAAGCAGTCTGTACGAAGCTTAAACACTGTTGTAGCGTATTGAAGACATATTTGTCCTAATTTTGAATCGAAAAAAAATCAAAACCTTAGTTTAATAGTTCGTGAGATGTACACAGTTCTTCACAGTTTACTTACCATAAATAAAAACAAATAGTGCACATAAGCATATAAAGTTTTTCGGAAAAAAAAACATCTGTAATACGAGAAAGTCAAAATAAAGTTTTGAAAACAAGCTACAAACTAAAATAAGAATGCTAATCAAACTGCAACAAAAGGAGTAAACTAGTCCAAACTCGCAGAGGAAAATAATTTCTTCTGAAATTCAATGAAACGTAACAAGGATCAAATTTCGAAATTGAAAAAAATATATATGTAAACAGTACCAAATTCAGAGCTCGCAGGGAATGCATATTCTCTTTCTAAGCAAGAATAAGCTATAATTAAACTTCTATTGGATTTTCAGATTGGTCTAGAGAACTTCTAGAGTGCACTATTTGGATATATTGTGGAACTTTGTTCCAAACAGCAGCAGAAAAAATTTACAGATACAGATTGTTCTTCCACTTATTTAGTGTAACCATTCACTGTTTCTTCGAAAACGCAACAGGAGCAACATGCTATTTAAAGTTTTTAAAATTGTTTTTAAATGTGAAAGAAGCGCAGAACAATTCATATAGAACAAAACAATAGTTCATGAGATGTACACAAAAAGCTTTTTCGAAGTTCTCTCACGGTAAGTAACAAAATTAATGTGTCAGCCAACAAAATTTTTTTAAAATGAAACAAAATTGTGCCAGTCGGTCATATCTGGAAGTTTGACCTTGAGAGACACGAAAATACGTAATTTTGGAGTGAAGTGATTGTAACATTCGCCCGGAAGATACATATCGACGGATGACAAAACTAAGTCTTAGGACGACTGGCTAGCGTCTAAACAGAGCTTTGCATGTTTTTCACCGTCTCTACCAAGCCAGTACTTTTCGGTGGTCTTTCTTACATCGGGTCGACAAAAACGTTACTGTTCTCCGGCTTCGACCAGAACGCTCAAATTAACTGAATTACATGCAAAAATAGTGAGCTCATGGCTGGGTCTCAGTATCCCCAGACCACGAGGTCACTCCTAAAAACAGGGCTACTATTTATTATATTACTATTGTTTTTGTTCAGTAGATAAAAATCATCATCTCCATCGAAGATGGATCAACCCTTTCCCCCCCCCCCCAACTCTTAGCACCTCATCCTTGTCAAAACTAATCCAAATATCAACTAAATTCAAGTCAGGACATGACAGGATGCTAAAAGTTCATATGAGTCAATAAAAGTTTTCCGTCCCGAGACCCTTCCGGATTCTTGAATCCGCTGAATCAAGCCCGTTGATCTTGATTTCTTCCTAATCCGGAAGGCTGGTTTCTTACCCTTCACCGTTGTTTGCAACGGCCTTGCAACTATTGTAGCAGCACAATAGTTGCAACTC
Source organism: Symsagittifera roscoffensis (assembly GCF_963678635.1). Lineage (NCBI taxonomy): Eukaryota > Metazoa > Xenacoelomorpha > Acoela > Convolutidae > Symsagittifera > Symsagittifera roscoffensis. The sequence goes on along the minus strand of NC_087062.1, from coordinate 70,698,907 downwards.
GGAACGTTCTCTGTAATTCGTCGTCGTCTTCTTCAATTTCGATTTCCTCAATTGCGATAAAGTTGTTCTCGTCAGCGCAACTAATGGTGTTGTTGTGTTTTTTCACTCGTTTTTTGTTAAAAATGGCCGTTTCAGCATTTCTCAGAAATGTTACGTCATCACTTCGAAAATTTAAAATTTCAAAATAGCAGAATATCTTGACCTTCACTGTTCTACTAATCATCCGATTAACGTCGTTAATCCTTCAAAATCACTAACTCGGAAGGCTTGCTGCTAAAAATTCGAAGTCTGCACAAATTGCATTCTGGCCATTCTGGTCGAATGTCACATACTCCCCGGACAGTCCGGTCAATGTCCTCATTGAATCGCACAATATTCGTAAAATGGTTACAGTGTCATCGAACAGAATTTACAAAATGCACGAAATTACTTTTATCCACGTCACATCGACTCACTGCAGAATATAAATGGCATCATACTACATCACTATAGCCTTCAAATTCTCTCATTAACCTGCACTCTGAGGATATGACTTAAGATAAAACATTTTTTCTGACTTCCAGTGTCAATGTCCCGATTAAAACTTCTTCTCTTATATTTAAAAGGTGTTGGCTTGCAGGACAGTCCTGCCAACCAACAAGCTAAAATTATCCTACTACGCTCCTTCCCTTCGGAAATCTTGCTTGTTTATTGTCCTGAATATTAAAACTAAGAAACTTTGTGGTTAGAAAGAACAATGCAACAACCTCCCTCTTCAAGAGATTACTCAAGCCTTCCACGTCACCACAAAGTGATCAATCTTCCTAAGGGATTAAAAACAACCATGCAGGCTGGAATATTTAAATATACTCTTCCCTTAAGCCTTTCTAAATAAATAATAAGTGTCTCTAAAGCCACTTCTGTTAAAATCAAAATGCAAATTTATAAATGCAACAATTTCAAAACTCAACTAAATGTTTCAGTTTTCAATTACAACTTGGTTGCTTGGTTTCTCACTTGAGTTTTTCACACACATAAAACAATTCTGAGTTTTGACTTTTCTTCATCATTCCTTTGTTCTCTGCTTTGTCGTAGGCGGCGAAGATGGTCTCATCTTTCTTTATCGCTGTCAATCCGCCATATCTCTGGGCATCACCATCTTGGTTCACTAGTTTTGGGTACACTCTCTCCTTCACATGACCAGGTGGTGTCGTCAGCTGTCTGAATATCTTCACGTGTTGTCCAATCGGTGCTCTCGCCGTCAGGAATCTTCCTGGTCTTTCTTCACGATTCCTCTCATCATGGTTCAATCTCACATCTTGCAACGGTCTTGCATTCACAGGTCCCATTGTGTTGTTGGAGGGCAGTCCCTCCAAATCGGCAAATCTCAAGGCCGTCGTGGAGCTGAAATTTATGCTAGCGGCTATCAACCAGTCTACGCCGGTTATCGAGTACAATCTGCTGACGGATAGCGTCGCTCCATTCAGCATCCTCCTTGCATCTTCGATGAAGCTCACTCTCTGTAGGTCCAGCTTCATTAGTTCGTCTTTGTATATATGCCAAGGAGACGGTATGGATCGCGACCACATCAATGAGCCTCTGCTCGGTCTCTCCTCTCGACTGGTACTCGTCGTCTCCGATCTAGTGTCCGATCTAGATGTGCCTGCTACTTCTTCGATTGGTTGGTTGACAGGTCCTATCCTTCTCCTAGGATGAATTGTCCTCCTCATCGGTGCTTCTCCCAACCGATCCTGTACGTCTGTTCTTCGACCTGGTTCACTGGAGCTTTGTTGCCGGTAATTTGTGACGGCTGGGACCGTACCCAAGCGTGTTTCCAGGTTAGGAGACACAAAGGTGGTGATCACCGTATCACTCACCGTTCCCTCTTCCTTCAGCACTCCTGTGTCAAAGAGTTCTGCTTCCAGCTCATCCAACCGTTCTTGGAAGACTCGATTCAACCAAGCTTGTCCTTCGACACTGTCGAAGTGGATGCCATCTGTGGTCAGTCTGGCTTGATCCATGGCTCTCAATTCATGTTCAATGTCCATGAGGATCATTCTTCCGGCATTTCAATTTGCTAGGTTTCTCAAGATGTTGTTCCATCTCATGACTCCCTCGTTGTGCCTTCTTTCTGATGCTGTCAGGCTTCTTGCGTTCATTGGCACCGTGCAAACGGTCAGTACCGCGCAACTGAACTTCTGCCAGAGAGTAGTGAACAAACACACCATCATTGATTCCCACAGTGCTTCCTGCTCATCTGATCCTCTGGAGATATCATTCGTCCCAACTAAGATCATCACATTGGGTATCTTCCCTGGATTCATCAGCTCCACCATGCGATATAATTGGGCAATCGTCGCGCCTCCAAAGGCAATCACCGTGGTGACCCATGAGGTCCTCAAATTCGACAGCACTCTGACTAAGCTGTCTCCCAATATCAGGTGAGATGTCCCGAGTGGTGGTTGCTGCAGGTTCACAGCCGGGCTCCAGGTAGCTCGATTGAAGCAGGCCCTCAGATCTGTCTCCGGAACTCCCGTGAAATTATACTTCAATTGATTATTCTTCTGCACGTCTATTACACGAGACACTTTCTTCGCTGGCATCTTCCTTACTTTCCTCTCTGGGATTCTCGAGTTCCCCATGAGTGGTGTCACGTTACTCATCCCTTGTCTGATTACTGTCTGGGAGAGTTGTACTCTGCCCGTATCGTCAATCGTTCCATAGGGTGCAGTCACCCCGGAACCTGGTGCATTCTTGTTAGCGACCAATCGTCCAGCTGTCTCTATCAGTTTTCTCACTGTCTGTTCTACGACGGGATCACCCAAGGTGTCACTAGGATCCGGGATTGTTACTCGGTTCGTCTCTGCTGGAAGCCGTGTCTCCGTTGTTTGACTCATTTCTCGAGGTGTCAAGAGCTCCATCGGGGACTGCCCACGAGGAATATCCCTTGCAGGTATCACTTTCTCAATGGACGTCGTCAACGCCGCCTGTTCCGATCGCTCTTTGTATTCCTGCCTTAAGCGTTCGATCTCTTGACCCTGTTTTTTGTTGCAGTCTTCAAACAACTTTCTCCACATGTCCCGGTCTTCCTCCATCGCCAGCATGGTCTTCGTCATATCGTCTAACTCCTTCTTCGTACTTCTCAGCTGATCGTTCATCTCGTCCAGATCTTGTATGGTTTGATTCGTCTGAACTTTCTGTGTTACTTTCGCCCTTTTTGGTGGCACAGCTGCTCTCAGTGGTGAACCAGACGAGGTCGCCTCACTGTTCATCTCCCGATGCATTCTCGTCAGCCCAGGTTTAGGCTTAGAGGGCATTGGCATCTCACCTGGTTGGTAAGTCCTAGAACTTCCCAATCCAGGCTCATTCGCCAAGTCACTCCCTGAGAGAGCCCCGTTTCTCCACCTCATCACTCTCATGTTCGGGCGGTCTAGTACTCCTCTTTCTCCATATGCTGCCATCAACAGGACTTCCGTGGGGCGGTCCCCACGGTTGTCGTGCCCCAAGATGTTGATCAGGGCGGTCAGCAACATGACCACCTCTGGGTCCTCCAGAGCGAAGTCTCGTTCGATCAGCCGACGATAGATCGCATCTACCATCGGTCCTACATATGCCTCTGCCAGGTCCATCAATTCATCCAGGTTGAAATTGTCCATACTGTTCTTTCCAAGTTTGATTTGATTTCGATTTCAAGTTTTGACTCAAATGAGCAATTAAATGATCAATCAGGATCTAGAAAAGGAATCACGACTGTCACACCTGTCAGTTTCGCCTTAACATATATCGTTAAAATCTGCTTAAAACAGTTCAGATAAAAAGATATTTATCCTAAAATTTATTAAAATCAATTGGTTTCTAAAATTTTGGAATTCGACCTAAGATTGGACAGTCCAAACTTTGGATCTATTCCCAAGATCGTCATTTAGTTGTTCATGGTCACTAACGCTTACTTACCCATGATCTTAATAACCTAACACATAACATAACATAACATAACACACATATCACATATTACATGCAACTTGGTCTTTGGCCTAACACTCTTTCGCACATCACTCAGCCTATACTTAAATAATATTTCTTATGTAGATATACTTGTGTGTTCGTATCAGAGAATATCACGTGTACAAGCGCGTACAATTCCCGAGGATGCAGTCTTCCTCTATTTGGATCGTACACTGGAAGCGAGAGCTCCTTCACGTCCATTTCCACAAGGAAGTCCCTCAGCCTCGTCAAAGACAAGACTAGGTTTTCTGGGTCCACGTGCTGCTTCTCCGTCGCCCTCGTTACCAAGAAGCACAAGTACTTTCCCGGTATCTGCGACACCGCCGGAGGTAAGGCTGCTACGCCCCCTATCCCTGGTCTTTGCTTCCAAAGGAATTCCACGTTTTTATATTCCCTCTTAAAATCTGCCGCTAGCGCCGTCCTAAAACTCATGTCTGCGGTGATTGCTACTGCACATGTTCTGTTTGTGAGTATGAAATCACTGTCTGTTAGTATTATGTTACTAGAATATTCATTTGGTAAATTAAAATATAACTCAACTACCCTGCCTATATCAGGTTTCTTAGGTTCTTCGCCTGTTTCTGCTTCTAAGTCTCCTGTTTCTCTTGCTATTCTTAATTTTTTTATTATCAAGTTTTCAGTGTGGGTAAGTCCTACCCCCACTCCCCGGACAAAAATATCCATCGGCGTCCCCGTCGATCGCATACCGGGTATTAAGTCAAGGTTAGAAGCTGGAATGTGAAGTTGTCCTTCCTGGGCAGCCCAGGAAGGATCATCTCGTTCGGTCTTAATGTATTTCGCGCTTTCGCGATCTACGTCTTGAATCGTAACGCTGGTCTCTTTAGGGTCTGATGTCATTTCGTTCAGCCACTCTAAGACGCGCAGGTTCGTCAGGTCTTGTTCATTTGACTGCTGTTGCTCATCGTCGAATTCTACTTCGGGTTTCGACCAGTCGTCAACCCACTCATCGTTGTGATCATCGACTATGTCAATGTCTTGTGACACGGTTATTTCCTCTAAACCCACTACTTCCTCCACTATTTTCTTAAGATCTATCCTATCCACTACAAAGTCGTCACCGTAAGGATTGTATTTCTTTCTTTGTCTCGTCCCGTCCTTCTGACGAGTCTGAATCGTGAACGGAAGATCTGGTTCCAAGTTCTTGGGAACCTCTGTCTGTTCGGGATCCTGCCAATCCTCTTCTGCGTAGGGTAAGGTTTCATCGTCCGCTTCGATCTTTTCGTTTGGATCCAGGTCCAGCGGTGTATCCGTACCTTCCTCTACGATTTCGTTTCCATCGTTCTTCTCCCTGGTGCCTTTTTCATTCACCTCACAAGCAGGATCCATCATTAGATAATCCCCTTCTTCCATGTCTGCAGGTATACACCAGTCTTCTGTCGATGGATTGTGTGGCTTGATGTTTTCGTAGTGGGCGGCTCGGCCAGTACTCAATCTATAAAAGCGTCCCTCTTGGTGCACCTCTGTAATCATGAAGGGTCCCCTCCATTTCTTTAGAAGCTTCTTTGTCCCTTTCGGTGGTATAACGTTCTGAAATACCCATACGTAGTCTCCCACCGAGTGAGCCTTTGCACCAGCTGCTTTCTTGTCGAATCTTTTCCTCTGCCTTGCCTGTGTCTGCTGAGTGTTTCGTCTACACAAATCGTTCAACTCCTGTTGGCGTTTGATCACCTCCCTCACGTAGACCTGTGGGGACGTTTTCTTTCCCTCATATTCTGGGTAGAAGAATGTCAAGGGTAAAGACTTCTCGTGTCCCGTCAGCATCATGTGTGGACTAACTCCAGTGGTGGAGTGTTGCGTGCTATTATGAGCTCCCATCACCTGTGGAAGGTATCTGTCCCAATCGGTCATGTACCTGGAACAATATACCCTCAGCATCGACACTAACGTCCTATTCTGTCTTTCCACTAAGCCATTCGTCTGAGGGTGGTATGTCGTGGAGTGAGCCTGAGCGACTTGTGACCGTCTCATAAGCTCTTTCGTAAGCTCGCCTACGAAAGCCGTTCCATTGTCCGATTGAAACGTCATTGGACAACCATGTCTTGCTATCCACGTATTGATCAGGTGGTCGCATGTCTCTTCCGCCGAGGCAGTTATGCAGGGCACGGCCTCTGCATACTTCGTGAAGTGATCTATCATGACCAAGACTTGGTTGTAACCGCTGTCTGTCATGCATATCTTCTGGTGATCTATCTGCACCACCTCGTTGAATTCAGACGACTCAATTTAGTGTAAAGGAAATCGCAACTTCCTAGGATCCTTGACCTGTTGGCATGACAGACATGCTGTCACCCATTTCTCGCATGCCTTTTTCATCCCAGGCCACTCAAAGCGCTTCAGGATCCTCTGATACACTTTGTCGATCCCTTGATGGCCCATCTGATCATGCGACCTGAATAATAGTTCTGTCTGATAGAGTTGCGGCAACACTATCGCGTTATATTTGTATAAGACCTTGTCTTCTTCTCTTCTCCTGCAAGCCACGATCCCGTCCTTGTTCAGATACAATCTGCCCTCCTTCTGCATGAAGTATTGTCTCAGGATCCTATAGCTGTCTTCTTCCAGGTCACCTTTGTCAGGTGCACCGTTTTCTATCCACCTTTTTAGGTTGCTTGTCATGCGATCATTTCTCTGCGCCCTTAGAAGGTCCGAGAGTCTGTATCTCGCCTTCAAGTACGTCTTCATGACCCTCATCTGACTATTCAGCTCGTTGGGCTGATGTGTGTCTTCTTCCATCTTAACGCACCAAATCTTCGCCAACGGTTGTGTTTCTTGCTGAAACGGTTGAAGATCAGTCCTGACTGCCTCTTTCTGTGACAATAAGCTCATCAACCGCTTTGATACTGCTATTGTTTCTAAGTCATCCGCTGCGTTGTCAAAGACTCTTTCGCTTGGTATTAGGTAGCGATCACTGTCAGGATCCTGGTACACTTCTCTGTCCAGGTCCTTTGCCCGAGTTTCCACTAGTAGCGTGTGTATCGCTAGTTCTGACAGTTCCGATCCCGAGGTCGAATTCTTGTCGGAATAGGTATCCATTCCTGAGTTTCGGGATTCATCATCCGTCGAAGGTGTTGTGCTGGAGACTGCACGCTCCTCCAGATCATGTCTGTATTTCCTTCGCATCCATCTGAACTCCCCGATAAAAAAACCTTGTTCTCTAGGTCCTGTTTCTCATCAGGAATTTTCTCGTCTATCTCGGACTCCCCGGACCAATTCACTTGTCCCGGGTGTTGATCTTGTGATCGCTGGTTTTTCTCCTTATCCTTCTCCCCGGACAAATAGTCTTGCAGCAGATTTTGTTTTACAACTTCACCCTCTTTATCTCGGTCTACAAAGGTGACAGTTTTCTTTTGCTTGCCGCTCTCCTGTCCTTTCTGTCCGTAAGAAGTACTGGTTAAAATCTCTTGGGGTATTGAGGATACTAGTTGCTGAACTATTGTCCTACAATCCCTCTCGTTCTCTTCGTGTTGTCGTCTGGACGGCATGATCTTGACCTTCTCACTGACTGTTAGCGATGTCACTGCTGCTGTCCACTCGGGGTTATATCTGGTCACTTCTCTTTCTAACAATCCACCCAGCATCCGCATCACTTGGGGTGTGACTTGCACCGTTTTATCCAAAAATGAGAGGCTGTTTATATTCATGCGAGAGAGTTCTTGCTGGACCAGGTTCGAGCGCAGCAACAGATCCAATGGGACCGGGTCCTCCCTTGACAGGATCTTTATCTCGGCTGCTTTCTCTACAGGTAACTCAGGATGCCCTGGAATTGGATGTCCAGACTTATCCAACCATCTCGTTAAGGGAAGCGCTTCATAAGTTTCTTTGTCCAGAAACGAGAATCCCTCCTTTACTTCCGCCTGATTGGCCTGCTTCTGCTCCAATCTTTCATAGAACTCAGTTTTCTTACTGAGGCTGTCAGCATTCTGGTGTTTATCACGCATCCTATGTTCGATTATCATATGGTAGCCATCCAGTCTTACTATCCATCTACCAATATAACTCTGATCCATCGAGTAGGTCTTCAACCAGGATAACGCTCTGTTGTCCACGCGTAACTTGAAGGGAGCGCTCCCCAAGTATGCACGGTACTTCTCCACGAAGGTGACTACTGCAAACATTTCTGCTTTTGGTGCGCCATATTTCATCTCTGTGTCACTCAAGACTTTGCTGCCGTATGCAATGGGACGGAGAACTGTTCTTCCGTTCCATTCTTGCTCTTGATGCAATATTCCTGAGATGGCCACCACCGATGCGTCTGTGTCGAGAACATACATGCCCTTTTCTGTAGGCATGCCCAGCACTGGCGCTTCGCACAGTTCCCGCTTTATGTTCTCGAAGGCAACCTGTGCCTCATCGTTCCATTCGAACTTTTTCCCTTTGTTGCGCATCAGCTTCTGCATCGGGTACACCTTGTCCGCGTATCCTTTTATGAATTCTCGGTAGTAATTGGCAAACCCTAGGAAGCTCATGAGCTGTGTGTCCGTTCTAGGAGCTTTCCATGTCATCACTGCTTCTACTGCTTCCGGATCTGGCCTCACACCATGCCTGTCCACCATTCTTCCCAGGTACTTGATCGAATCCCTAAGGATTTCACATTTCGATGGTTTGCATTTCAAGCCTGCTCTTTTCATACATCCGAAGACCTCATCGAGTCGATCAATGTGATCCTCCAGGGTTGGTGTCGCTATGACTACGTCATCCACGTAGCACATCAAGAGATTCCCGTACTTTTTGGTCACTCCTGTCAAAGCCTGAGCCATCAGCCTTTGAAAAGTTGCTGTTGCATTGCACAAGCCGAAGGGCATCCTCTTCCACTGGTACAACTCCAATTCGCACGCGAATCCGGTTTTCTCTCTGTCCTTCTTTCGCAGAGGAACCTGCCAGAAGGCAGAACCCAAGTCCAATGTGGTGAAGAACTTTGCATCACCAAGTTTAGATAGGCTCTCGTCTATTCGCGGTATCGGGTACGCATCTTTAATCGTTACCGCGTTCAAGTAACGAAAGTCGCAACAAAATCTAAGCTGCCCCCCTTTCTTTTTCGCCATGACTACTCCGCAAGCCCACGGCGATTTCGAGGGTTCTATCATGTCGTATTCAAGCAACATTTCTATTTCCGCTCGGCACGCTTCCGATTTATGTGGCGTCATTCGCCTTGCGCCTTCCCTATGGGGAACGGCGCCCTCTTCTAGTTCGATTTCGTGTTCGACGAAATTACAGCAACCGATGTCCGCCTTATGTTTTGAAAATACTTCGGCGTTCCGATCTAGGAGGTCCCGCAATTTTTCGAAATCTCCCTCACCTATTTTTCCTTTCAAATGTTCTATCTCTGGCAAAACCGGTTTGTCAGATTCTAGTTCGTATGACGAGGGGCGTTCCGGAAAATTCGAGCAGCTTGATAAGCCGTCGTCCGTTTCGGATTTCATTGAAAACAATTTATGAATAGATTTTAATTCATTAATTCTCTTTAAAATTTTATCCTTATTGGCATGATAAGGACAGTCTTTCACATTATGTTTCTTCAAGTTTTGTGTCTCCTCATAGTCGGTCCTCATCGGCAAAGCGTAGCCAAGCTTCTTTCCACGCTGGATTGAAACCGTGGTGTCCAGTGTGTTCAACAACACACTGACACACAGTCCGTTTCGCGTTACCGAGAAGCTCCGGCCTAAAATCACCGAACTCTGACTATTTGGATTCGGTACTAAGCAAACCTGTTTGCTATCACTTAACGAATTTAAATTTCTCATTCTAAAAATTGCTACCACAGCTTGTCCTGGTTGTAACTTTACTTTTCTATCCAAAAAAACTGGCACCTTATTTTCATCTGTTATTATTCTATTAATTGGTCTCTTAACATACTTTCGGTCCGGGTTTCTAATTGGTATTAGACCGTTGTTCAAGTCAATCATCACGTCAAAATTCCTGACAAAATCTCTGCCCAAGGTGAATTGGTCGGCGTCGTCCAGATTCTCTACCACCAGGAAGCTCATCCAAAGGTCTCGTCCTCCCATGTGAAGGACCGTTATCGGTGTTGTTCCGGCTACGTAGATGGCTCCTCGATTTGCGGCGGCCAGTCGGAGGTTCGTAGGAATCAGATCTTCCCGTGTGAAGCCCATTCTTTCCCAAGTTTTTATCGGCATCACACTCACCACCGCTCCTGTGTCCAGAAGCCCTGTGACTCCGATTTTTGTTCCGTTGGTGTCGAGCAGGTGTGCTGTCACATCTGCTTCATATCCATTGTGTACCGCGTCTTGTTCCATCATGGCGTCATGGCCTATCCTGCGGACTTTGAGTTCCTCTTCACCCAAATAGATCTGCCCTATTTGGTCATCATCTGTTGTTACATAAGTCCTGGTGTAGATACTGATCCCATCCAAGTTCAGCATCACTTGATACGGCCCATAGACTTCTAGGTAGCGTCCATGAAGTTTCTTCATGCGAGGGCCACCCGTGGTCAGTAGTGCCCTCACAGCCCTCGACTCGGTGCGTGGCTCCATCTGCCTCAGATAGTCTGCATATGTGTCCAAATGCATCAAAGTGAACTCAGACGTTTCACTCAGATTTCTGATTACCTGATGCCCTGCTACCGAGATTATCGACTGTATTTTACTTCCTTGCGGTGCCATACCGAACCTCTGACCAGAGATAACAATAAGTTTCATGCTCGAGCTGCTTGGTGCTTTTGCCTCTTCAACTTCCGTTGCTTCAAAGGCGTTCAGTTGCTCCTGTAATTTTTCATTCTCCAGCTCGAGTTTCACCTTTTGCTCAATCTCTTTCGTCACTAGTTCCTGCTGTACTCTATTTATAGCATCCCTCGCAGCTGCCCTATAATCGATTTTGAAGTCATCGGCCGCAGTTGCTGGTTCCGGTTCACGTGCTTCCTCTGTTACCGCTTGCATCTTCTTTGCCACCAGCTCTTGAGGTTTATCCTTTCTGCGTGCCTCCGCTTCACTCAAAAGTCGAGCCTTGCTGGCTTTCACTCCTGACAAAGCTTCTTCATGTCTTGGATGCTTGATGTCTGCCACTGCATCCCAGAATTGCGGACAATCTGATTTAAAATGACCTTCCAAGTTACAAAAGAAACACCTCGGGCCGAATTTCGCAATTACTCCTCTCATGAAATCCTCATGATCCAACTCTGACGCATCTTCGTCCTCGAGGCTAAAGCCTATTGCTTTCATGCCTTGTTTGTAAGCTGGGCATGCTGACACATGATGGTCTGTTGAACTGCAATTAGCACAAGAACGTCTCTTGTCCATATCATCCCTCGGTTTGTACCAATTGTTCCCTTGGTTTGCTGGTCCGTTGTTAAAATTGCCATAATTGTTCTTGTAATATCCAGATCTCGAAGGAGGTTTCAACAAAAGATACTCTTTTGATTTGAGCCTCAACTCCTCCGGTGTTGGCGCATTAGTTGATAGTGGTGTGTAATGCGTTGCTAGCATCGTACGAAGTTCATCATTTTTCACACCATCGATGAATTTTGAGGCTACGGCCAGGTTCATCCTTCGGTTTGACTCATCCGGTTGGCTGCGTCTTCTCGGCATTTCCAAATCATCGAGAAACTTGTCTATGGTTTCATCCTCTCGTTGCCTCCGTTTCTCGAAGCGCATCATCGCCTGGTGCCCCTGCACCCCTGATCCGAAACGGTTTAACAAGATTTCGAAGATTTTCTCTGGAGTGTCACGTTGATACTGTCTCTTGGCCATGACACAGTTCAGGGCTGTCCCTTCTAAGTTGCTGGTGAGCGCGCTGCATTCCTGTCTCTCAGACAAGTCCTCTTCCTCGAAATGCAGCTTCATTACCTCTATCCAGGTATCAATACAGCCATCAAATTCGTCTTTGTAGCATCTTGGCTTCTTAAAGACTCTTCTGGACTTCTCACTGCGTTCATTGGTTTTAGATAACCTCGTGAGGAGTGTCTCCAGAGACCTGTTCAGGGGTTTAAATGCCGTGGCCATTGCAGTAGCATCCCTTGAGTGTCCCGTTTGAGTGTCCTCACACCTCGTCGAAGGCTCTGTGTGCGGTGCATCCCTACAGTCCGAATCACCGTGAGCGCTTCCCGCTTGGCCCACATGACTCCTCCTCGGACTTGCATGCCCCCTGTTGCCGGAATCACTTCTCCCAGTCGCATGTGTGCCTTGCGTTGGTCGTTCGTTAGAGGTTTGTCTGTTCCCCGTTGAACTTGCTCTATTGTTCGGGCCCCATGCTCCATTATCCCTTGTGGCATAGCCTGATGAACTGCCCCTGCCTCTAGTGGATCCATACGTCTTCCTCTTTTGATGTTCATTGAAGTTCACCCTCGGTTCCCTGCTGGGACCTCCCGAATTCGGTTCTCCTTCTTTTGGTCCACTCTTGCTGCTTAGTAGCCCGTCCAACCTATCCATGATAGCCTGAGTTCGCCTCTCCAGCATCGCATCTATCTTTGTATCAAGAGTCCCAAGAGACTGCTCTTGCTGAATTCTTAACTTCTCCATGTCTGCTCTTAAGCGTAACTCCCTCTGTTCCGCCTCTCTTGTCATTCGCGACAAGTTCCTCGTCATGTGTTCATCCGTTCTCTCTTTCAAGCGTTTTTCGCTCCTGTCCACTTCTTGACTGTTGCGGTTTATTTCTTCCCGCAGCCTTTCCCTCTCAATGTGAACTGCTCTTTCTAGTTCACTCATCCTTATTGACATTTGCTCGTTTTGTTCTCCTAAACTGTCCACTATGTTGTTTAAGGCTTCCTCTAGTGCTGCCCCGTTATCCACGAGTGGCGTCACTAGTGGTGGTGTAACCCTGTCGGTCCCAGGTAACTTCGTGCTTGTCGAGATCCGGGCCTTGACCCTCTGTTTCAACATCTCTTCTTTATTTGTTTCAGGATCAATTAACGCGTTGCCGAGCCCTCTGGTTTTATTCTCACCAGGTTGTGGCTCCGAACTTGCTCTAATCGCGAAGTCTTTTGACTGGCCTGGTGTGTTTGCCTCCTTGCTTATCGTTGTCACTACACCAAATTTGTCCATGGTTCCAGTCTATCTTCCTACGTGTGCTTCATCTCCTGGATCGAACTATTGAGGCTTACTTGAGATCCAGAGTCCCCTTGCTCCTCTTCATCTTCTTCCTCCTGAGACTCACCATCGTTTCCTGCTCCTCCTCCCATGCTGAATGGAAAGATGTTTCCGAAGGTGTTCTTCATTCTTTCTGAGAACGATGATGATGTCGTTTGTTTCCCAGTACCGCTTGCCATCATAGTGTTGTCTGTCGGAGATCTTCTCGTTGCCGCTGCCTCAGTTGAGATGTCGGACAGTTCCGACATCTCTTCTCGATCCAATGTCCCGGTGGAAGTGGCAAAATCATGGCCTTGTTCTACCGGGGTAGATTCACTCGCCAGCCTTCTGCCTCTCCCTTCCAGTTCATTTACTTCCTGGTTGTCATTCATGGTATGGTCCGTATTGACCTCCACTTCTAACAGTTCTCTTCGCTCTTCTGAGGTCTTTTGACTTCTCGTTTCAACCATTCTGCCTGAAACCGTCCCCTTTTGTCAGACCGGGATCGCTTGATCCAATCCACAAAAGGATCGGTCATCGTTTTTCTTTGCTTTTCAGGTATGAATTTCCTAGAGCTATTACCTCGTTTTGGTATCCTTGACTTGTCTAAACTCATTCTTTATTTGTCACTTTCCTATGCCTACTCTTGACTCAATTGCTAGAGACCTTATAGTTTTATTAACAATAATAATGACACAACACAATAAATTTCACCAGATTCTATTAAATAGTGACCACGAATCCCTGTATGTTGTCAGAGTACAGTTTGTATAAAATTTATTCACACTAGCCGATTATCGGTCCAAAGATCTGGAAACTAGCAGAATATGATGTTATCAGTCAATTTAAAAGATAGTGTACTCACTACCCAATCAAACACAGTTTAGGTTGATTTAAAATCAAAAACAAAAAATATATATTGACACAATATGAATGTATATATAAAAAAACGTATGTGTCTTGTACTCTTAGTCGGTCGCAGTACAATAGTCGAACCTGTCTTTTAAAGAAAAAGCTTTCCCTGCTTGGTGCTGCACCAAACAGACAAGACTTTGAAGGCAGTTATTTTCTCAAGTGGGCGTCTATTGCACCCACCGAGTACTGTGTTACCTATCTGCCTTCGGACTGCCCGAGCTAGACCTACTAAAATCCTCAGGGCAGTCACTTTTCCCAAAAACGTATTATGTTCCAATCCACACCAATGAGTCACGCTCTTTTTAATTTAGACTTAGTGTCGCGAATATCCGAGTTCGGACCTGTTTTGTATTAGTCTGGTTCTTTTTGAAAGGCAAGTTACCAGTGCAGTCACTGATACCTAGCCTGTGTATTAATAACCTAATACCTCTCGCTTTTTAGTCTTTCTTTCGTTTACCTAAGCCTTAATAAAATGATACCCCTCCGGATTGGCACAAATAGGACCCTTCCGGACTGTCAGAATATGGACCCCTCCGGATTTGGACCCCTCCGAATTAGCAACTATAAGACCCCTCCAGATTCGGACCCCTCCGGTTTTGTGGAAAGTAGACCCCTCCGGATTCGGACTCCTCTGACTTTGAAAAATTTCGACCCCTCCGGATTGGGAGCCCTTAGCTCTGTCAAAGTAGCTTTTCGTAGTTTTCTTAATTTCAGCTTATACCCCTCCGGATACGTTCTGCGTTGCTTTTATGCTGTTTGAATTAACTGGGAAGGGTATAGGGTCCTTTCCTAGACCCCTCCGGATTGAAGTTAAGGCACTTATTTGACAATTCACACTAACGGTGAAGGGTCATATCACTTGCCTAATTTCGACTCTATTATGGTTGTCTTGTGCCTTCAGCCCTCCCTTTTTGTCTAGAACTGTCCTAAGTTACTTAGTTCAATCGCTATCAACTTTTGGTAGGGGTATAAGGGTTTTTCAGAAAAATTTATAAAATGTGAAGGGTGTACCCCTCCGGATTTGTGTAATTTGCTAAAAACAATCTCAAAAAATTTTCTCGCTCGCTTTTTCGAGTGATTCTCTTTCCTACTAGTAAGTTCAGCTAATTTCTGATCTAATGGTACCAAGATTGACTCGATATGCTCTGTAGTTCCAAAGTTATTAACCAAAACGTCTTTTTTCCAAACTCAAAAATTTTCTCTCTTATAGGTTCCGCCTAACTTTTTCCGCAAATCTGGTCCTTTCGACCTAAAAATTATTTTTCTGAGCTCAGAAGGCCTATACTCTTCTAGTTCAATGCAAAAGACCCGATCTAAAACGCTTTTGTAGAAAAAATTTGCGAAAAACTATGCTACCTGGACCCCTCCGGATTGATGAATCCACCAAATCAAACACGTTATGTTCGATTTCTCTGCAACCCGGAAGGCTTTCGGGTAGCGGGTTTTAAAACTAGTAGATTCACTAGTGAACGTTGTCCGAACAACTATTTTAACTGTCCTGACTCAAAGATTTCAAAAAATTTTCTGATTTTATAGTGTTTCTTACTATCAAAAAATGGGAAAATTTGGTTTTTGGTACCAAACTAGTTCCAACCACTTCCGAACTAAGGTTAACCGGTTCAACCTATTACAGTAGTGCAGTTACAATGTAACACACTAACTTAGCGCTTTTTTCCCTTTCAAAAAATATCGATATCTCAAAAATCGCGACTTGTGGGGGGATCAAAATATCGCTATTTTGACCCCAAAAACCGGTCTGTTTTCGTTGTTTTTCACTGAAAAACGATATAAGACTATTGATATAGGCTATATAAGTAATAATATTAGTAATACTATACCCCTCCGGGTTTGTTTATTATCCGAATTAAGGTGCTTAACTCGGATATTCGCAGTTCGGTGAAGGGTCACTACAGTGCAGCACTGTCGAGCCCCCCACAGATTACTATCTTACTTTTTGTACCAAAAGGGATACAAAACTTGTTAACGATACCCAACAGTCGATTGTTGTTGTCGTTGAGCCCCTTCCTGTTGCTCCTTGTACTGCTTGCCGGATCGGTCTTCACCCAGGACCCTTCCGAATTGAGCGCAAATCAGCTGACCCTTCCGGATTGAGCGCAATTTATCATTAACGTGCTTAAATGCTCAAATAACCCTACAGTACAAGCCTCACAAACGGGCCACAAAATTGATCGTAACGATCCTGACTGATATAAATGCCTGTAACAACAATATATCTATCAACAACAAACGGGGGGGGGGTTGAATCACATCTTGTCTGGGGGGATGATTTCTACTGATTTTTTACTTTTTTACTGTTTTTGGTTTTTTTTTTTTTTTTTTTTTGGTTATTTTTTATGTTTTTTGTTTTTCTTGGATACTATACTACTTTTTGTTTGGTTTTGCTTATATCTTTAAATGTTTTTTGTCACAAACCACTCAGGGGATGAGGGGTTCATGATTCCCCCCACCCTTCCTGGTTCGTGAATTTTCGGTCTTAACTAGGTTAAAAAACTATTCACGGTAATCCGGAAGGCTTCCGCGTTCCGAACTACCCTTCCGCCCCGGCAGTTTAGGCCTATTAAGGGCGTTAATGTGAGCATCCGCTCGGCGCGGAGTGCTCGTTAACGGTTCCGCCGGTCATGATGTTATGAAAAAATAACACCCAGGAGCGCCATAAAAACTTACATGTAACATTCGCCCGGAAGATACATATCGACGGATGACAAAACTAAGTCTTAGGACGACTGGCTAGCGTCTAAACAGAGCTTTGCATGTTTTTCACCGTCTCTACCAAGCCAGTACTTTTCGGTGGTCTTTCTTACATCGGGTCGACAAAAACGTTACTGTTCTCCGGCTTCGACCAGAACGCTCAAATTAACTGAATTACATGCAAAATTAGTGAGCTCATGGCTGGGTCTCAGTATCCCCAGACCACGAGGTCACTCCTAAAAACAGGGCTACTATTTATTATATTACTATTGTTTTTGTTCAGTAGATAAAAATCATCATCTCCATCGAAGATGGATCAACCCTTTCCCCCCCAACTCTTAGCACCTCATCCTTGTCAAAACTAATCCAAATATCAACTAAATTCAAGTCAGGACATGACAGGATGCTAAAAGTTCATATGAGTCAATAAAAGTTTTCCGTCCCGAGACCCTTCCGGATTCTTGAATCCGCTGAATCAAGCCCGTTGATCTTGATTTCTTCCTAATCCGGAAGGCTGGTTTCTTACCCTTCACCGTTGTTTGCAACGGCCTTGCAACTATTGTAGCAGCACAATAGTTGCAACTCGGAACGTTCTCTGTAATTCGTTGTCGTCTTCTTCAATTTCGATTTCCTCAATTTCGATAAAGTTGTTCTCGTCAGCGCAACTAATGTTGTTGTTGTGTTTTTTCACTCGTTTTTTGTTAAAAATGGCCGTTTCAGCATTTCTCAGAAATGTTACGTCATCACTTCGAAAATTTAAAATTTCAAAATAGCAGAATATCTTGACCTTCACCGTTCTACTAATCATCCGATTAACGTCGTTAATCTTTCAAAATCACTAACTCGGAAGGCTTGCTGCTAAAAATTCGAAGTCTGCACAAATTGCATTCTGGCCATTCTGGTCGAATGTCACAGATAATTTTCAAAATTTCGAATGGAGCCTGTCATGCTCAGTTTTCTCGTACCAACTGAAAACACAAAGTGAAAAATCAGAACGACCGAATTTACAATTGCGGGAAAATACTCAAGAAAAACAGCAGGAAATTGCTATTCCCAATTTCCCGATACAAAATAATACACGAGTAGAGCTGTCTTATACCGAAATAGGAGGAGAGTTAATAGAAAGAGAACAACTATTCGAAACGAACTAGAGTGAGCCTTCAATGGAAAGGTGGACAGCTTGAGTGTCCCAATGGTTCACACAAAAACTCCGATTCTAGAGCCAGAACTTGCTTCTGTTATCAAAACTGATTAGTATCAAACTTATCTAGTTATATTATCTAATTCTCGAGTTGCTTACTAATTTAATTACTCCTTGTGCTCGAGTGCATCAACATGTGAGTCCCTAATTTAATTTTCTCGAGTGTGTTTTATGATTGTTATGTTCAGATAAGGCGAGTTGTAGGTTGATCCATCTGAAATGGGTCAAAGTTCCACTGTCCAATAAAAAGTAACTTAACGGATTGTTCCGACCCTGTTTTTAACGGCGTTCGTGTATTTTGGGTATTTTGAGACCTAAGTATGGGACGTTCTTATTTTCTAGAGTGGGGGGATATTTTCGTAGTAGCCTTTAAGATGTAACGGGTTCTAGTCTCATGTCGCAAGCGAACCGAATTGGCTCCGACCGTTCTTGAGGTAGAAAAACACAAGAGATAGTATCCCTGACTCTTGAGCCAATGGTTATAGGGCCTATTTTTCTTAAACCTCATTTGTGAGTGAAGTAGGCGACTGTTACATATTGTTTTTATGGCGCTCCTGGGTGTTTTTACGACATCATGACTACGGGGTCGAACCCACTTGAACCAGCTCCGGGCTCCATGCCCATTCTAGAGTACCGGTGGTACGGTTCAGCGGGAACGTGTAAACCTTCCGGTTGTACCGCGATAGCTTTTTAAGAAAACTCGAGAAAACTTCCTGGTACCCTCTCTGAACGAGGCTTAGCTAACCGAGAAAGGGGGTAACTGGGGGAACAAAAAAATGAGCAAAAGACAAAAAGCGAAACAAAAACCGAAAAAGAATGGAAAAAGGAACAAAAACCATAAAACGAAAAGACAGTGACTTTGATACCGGATCATTTGGATCAAACCTTTATATTAATTAAATAGTATACCCATACTGTTTTATAAGACCGATCGTTTCGATCAATCTAGCAATTTAAACCAGTGACTTCAATAAGGTGCCCGAGTGGGGGGCGTTGTTAAGGGTTTTCAGATAGATTGCAACTTAGCCGGACCACTAGGAGACTTGACTGGAAAGGGTGACCAGCCGAGTGGGAAAGTGGCTCACAAGGATCGAACCGGACCACTAGGAGACTTGACTGGAAGAGGTGACCAGCCGAGTGGGAAAGTGGTTCAGAAGTACTGAGCTGAACCCACTGGAAACTTGACTGGAAGAGGTGACCAGCCAAGTGGGAAAGTGGTGCTGCTGTCAAGTGCAGAACAGAGACAACCAGCACAGGATCACTACAAGAGGACGCACAGGGGTGTTCTCAAGTTGGGCAACGGGTATCGTTAGAATCCACTTTACGTTATAGGAGATAAGTGTAAAATTGGATAAGCGGATCCCCATTGTTTTGAGGAAGTTTTTACACAAGCAGGCCTGGAAACAGGTCTACGGTTTTCTCTCGAGAGGTTTAGCACCCGACGCTTAAGGGATTTTTCGGCTTAAGAGGGGGGCTAAAGAGGGGGGAGGTTAGAAGGGGGGCTGGTTAAGTTAGAGGTTAGCGGTTGTAAATTGTAAAAAGGGGGGACACGTTAGAGTAACTAATTGTGCGGCATCGTCGACTTAGTTACATTAGATATTTACAAGCGTTGGTTATAACAAGCAGATATCCAAAATTAAAATCAGGTTAAGGTAGGTACCCTGGTCGGATCGGTAGGGGGAACGGACATAGACAGTTTTTGTGATACCCCATAAGATCGCTAGCAGGGGGGAGGAAAACGCGTGGCAATCGGGTACCAGACATTTTTTTGGACAAAGATTGACATCAGTCAACCTTGAATTTCAGGAAAATTCATCCATTTGTTTTTGAAATTTTTTTTTCCAGTTTTTTACAATTGCGGGAAAATACTCAAGAAAAACAGCAGGAAATTGCTATTCGCAATTTCCCGATACAAAATAATACACGAGTAGAGCTGTCTTATACCGAAATAGGAGGAGAGTTAATAGAAAGAGAACAACTATTCGAAACGAACTAGAGTGAGCCTTCAATGGAAAGGTGGACAGCTTGAGTGTCCCAATGGTTCACACAAAAACTCCGATTCTAGAGCCAGAACTTGCTTCTGTTATCAAAACTGATTAGTATCAAACTTATCTAGTTATATTATCTAATTCTCGAGTTGCTTACTAATTTAATTACTCCTTGTGCTCGAGTGCATCAACATGTGAGTCCCTAATTTAATTTTCTCGAGTGTGTTTTATGATTGTTATGTTCAGATAAGGCGAGTTGTAGGTTGATCCATCTGAAATGGGTCAAAGTTCCACTGTCCAATAAAAAGTAACTTAACGGATTGTTCCGACCCTGTTTTTAACGGCGTTCGTGTATTTTGGGTATTTTGAGACCTAAGTATGGGACGTTCTTATTTTCTAGAGTGGGGGGATATTTTCGTAGTAGCCTTTAAGATGTAACGGGTTCTAGTCTCATGTCGCAAGCGAACCGAATTGGCTCCGACCGTTCTTGAGGTAGAAAAACACAAGAGATAGTGTCCCTGACTCTTGAGCCAATGGTTATAGGGCCTATTTTTCTTAAACCTCATTTGTGAGTGAAGTAGGCGACTGTTGCATATTGTTTTTATGGCGCTCCTGGGTGTTTTTACGACATCATGACTACGGGGTCGAACCCACTTGAACCAGCTCCGGGCTCCATGCCCATTCTAGAGTACCGGTGGTACGGTTCAGCGGGAACGTGTAAACCTTCCGGTTGTACCGCGATAGCTTTTTAAGAAAACTCGAGAAAACTTCCTGGTACCCTCTCTGAACGAGGCTTAGCTAACCGAGAAAGGGGGTAACTGGGGGAACAAAAAAATGAGCAAAAGACAAAAAGCGAAACAAAAACCGAAAAAGAATGGAAAAAGGAACAAAAACCATAAAACGAAAAGACAGTGACTTTGATACCGGATCATTTGGATCAAACCTTTATATTAATTAAATAGTATACCCATACTGTTTTATAAGACCGATCGTTTCGATCAATCTAGCAATTTAAACCAGTGACTTCAATAAGGTGCCCGAGTGGGGGGCGTTGTTAAGGGTTTTCAGATAGATTGCAACTTAGCCGGACCACTAGGAGACTTGACTGGAAAGGGTGACCAGCCGAGTGGGAAAGTGGCTCACAAGGATCGAACCGGACCACTAGGAGACTTGACTGGAAGAGGTGACCAGCCGAGTGGGAAAGTGGTTCAGAAGTACTGAGCTGAACCCACTGGAAACTTGACTGGAAGAGGTGACCAGCCAAGTGGGAAAGTGGTGCTGCTGTCAAGTGCAGAACAGAGACAACCAGCACAGGATCACTACAAGAGGACGCACAGGGGTGTTCTCAAGTTGGGCAACGGGTATCGTTAGAATCCACTTTACGTTATAGGAGATAAGTGTAAAATTGGATAAGCGGATCCCCATTGTTTTGAGGAAGTTTTTACACAAGCAGGCCTGGAAACAGGTCTACGGTTTTCTCTCGAGAGGTTTAGCACCCGACGCTTAAGGGATTTTTCGGCTTAAGAGGGGGGCTAAAGAGGGGGGAGGTTAGAAGGGGGGCTGGTTAAGTTAGAGGTTAGCGGTTGTAAATTGTAAAAAGGGGGGACACGTTAGAGTAACTAATTGTTCGGCATCGTCGACTTAGTTACATTAGATATTTACAAGCGTTGGTTATAACAAGCAGATATCCAAAATTAAAATCAGGTTAAGGTAGGTACCCTGGTCGGATCGGTAGGGGGAACGGACATAGACAGTTTTTGTGATACCCCATAAGATCGCTAGCAGGGGGGAGGAAAACGCGTGGCAATCGGGTACCAGACATTTTTTTGGACAAAGATTGACATCAGTCAACCTTGAATTTCAGGAAAATTCATCCATTTGTTTTTGAAATTTTTTTTTCCAGTTTAAAATTTTACGTTTTGGTGAAAATTTGTTGTTGGTATTTTAACGAACAGGTGATCACAAGATACCTGCGGGGAATTTAGGGTTTCAAATAGCTTGAAAAGACTGGATTAGTATTTGGGTTTCAACCATTAAGATAGGGATTTTGGGAAATTTTTTACTAGAGCTCAAGTGGTGGTAAAGGTACAGTGGTTCAAGAGTCCCTACAACGAAGAAGAAGAGACCGGATATCCAGACACTCAGTGACGAGTCTTGGGACAGTACCGAAGAAGTCTTGGGACATTGCAGTCTGGGGACAGTCTTGGAGCAACACAGACTTGGGACAGTCTTGGGACAGTGCAGCCTTGGGACAGTCTTGGACCAGAGCAGTCTTGCAACGAAACAGTCTTGGGACATTGGTCTTGGGACGTTGGTCTTGGGACGTTGGTCTTGGGACAGTGGTCTTGGGTCAGTGGTCTTGGGACAGTGGTCTTGGGACAGTGGTCTTGGGACAGTGGTCTTGGGACAGTGGTCTTGGGACAGTGGTCTTGGGATATTGGTCTTGGGACATTGGTCTTGGGACAGTGGTCTTGGGACAGTGGTCTTGGGACATTGGTCTTGGGGCCATTGGTCTTGGGACATTAGTCTTGGGACACTTGTCTTGGGACGTTGGTCTTGGGCCATTGGTCTTGGGACAGTGGTCTTGGGACATTGGTCTTGGGTCATTGGTCTTGGGACATTAGTCTTGGGACACTAGTCTTGGGACGTTGGTCTTGGGCCATTGGTCTTGGGACTGTGGTCTTGGGACATTGGTCTTGGGACATTAGTCTTGGGACACTAGTCGTGGGACGTTGGTCTTGGGACATTAGTCTTGGGACACTAGTCTTGGGACGTTGGTCTTGGGACATTAGTCTTGGGACACTAGTCTGGGGATACTAACAAGAAGTACTGGGACAACACTGAATAGTCTTGAGACGGTAGAGAGAAAGTCTTGGAACAGCATTAGGAAGGGGGGTACTAAAAGAGTACTAAGTCAGGTTGAAGCAACCAATTGTAAAATCATATTCTCTATCCTATCCTAACATATAAAATTTTCAAGAGCTTAAGAAAAGTTGTTTTAGCAAATTGTCAATTTCTTTTTATAAAATTTTGTCAAAAGAGGTTTTAACCTTAGAGTAGAATTTTGTAGATAGTAATACTAAATAGTAACAATTGTAAATAATGAGGCGGAGCAGGGTACCGGTAGCTGAAAAAAGGTCTACCGAAGCGAAGACAAAGTATAACTCGTCGCTACGTAAAACAACATCAATGGGTCCGAAGGTAACAAAGAAGAACTTTTCAGTTAGTTTGGTCAGCACGAGGAGTACCACGGAGAACAGAGCAAAAGAGGGCACGGAAGGGGAACGAGTAGAACCCACCATCGAGATTGATCTAGAGACACCTGATCAAAGTGTGGATGAAGCAGGAAAGAAGACGACAGAGTCAACTCCAATGCCCAATGCAGAAGAACCTAACCCGAAACCCATAGAGTTCTCACCGATAGATAACGTGGAAGACACAACAGGCAACACGCCAGAAACAGATTACTGAAAGATTAGCGATGATGGTCGGAATGAGATCGAAAGACGCAGCAGTGGAGGAGACGAAAGTCGAGAAAAGCAAAACATTTGGAACAGTATCCACGGGAACGACAGAGACCGATCAAAACGAGGGTCAGAGAAAACCGGGACCAGCAACCGACTACAGGACAACAACGGACCATGGAAC
This sequence comes from Symsagittifera roscoffensis, assembly GCF_963678635.1. Classification (NCBI taxonomy): domain Eukaryota; kingdom Metazoa; phylum Xenacoelomorpha; order Acoela; family Convolutidae; genus Symsagittifera; species Symsagittifera roscoffensis. Next base: position 70,675,424 of record NC_087062.1, on the reverse strand, counting down.
GACAACTCTTGAGTTAAGCGACTTGATGGCGAAGCTAGATCAGATAGATGAGAAACTGAAGCACAGCGAAGAGGATAAAAATGTGATAAGGAAGGAAATGAAAAACAACAAACATGAGTACTTGGACACCTATTTCCATCTAGCGAGAGCAACGGAGGAAAAGCTTCAGAAGATGTCTGACAAAGTAGAAACCACTGATGAAGAGCGAGAGAAGAACATCAGAAAAGACATGCGAGAAATGAAGCAGCGATATGACGCAATGAATTGCCAGTTAGGGAGTTTGGAAACGAGAATGGATACGATAAGTAGGGAACAGGCTGAGAGCTCAAGTGCAATACAGACAAAACTAGACGCTATTTTGAGGAATTCAACACAACAAGACAGGCCAGCTGCAGAGAGGACACAAGGTAATAGAGTGGACTTCGTGGAGCCTCAAAGGAACAAACGACAGTCAACACCGTTACCAGCAACCCGGGAGGCCGCGATTACGGCACCGGTGGGGGCCAGGGCCATTATAAAAGATGGAACAGCGAACACAACCAGTGGTCCAGGGGACTCCACGACTCACAACAACGTGGGACCGGATGCCATGACATGGGCAAGCACCTGGGAAATGATGAACAGGACGCTAGAAGCCTTCGCCACAAGGAATACCGACTCGAGTGACAGAGGAGGCAACAAATCCAGGAAAACCTTCAAGAAACCGAAGGAGTTTAAAGATAATTCAGATGGATGCATTGACACTTGGGTAGAAGTCATGAGGTTGCACTTAGAACAAGACAACTTGAACGATGAGAGCCAAGCATGCACAGCGATACTGAGCAATCTGGAAGGCACGACATTGAAATGCGTGATTGCGAAGAAAGAAGAGGAACGCGACACAGCGGACAAAATCTTTGAAATATTGTTAAATAGATTCGGCTCAGGCATGAAGGGTCATCAAGCGATGATGCGATTTGAAAAGAGGAGACAAAGGGACGATGAATCGATAGACAGGTTCCTACATGATCTTGAGAGCTTGAGAAGAAGGAGTGACCCGGAAGAATCTACCAATCGAAGGAACTCCAGCATCGCCTCAAAGTTCATTGATGGGGTGAAGAGTGATGACTTGAGAACGATGTTAGCAACGTACTACACATTGTCGAAGGATAGTGCACCAACTCCAGAAGAGATGAGGCAGAAGTCAAGAGAGTACATGCTGATGAAACCCAAGAAATACTCGTACTCAGACAACAGGAACACATAAGGGGGGAGTCAGCCACAGGGGTCGTCATGGTACAAGCCCAGAGATGACATGGACAAACGCAGATCATGTGCTAACTGCGGGTCAGCTGATCATCATGTGGCGGATTGCACGACGTACAAACAGGGCATGAAGAGTTTGGGATATGCACCCGATGAGGAAGATATGAGCCAGATGGAAGAACACGAGTTCTATAGTGGCTTGATCATCAAAATAGGTGCAAGATGCTTCTTCTGCAACCAAGAGGGGCACTTCAGGATGGACTGTCCATTGTTTTGGGAAACGGTCAAGAATCAGAGTCATCCAAAACACAAGTTGGCGCTAGCAGTGGTGCAGAACCAGAGAAACAGACAAGGTGAATTTGAGACGAAAAACCTAGAAAGACCAAGTGCGGAGCTATCGACGAAAACAGTGAAAGCTGTAACACAATGTAATAGTGCAGTAGAGGCCATCAACAAAGTGAAACAAGACCTGGCAGCGAAAGAAATAGAACAACGGCTGAAGCAAGAAATCCAAAAAAAAAATGAACGAAGCATTAAGTTGCTCACAAATAATACCAGAAGCTGCTGAGGGGTCGACAAAAAATGGAAACTGCAACACTGTAAAAATGGTTACAGGAAAGCCATTTGGCATAACAAAGATTGGGGCGAGAATAATGTCAATAATTACTGTGGGCGGCCACGAAGTAACGAGAAACTTGAGCGAACCAAGTGACCAGACAATAAAGCACATTGATGTGTACGCAGATTACTTGAGTTGTATAAGCCCACAAACGACTTCTAGAGCATTGAGAGCACTACTCACGAGAGGGGGTAGCAAGTCGGTAAGTGTTGATAACAGGTACACTGAAGCTTATGGTCCACATGAGGTGATGCTAAATATAGATGGAATCAACACCTATACGAAAACAATGATAACATGTGATGAAGACCTAATTGGGCAAATCTACGTGGGAAAAGAAGAGTTGAAAGTGAGATCAATTGGACATTGCGCCATGCTTGAAGAAGATGCAATGCACATCGGGGCAGAGGCAGATGTGACAGGACACGTGCTAGACATAAGTGGCAAAAAGACTCAGTTACGTGGGTTACTTGATACGGGAGCAGTCTTGAGTGTCATACCAATCGAAACTTGGGAACGAATGGGCTTCAACAAAGATAGATTCGAGAATACGGTTGTCAGCCGCAAACAAAGGGGCCCTGCGGGTGTTGGGCAGAACGTCGATAATAGCCCTCAATCTGGGGGAACGTAACCTGTGGATGAGCTTTCTTGTGGTAGAAAACCTAGATGAGTCTGACCAATTTGTTTAAGGCAGAGACTTCATCAGGAACTTTGATGTAGCGATTGATCTAAACAACGCAATGTTCAGGATACGGAACCCGGATAGGAGGTACGCAATCAAACCGGTAAATTTAATAATGGCAAATGAAACCAAAGCACCGGTATTCTTGAGTAGGAGGGTGAGGCTAAAGGCGAACGAGGCGGCGATTGTAAGCTTACGAATGAAAAATTACAATGAACTAAGTGACAACAAGCAGTTTTGCGTAGTCCCAAATCCAAATAGTCAAAGTGCTGCTGTTTTAGGAAGATCCTTCTCGATTACGAAGAGCGGACTCTGCGTGAGTGTCTTGTTGAATACCCTTGACATGCCAATCACGATACCGAGGGGGAGGAAACTGGGATATGCTCTACCTGTTAAAACTCGATATGAAATGACTGAAAACCATAAACAAAATGAAGTTGTTGATTGTCCCAATCATAGGGACAAAATTTGTATCTTGAGACGATTGAATAAAATAAAAGATTCATCAGGTCTTGTGAAGTCACTTAAGTCAGAGACAGACGATGGACTATCGAGCTGTTCGAATTTCCCGGAACGGCCCACATTAGACGAAATACAGGGTGATAAACCGGTTCTACCGGAAATTGAACACTTAAGAGGCAAGTTCACGGACGAACAGCTCGAATCCATCAAGGACGTACTAGAACGGAACGAAGAAGTTTTTTCAAGACATAAGGCAGACATCGGGTGTTGTAATTTTGCTGAGCATGAAATAGAACTTGAGGAAAACGCAATACCGCACAGGGAGGGGGCGAGGCGCATGACCCCACACAAATCGGATGCGTGAGAAAGGAGATTGAAACGCTACTAGAGTATGACATGATAGAACCATCCAAATCACCGTGGGCGTGTGGAGTAGTGATGGCCAAAAAGAAAGGCGACCAGTTGAGGTTTTGTTGTGACTTTCGATACCTGAACTCCGTCACGGTGAAGGATGCCTATCCCATACCTAGGATTGATGAGAGCCTCTCGAAGTAAGGTGATGAAAAATTTTTTTACGACTCTTGATTTAGGCTCGGCTTTTTGGCAGGTACCACTCAGGAAGCAGGACAGGGACAAGACAGGGTTTGCCTGCGAGTTGGGTCTGTTTCAATGGAAACGGATGCCGTTTGGACTTTGCAATGCCACAGCCACGTTTCAGCGGTTGATGGCACACGCGCTGATAGGCGTGACGAAGAAGTATGGCAATCTGGTAATGTGCTATGTGGATGACGTGGTAAAAGCGACACCCACACTAGAGGACCATATTGAGAGACTTGACGAAGTATTTGCGTGTATGAAGAGGTCGGGGCTGAAGTGCAAACCATCAAAGTGTGAGATACTCAAGGACTCGATAAAATACTTGGGCAGGATGGTGAACAAACACGGCATCAGACCAGATCCAGACGCAGTAGAGGCAGTTCTAACTTGGAAATCGCCGAAAACGGAACACCAATTGATGAGCTTTCTGGGTTTTGCAAATTACTATTGGGAATTCGTCAAAGGCTATGCAGACAAGGTTTATCCGATGCAACAGTTAATGAGGCACAAGGGCAAGAAGTTCACGTGGAATAACGCAGCAGAAGAGTCATTCCAGAGAATAAAGAAAGAGTTGTGCGAGGCACCAGTACTAGGGATGCCAACAGAGAAGGGGATGTACGTACTGGATACGGACGCGTCGGTAGTAGCGATATCTGGAATTCTCCACCAAGAACAAGAGTGGAAAGGGAAGACAGTCTTGAGACCAATAGCGTACGGGAGCAAAGTCCTAAGTGACACGGAAATGAAGTACGGAGCACCGAAAGCAGAGATGTTCGCGGTGGTTACCTTTGTCGAGAAATATAGGGCATACCTAGGCAGTGAGCCATTCAAGTTGCGAGTCGACAACCGGGCACTAAGCTGGCTGAAGACGTACTCAATGGACCAAAGTTACATTGGGAGATGGATATTTCGCCTGGACGGATACAATATGATAATTGAGCACAGAACACGAGACAAACATCAAAATGCTGACAGCTTGAGCAAGAAGACGGAGTTCTACGAGAGACAAGAAAAGAGGGAGGCAGATAGACCTGAGATCAAAGATGGCTTCTCCTTCATGGACAAGGAAACGTATGACAGTCTTCCTCTCACGAGATGGTTGGACAAATCAGGCAAACCAATAGAAGATCACCCCGAGTTACCAAAAGAAACTACGAAAGAAACAATCTTGAGAAAGAACCGAGGGATGCCGATAGGAATAATTCTCAAGTCAAAGATCGTGAGGGAGACGCTCAAAGCAAAAGGCTACGATCTCAACCAGGTAGAGACGGGGGAAGCACAAATAGACGAAGACTTAAAGGGGTTACTCGAGAGACTAGCAGATGATAAGCCCGTGATTCAAGAAAACTGTAAAGAGGAACCTGAGGTCACAATACTGCGAAAGAGCGGGACAGCTAGTGATAGAAATACCTCGAAGGTGACTAACCTTGATGGGAAGGAAGTGGTGCAATCACTGGTTGAAAAGATCCCAGCTGAATTACTTGAACAAACTAGAGTCAGGAGAAAGAGAGTGGAATTCAAGGAAGAAGCTGAATACCTGGGACCAGGTCAAGAGTCCGGGGAGCGGTCCACACCCACAGAAGAAGAAAACACTGAAGGAGAAAATTTGTCCGGGGAGTGTGAAACGTGGGATGAGGACTCGGAAGCGAGCAGTGACAATCAAGATAGTCTCTGCATGATATTGGCAGAAGAAAAGATTAGACACCACGACAGGGAACTACAAACAGATCCGTCCTCAGGAACCTTCAACTTGGACGCGCAGGAAATACGAGGTGGTGAAGAACTTGAAAGGATTGCAGTTTCGAGGAATCCATTCAGGGAGCTATCATGCAATTCAAATGTGAGAACAAATCTGGTGCCGGAAGACGACATGAAGGTGGTAAGGAGGATAGTATGCGTGAAGCTGAATGGCGACGTCCACAACCCTGGGGAGATGAAGGGGCAGATCATGGCGCTGAAGGAACATGTCAAAGCGAGATATAGGCTGTCGGACCTGATAAGAGCCCAGAAGAATGACAAGATGACAAGCAATCTCTCCAAATGGATCCGAACGGGGTCCAAGGAGAAAGGGGAACTTGAAGAAGACAGCTACAAGATCCTGAGCCAGTTCTACAAAGAGAGGAAAGAGTTACTCTATCACACGGCTGACGGGGTTGTAGCATGCAAGAGAAAAGAAGAAGACAAGATACTACACAAGCACAACCTCATCATACTACCACAATTATATCAGACAGAGGTGCTGTTCAGATCACATGATCAAATGGGGCACCAGGGGATAGACAAAGTGCAACAAAGAATACTTCACAGGTTCGATTGGCCAGGATTGAGGAAAGCCTGTGAGAGGTGGGTGAATGCATGCCTGGCATGTTTGCAAGTGAAAGACCCAAGGAAGATGAAATTCCCACTCAAGTCGGTGGAAAGCTCGGAATTTAATGAAGTGGTGCAAATAGACCATCAGAAGATCTGTATGACGGATTCAGGGTATAACCAGATACTGGTTATAATTGATCACTTCACAAAGCTGGCAGAGGCGGTGCCGTGTCAAACAGCTTCGGCAGAGGAGACTTGTGACCACTTGATAACCCATTGGATATCAAGGTATGGTTGTCCAATGACTTTTCAGTGAGACAACGGCAATGCCTTTGTGGGGGACTTGACTAAGGAATTAATGAAGAGGTCACACATTGCTCAAGCACACTCAACGACTTACCATCCTCAGACCAACGGGCTGGTAGAGAGACAGAATAGAACGTTGGTGAACATGCAGGGTATACTGCTCTAGATACATGACGGACTGGGATAGGTACTCAAGTCGTAGGGGCATACAACAGTACTCAACACTCAACGACGGGAATCAGTCCATTCATGATGTTGACAGGCAAAGAGAGAGCGATGCTCCTGACGTTCTTTTACCCGGAGTATGAAGGAAAGAGGACGTCGCCTCAAGCTTACGTGAAAGAGGCGATCAGGAGACAGCAGGAAATAAACGAGCTATGCAGGAGGAACACTGCGCAGGCACAAATGAGACAGCGCAAGAAATATGATGAAAAAATATTACAGGCGAAGCCATATGAAGTGGGCCAGTATGTGTGGGTTTTCCAGAATGTGATACCGCCCAAAGGGACGAAGAAACTACTCAAAAAATGGAGAGGACCATTCATGATAACTGAAGTACATCAACAAGGACGGTTCTACCGCTTGAGTACGGGGCGAGCAGCACATTATGCGAACCTGAAGCCTCAAGTCCCATCCCCAGAGGACTGGTGTATACCAAAGGACATGGAGGGACCAGAGTACCTACTGGTGGAACCAGCATGTGAAGTGAACAAAAGAGGCGCCAGAGATAAAAATGATGGCAATGAGAACTTGAGTTTGGATGACAATGAGAAAATAGATGCGGGCTCTGAAGCGGAATCTTTTCTGGGAGAAGATTGGAACGATCCGGAGCAAGGTGAGGTGCCGAGGTGGACTGAACCAGACTTGTCAATACCAGCGGAGACAAGGAGTGGCAATCGCAAACGCACAGGCATGAGGTACAACAGGTATGGGGACGACTTCCTGATCGATAAGATACAACCTGATGACCTAGGCAAAGAACTAATAAGTGTGGGCGAGCTGACGGCAGATGGTGAATGGCAGATCATAGATGATAATGATCACTATCCACAGGAAGACTACTCGACGCCGGAGCGGGAGACGGATTTAGAACAGAGTGAGATAGAGAGGAGGGAGAATACGAACCTGAGGATATTAGAATGGATGCGCGATGTCAAGAACGAAAGCGAGGAAGGGCAGAGCATACAGCAAGTTGACATATCAGCGGGGAAGTACATGAAAACAAAGGATCCTCTTTTCGGCTGGACGGCAACAGACAGCCCGCTCGACATTCCGCCAGATAATTCAGACTCAGCATCATCGACGGGGACGTCGATAAATATTTTTGTCCGGGGAGTGGGGGTAGGACTTACCCACACCGAAAATTTGATGATAAAGAAACTCAGAGAAGTGAGAGAAAGGTGCGGACTGGAACTGGAAGGGGAGGAGGCCGAGCCTACCATAGGACGGAATTTCAAAACGAAGTTTGAAATACCAAACTAATACTCAGAAAATATCCTGATGACGGATAGTGACTTCATTCTGTCAGACAAGACTAGCGCAATCTGTATCACGGCGGACATGAGTTTCAAATCAAGACTGGAAGCTGACTTCAAAAGAGAGTACCAGAACGTGGAGTTTCTGTTTAGACAGAGACCAGGACTGGGAGGAATGGCAGCGCTTCCACCATCAGTAGCACAAGTCCCGGGCAAATACCTGTGCTTCCTAGTGACGAGGGTCAATGACAGGAACACGATCGATCCCGAACACGTGATGTTGGCACTAACAAGACTACGAGACTTCATGATTGAAAGAGGGATAACGGAGGTCTCAAGGCCGGTGTATGACTTAAACAGGGGCAACTTGAGCCCAAGGGAATTGTACGCTATCCTACACGTGGTCTTCGCAGAAACTGAGATAATGGTGCATCTTCACAAGAAATACTACTTAAGCATCGCCTGAGTCGGGTACGCGGGGGTCTCGAGTTGGGCATGAGGGAAGAATCTCGAGTTAGGTGTGGGGGGTACAAAACAGGTAAAGAATCTTAGAGGTGATTGGCATGACAATTAATATTTTAAATGATTGACGGTGCTAAAACATAAAATGAATCTGCATGTTTTTATAAAATTTCCAATTGAACTATTTTAATAGAACGAATAGGAAAGGGTTTTAACTATAGTAGTAAAGGGGGTTTTTAGGTTAGGAACACAGCCTGTCGGTCTAAAAATCGGGTGTTATTTTCAGATTGATTTGGTAAAGTCAAATTGACTACCCAACTGTATTCAATTGAAGAAAGAGAACGCAAATTGAACGACACCTCAAGAAGCAAGCTCAAGTTGCTAAAGTAAACTCAAGTTGCTAATACTCAAGTTGCTCAGGTAAAACTCAAGTTGCTAATACGCAAGATCACTTGGAAATCACGGAAATGGCAGATCGATTCTGGAAGTCCATGCCATCGGCTTTGAAAAAACCCAAACTTGACGAATTGTACAGACGTCTGAGGGACCTGGATTATACTCAAGTGGACGAGAAAATGGCAGTGATGTTGAATGCTATCTTCCAGTTGGAGGAACAGGGCGAGTGTCGGTAGTCTGCGACAGAAGCGGTTTTGATGGTAGGCTACACCACTGATGGAATATCCAATCAAGAGCAAACCAGGTGGCTGTCCTGGAACGTGGATGGAGCAATAAGGGGATTCGATTTGGAAAGGAACCCTGGCTTGAGTAACAATACTGAGTATGGTGCAGGGGAGTTCCCACTGCCGGTCAAACCATCAGTCAGATCCACGGGCCAGAGCACGAGCAAGACACCATTGATGTCACGGGCACAGCAAACGGGGGATGCGTATCCGGACGTCAGTATCATGAAGAGAGAGCTTGAGAGGACTCAGCGGGAGAGGAACAAGACGAACCTCGACCGGGATCAAGCGGTGCTCGAGAGAGATCAGGCAAAACTTGAGAGGGATCAAGCGCGGAGGGAACTGGACATGTTAAGAGCTGAACAGCTACAGGCAGAAAGGGTGCGAGAGAATGCCGCGAATTGCGAGCAGCTGAAGTCGGAGCTTGAAAGGATCCAGCAACGACAACACGAGCTCGACATGTAGAAAGGGGCTAGGCCCAAAGAGCGGGTGGTGACCGGCTCAAGACCAGAGTCACATATGGAAGTGGATGAAGCTCCTAGGTCGAAGGGACGATTTAACCTCGATCGCGCGGCTCAAGAACATATGAACGAAGGGTTGGAGGTGTGGATACCGTCTGAATCAGCGCCCTCCCTACGTGGTCTAGAGACACAAGTAATACGCCCGTTGATGGACGTCGCGCTGCCTGGAGATACACCAAGTTCGACCCCGGGTAGTAGTCAGGTGAGTGGTAGCTCGTCACGACTGAAAGAGTTGCACGAGCGGCTACAGCTAAGGAGTCGCGAGAGTCCAGCAAGAGTGGACTTACCCTCGATGTGGGGGGAGCAACCTGTCAGGAGTGTGGTAATCTCGAGTTACAAGAAGAATACAGAAGGTAGTTACCACAGGCACAATCGGATGGACTGGAGCACGGCGCAGAGAGACAGGAGAGATTGCTTCCATGACGCGGCTTGGGTGGAATACCTCACGCAGCCACGTGTGCCCGAGGAGGCGGTCCACTTGATCATAGGGGACAGCTTGTTGCGGTTGCTGAGCCGGATCCAGTCCCATTGGCAAACGGGGATCTTGAGCTTCGCTGGAGCCGCGACGCCGCAGATGCTAGCGACACTTGAGATGCTAGGGATGGCAAGAGTATACACGATGACTCTGATGGTCGGGACGAGTTACGTGTCCAGGGGGGAAGCAAGGAAGGTGACGAGGCTGCACGACAAGATGAGCTGCATTCTCGAGCAATTGCGGATTCAAATGGATCCGGCCATTCTTACGGTGTGCACCATCCTTTACAACATGAAAGCGGTTCAACATGCAATGGAGATGAACACAAAAAGCGAAACCTGAACGAAATAATCAGGCTGATACACCAAAGAAGCGTCCTCCCCGTTGGGCTGTTGGACGTGGCCGAGCAAACGGAGCTATCTGCTTTCCCCGACGATGCATCCTCGGATGGGATTCACTTTGATAGGCCCAGAGGGGTGGAGTGGTTGAATGACGTCTTCCAAAGGCACATAAGCGCATTGGAGGCAGAGTTGCTAGAGACGGCACAGATCACATTCGGACCACCCCCAAATCCACCCTTCTTCAACCCGAGGGCTTTGTCCAGTCGCTTGGGTGCGATGGCCGATTCTAGAGACAGTTCGAGGAACAGCGGGACCAAGTTGCCGGGCGCCGCGCCCATGGAGGCTGATGAGGCAACGTCATCAACTCCTCAGGGATCGATAATATCCTCGGTGGTGGTGGCGGAGAAGAAGAAGCCGGAGAGGCCAGCGGAGACCAAGCAGGTCGAAATATGTGGAGAAGGTCAAGGAGCTGGACTTGGAAGACCTGGAATGCAGGCTGGAGTTAGCGAAAGCTTTGGGTCTTGAGCGGGTGTCGCACGAAGATTTGGGTAGACACCAGTGCGTGGACTGGCTGAAGGCTCACGAGACACACTTCTCGAGAGCGAAAATGATGGAGACGGCGGATCTGACTGGGATTCCCACAAAATCGGTGATGGGACCTATTAACTACAGACCTCTCAAGTCATTAGGGAGTCCGGGACTCGTGGTGGAGCCTCCCAAACACCGAACCAGCATTGCCAGGATTAGGGTGGCCACTCCAGCACAGTTGAGGGTGGTGGACAAGCTGATGGATCCGAGAGAAATGGAATTAGCAGACGCCGCGTATGAAGTACGAGATTAGCCAACGACCCCAGATACGGGAAACCCTGCGGGAATACGCAGCTGGCCAAAACCTTGGCAGTTTATGACAGGGCAGACCCAGCCGCGGCGAGGGTGGTCATCGTGGCGGGATCGGACTTTGAGGGAACGTCTCCCAAATTGTTTTGGCCGGAAACTCTGATATATTCATTGCCGGGAGCGGAGCTAAACCAGATGTTAACCCTGGTGGTGGCAATAAAATCGGAGATGCCTTGCGAGCCTGAGCTACTGCTTTTTGCAGGGATGAACGATCACTTGCATGCGACGGGGTTTCTTGAGCAGCTCAAGGGTGATGAGCCTACACCGAAGAAGATCTGGGAAGCCATCCAGACATTATTTGCAGCCATGAATGAAGTACAAGAGAACGTTGCCTCACGATTTGGCTCCAAGACAAAAGTGGCGTTCACGACGTCCCCCGGGTACGCGAGCATGCCTCCCGCTCTGCAATTTGTGTATGCGATCTTGATCTTGTTAGCAGAAGGGAATGGATGGCGTATTCTGATGGCAGCTCCCAATCGGGAACTGGAACCTACGAACTTGAGACTTCGCAGATCAGAACTCGCGGCGGCGTGGGCGGATGTGTCCCACGCGTTGAGGGGCTTTCACGAGTTGGCTGACATCCTCATCGTATTGGACGAGGTCCTCTTGCTAGAGATATCCAATTTCGCTAGGCAACTCAAGCTCAGTCTGATTATAGGGGACGATCATCCAGTGGTGACTCACCTGACGGCCAGTCTGTGGTTTCGAAACATGGAGTTGACCATCACAAGCTCCACCAGTAAATCTAGAGGGCCGAGGAACGAGAGGAAGAACGTGGCCGCATCGGAAAAGCAGCTGGAGTCGATGGTGTATCGACTGACACAAGAGAGAGGCAGGTGGCCCTTCCTGACACCAAGGCTGGAGAACGCCACGGAGAAGACAAGAGAAGGTGCACCGCTTCTGGTGAAGCAGATCTGGGATTTTCTTGAGGAGCAGCTGGGAGTGGCCGAGAAGAGGGAAATGACGGTTGGCAGGTTCGTCACAGCAGCCAACGAAGTCACGATTGGAGGATTCTGGAGGGAGCACGCAAGGGGTGAGCTGAGGACGAGGAGGGATCACAAGATTCTTGAGTTCTTGAGTCCTTGTTGGGGAAAGGAGTTCCTGGCAGGAGTGTACAGCGCGAAAGAGACCATCTTTAAAGCCTTCATTCAGGAAATATTGATTATGCCCATCAGTCTGTTGCTGGCACTGTACCTGGTTTACCCAAGGTACCTGTTCAATATGGGCCCAGCACACATGTTCAGTCGGGGCGTGGACACACTCTGGATTGACGGGTACTTGGCATTGGTGCTTCTAACCCACGGGGAACTGGTGTCATTTCACCGACTGATGAAATACGGAGAGCCTCTGTCGATGGAAAGAACACACTCGAGTATTGACACCTACCCGTATAAGTGTGCTGCCGGGCTAAAGACGCTGCTGATACAGTACCTACTGATGCAAAACCGGCACCTGACTGGTGAAGAAAAAAGCCCGAAGACAAGAGAGGAGTGGAGGAAAGTGAATGGAGGCATGCCTCTATTGACGGACCTATGCCTGGCTATGAGGTCGGACCCCATGGGGATGATCCGGGGGCTAGGGGAGGTCGTAACCTGTATCTATGGACCGGCCGTCACGTTCGCGTTTCCAGATCCTCTGGTGACAGCTTATCGATACTCAGTGACCCACGTGAGCCTCATAAGCATATTAGATGGGACGACACTTAATTGGTGTCAGCAGGAGGTGCTAAGGGCACAGATGAGCAACACCATGCTCTCCGGAAAGGTGAAGGATCCGGAGTTGGTGGTATACAGTTTTCGAGGACAACTGCAGTGCAGGATGGGAGGCAAGCGTGAAGGCCCCACCAAAACTTATCCCAAGTTCTGGAACCTAAATCCCCTCACAGCAAATGGACAAGAGATCTTGAGAATTCCCGCATGGAAGAAAAGCTTCGAGCTAGTGAAAAGGGAGCTAGAGGCGATATTGGAGAAGGAAGTCCTGCCAGCAAGCATTCCAGAATTTCCAACAGTGAGGAGAATGACCCTGGGGATGAACAGCTCCCTGGTGGTCCCATCCCTTTTTCGCGAGAGCAGCAACCGAAGAACAGCAGAAGGAGTTCATTGACGGCTGGGATCCTCTCTTCATCGGCTACTCTGCCGCGATTTATTTTCATACCAGCGATGCGAAGATAAGTTCATGGACAACTCAGGCCAAGAAAATGAGAGGGTCGATGCCCCCGAAATTCGAGGTGCGAGATGCCTTGAGAACACTTGAGCGGGCAGGTCTAGAGAACAAGTTGCCGGTGTGGGACGATGGCAGGATGATAGTGAATGAAGGGCATATCGCACTGAAAGCAGACGATATGCTGTTTGCCACAAGGAAATACCGGGCACCTTACGGACTAGAGCAGGTGGAAAGGAGACAGGAGGGAAAGGAGCTGGATGCAGCAGGCACATTGCATGTGGCTCTGACAGAGTATAAGGAAACGAGTCCAGCGACACCATCACCCCTATCAGTGGACACCCCTGGGGATAAAAGGAGTGGCACCGTAGAAGATCGATTCAGAAGGATTCTTGAGAGAAGAGAAGCAGAATCGGGAGAGGAGAGCATGGATGAGACTCTCAGTGAGGCAGGAGAGGATATGGAGGTGGGAAACACACCGGAGCAGAAGCCATCGGTGGAAGAGTTCACCACGCAAGAACTGTTGAAAGATCTGAGTGGAGAAAATTGGGCGGACACCCCCACGCCACCTCTGACCTCATCTCCCCGCAAGAATCCAGAGTTGCCACTGACGAGCGAGAATCCCAACCTGGGAATGATCTTCCTGAGTGCGGAGAGAAGGAAGAAGAACACCATCGAGGGAAACAGGGATGCCTTCCTAGGCACTCTGGATGAGGATGCTTGGCGAAGCTTCTTGAGTGATTTTAATCGAGAAGTGGACGACGACACCACAATGGACGATTTTAAGGAGGAGCTGTGGGACACGGTGGTGAAGTTCGGAGAGCCTGTCCTGATGGGGACAGGTCTGGAGGAGAAAGCTAGAGGAGAGCTGCTGAGCAAGATGGTCAAGTTGAGGAAGGCATCACGAAAGACCAGAGGAGGGAAATGTAAAAACAGCTCTACTCCGAAACAAAAAACTGACAATAAAATAATTGAACATGTAAGGGGGGATAAGGTCGGAACTAGTAATATAATTAAAAGTACTAGTATCCTTAAGGCTCGAGCAGGGGGGAGGCAAGAGTTGGAAGGCTTGGATGGAGACAAGGAAGTCGAATCAGTGATCATAACGACAACGCCCCCGAGTAAAGACGTGAGGTCTCGCAAGAGGAAGAGAGACGTGGAGGGATTGGGCAGTCCTTCAGCGGATGCGGTCTCGGAGAAAAACTTGAGAGAGACGGGCCCCCATGGTTCTGGCACGATGGAAGACAGCAGCCTACAAGAGTAGCTACGAGCCGAGGAAACTGCTCGACGTAGAAAGAGAGATGGAGATCCCCGCCAGCTCAACAACGGAAGAAGACTTCAAACCTCAGAGGATAAAACTGAAGCGAGGTTCGACGAGCGGGCAGACCTGGGAAGTGGACGTCGGCAAAGAATGGGTCTCAAGTGAACATCAGGCTATTGGGAAGCAAGTGACAAGCGATCCTCTTGAGAAGAACAAAACGAGGAACACCTCCCGACCGTGGTGGGTGGCCCTGGAAACATTGCAAGCAAACGACGCAACTGGGCTACCCAGCAGTAGGCTGATATCAATAAATTTGAATTGGGGAGCCAACTGAAAAGAACTTGGCAGAACTTGTTAAAAGATCATTTTGAAGAAGCGATGAGAACATCCTCATCGGCATCGCTGTTGATGGCGAATCCCTTTATCAGGACCGCAGGACAACTGATGTTCGCGTGGAGTCTGTTGGGGATAAAGTTAGAGACACTGACTTCGTACGATAAGTTGAAGTTGGGAGGCAAGAATCTAGAGGTATATCGAAAGCTGATGCAGCACGTTGCTAGAAACAACTCAGGCTTGA
The DNA here is from genome assembly GCF_963678635.1 of Symsagittifera roscoffensis. Lineage (NCBI taxonomy): Eukaryota > Metazoa > Xenacoelomorpha > Acoela > Convolutidae > Symsagittifera > Symsagittifera roscoffensis. The sequence continues at coordinate 70,660,354 of NC_087062.1, read as the reverse complement.
GTCTGGCAAGGAGGAAAGATGCTAAATGTTTCTTGAGATGGACAATGTCGATGATGACTGACAGTACCATCCTAGCATGTCACCAGAGAGCAATTGGAAGCAGGACGCTGGAAAAGAGAGTCTCCACAGTCATCTTGAATGTGTACCAGAGTACTGGGATAGAAAAGGAGGATGGTTCTAGGCAATCTCTAGAGAGCCACAGGAAGTTAGATGAGATACGGAGATTCTACAACAAGAAGTTCGAGGAGAAACACGACGTTCACCGTAACTTGGCTTCGTCGGGAGAGTACTTGAAACCCAACAAAAAGGGAGAGTACCAGTATGTGTCTGGAGTGATGGGGATGGCATACAACCCTTTCTTGGACTTAGAAGCTGTAGGTGCCCACAGAAACTATGAGGTGGCGGAGCTGCTGAAGTTCTGGACAGAGAAGATAATGGAGGTAGACACTGTGGAGAGAGAGAGAGACCTAGCCTAGGTTTGATTCTCGAGAAAACACCGGAAATAGTAAGTGTGCCACGCTCAAGTAAAAGAGTAGAACTAAAAATGAGTAACGGAAACGGCATGTTGACCACGAATCTGGGAGTGGTGTGGAAATTGCTCAAGCCCTCCTGGTGTCCACATCCCCATGCGAGCCTGATCTAGGAAGTCACTGAGCGAGTGAGATTGGCACCGACAGAGGATGAAGATTTGGCGACCTTGAGTATAGTACATACACTGATCCTGCCTCAGATGAAGGAGTCAAGTGAGATGACGAGTGAAACAGGGTCGGTAAAGAAGATGGAGCCGGGCAGTTGTCTTGACTCGACGTGTGGGAATGGCGAGCACACCTGTGATGGACGATCATGCATCAGGATACAGTCTTTCCAGAAAGAAGACCTAGTCACCTGGTTTGAAGATATCACCGAAAGGGAGAGGAGTGAGATACAGATAGTGGCTGAGTGTTACGCGAGTACCACTGTGAACCTAGCGACAGCTCTGGGATTCTTCTCAAGAATGTGTAGTCTCCAGTCACTGGAGAAGCTAGAGTCAGAACACCACTTGGTGACCGCGTTGAGCGTGGAGTCATGGCCCGGGGTGTTGCAAGTGACCCAGAAACACATCAAGAGTTGGAAGGTTGGACTCGAAGCGGAGATGGGATTTCCCACGAGTGAAGCCTATGGACTGCCTCTGAATACGAAGTCCCTAGTGGGGTCAGTGATGGCCAACCTATGTGGCAGCCACTATCCATTACACATGGCGATGGTAGAAGTGTCCAGCCAGAGGGTATTGATAGACAAAGCCTTCTCAGTGCCCAAATGTGTAAGAATGGCTCGGATGTCACATCATTCACACAAGCTGTTGAGGAAGATCCGAGGAACAGTGCCGAAAGAACAAAGGGACGACTTGAGTGAAATCTGGGGTGAAGAACTTCTAGGCCTGGAGAGCGAAAATACAAGTGACCACGAGAGACAAAACGTGATTGGGAAACCCATGGTAGGTGCCCCAAACTTGGAAGAAGTCGACGTGATACACGAGAAGATGATGGAACTTGAGCCTCTCCTAGAAGCCTCGGGAGAACGCAATCTTAGGAGCATCGACCTCACACACGGGGATTGTCCATGCCACTGTCTGGCGCAGACAGTGTGGTACCCAGACCAAACCAATCTCTGCCTGAACTGGGATGTAGAAGAAATCAGGTCGTTGGGACTACCCGAGCATCAACAAAACGTGACCATCTTGGTGGTGAGCACAATGCTGGCTCTACGATGGATAGAAGAAAACATAGCAAAGTATCGGGAAGCAGAGTTGATTCACGCGATAGATTACAGCAGGAGACTTGAGTTGTTCGAGACAGCATGCAAGGTATTCGCCATACCAATGGAAGTCAGACACGTGTGGAGCCGCTTGAGATTCTTTCCTTGGTTTCGCGCGACGTTAACATCCTGGTTATATGTGGTGACGAAGGATCACATGAGGAAACATCAAAAAGAATATCGACAATTCCAGGCCGAGATAGGACCAGAGGCCTTCAAGAGACCTCTGCTGACCCATCGAAATGGGATCACGACGGGGTGGAAAAGAGTGGGTAGAGTATCCAGAGACAACACTAGAGCGAGGGAGTCGATACTGGAGGAGGACCTGGCGAAGAATGTAAGCATGAGTCTTCACAATTCCTTCTGTGTGAACCGGGAGTCGAAGGTGAAGAGCTTACCGAATCAAATGAAGAGATTGCAAGAGCAAAGGGAGTGGATGCGATCCTATGAACAGCTGAAGGCCTGGGAGGAGATTTTGATCAGCTCCGATGACGAAGAGGCACTAGAGGCACAAAAACATCTGGGTCGCGTACCTCGAGGGCGAAGAACACGAGGTGAGCCGGTGGCTCAAAAGGAAAATTCTAGAGTCTTGAGTCTTGAGAGGGAGGGGGATCGAGGGTGAACTCGGATGAAATCTGGGTTCACGAAAAAGAAATTTTAACAAATATGATTTTGTTATTAATATGCTAGATCTATTATATAAATCAAAATGCTGCATGACAATTTCCTGATTGAATAGGACAAAAGAAATTTTAAATTACCAGCTTAAAAAGCGGGAATTCATAGGTGCAGGTGTTTGCAGATTTTGATTGCTGTTTAGCGATAGTGTGAAAATTTTATATGGTTGTGAATTTTGGAAGGTAGATAAACTTAAGTCTGCTGCAAACTTCTGTAAATGACCACTGGCACTGTATCTTGAGTGACACTCGAGCTTCTGGGGATTCACTGACAGAGACAGCGCGCGATGAGGACATCGATCTTGAGTCCGGGGAGTATGTGCCAGTCGGTCATATCTGGAAGTTTGACCTTGAGAGACACGAAAATACGTAATTTTGGAGTGAAGTGTTAATTTTCAAAATTTCGAATGGAGCCTGTCATGCTCAGTTTTCTCGTACCAACTGAAAACACAAAGTGAAAAATCAGAACGACCGAATTTACAATTGCGGGAAAATACTCAAGAAAAACAGCAGGAAATTGCTATTCGCAATTTCCCGATACAAAATAATACACGAGTAGAGCTGTCTTATCCCGAAATAGGAGGCGAGATAATAGAAAGAAGAGAGAACAACTATTCGAAACGAACTAGAGTGAGCCTTCAATGGAAAGGTGGACAGCTTGAGTGTCCCAATGGTTCACACAAAAACTCCGATTCTAGAGCCAGAACTTGCTTCTGTTATCAAAACTGATTAGTATCAAACTTATCTTGTTATATTATCCAATTCTCGAGTTGCTTACCAATTTAATTACTCCTTGTGCTCGATTGCATCAACATGTGAGTCCCTAATTTAATTTTCTCCAGTGTGTTTTATGATTGTTACGTTGAGATAAGGCGAGTGTTAGGTTGATCCATCTGAAATGGGTCAAAGTTCCACTGTCCAATAAAAAGTAACTTAACGGATTGTTCCGACCCTGTTTTTAACGGCGTTCGTGTATTTTGGGTATTTTGAGACCTAAGTATGGGACGTTCTTATTTTCTAGAGTGGGGGGATATTTTCGTAGTAGCCTTTAAGATGTAACGGGTTCTAGTCTCATGTCGCAAGCGAACCGAATTGGCTCCGACCGTTCTTGAGGTAGAAAAACACAAGAGATAGTGTCCCTGACTCTTGAGCCAATGGTTATAGGGCCTATTTTTCTTAAGCCTCATATGTGACTGAAGTAGGCGACTGTTACAAATATATATCTGTAATACGAAAAACTCAATTTTGTTTTGAAAAACTATGCTATAAAACAAAACCAGAAAGCTAATCAGTTTGCAACAGAAAGAGTAAAAAACCTATACTCATAAAAAAAAACCTTTTTCTACTTTTTTTAAAGCAAAAAACTAAATTACACAAGAGGCCCTTCCGTTTAGTTACGGTAAGTGCACAAGCTGGATAGGGCCATATCAGCGATATAAAAATGCATATATATCAGCAATGAAGTCATAAATCAGCATTAAATGCATCGTCGTAATGTTAATTTATCTTAGCCGTCCTTCCTCTACAATAGCGCTTATGGAGTTGTCGATAAATTGAACTTTGCATAGCGATCTGCACCCCCTTATACAAAGTATAGAGCTCCTCAGGAGCGCGAAGCTTATTTTAGTTCTTATGTAGTTTATAGATTCTGGATAGCTTTCTTGTCTTTTTTCACTTAGTTTTCCGGCCAATCGCTGCATCGTCCGCGTGGCTGTTGGAGCAGCGCCACCGGTGCATCCAAAAATTAGCGGGCAGAAGCTACTCTGCTCTACGTTTAAAAATCTTTGCTGATATTTGGAGTTCTTCAGCGTTTCGTGGTATTTGTATGCATCCTTATGCAATTTTCGCGATGTTTTGGCATGGGGGTTAAAAATTTTCACATCAAAGAAAGCGCGGCTGATTCGTGAACTCCAGAGTCCGTTCGCCTTAATGTCATGTCGCGCCTCATCTTCAGTTGTAGTTGAATTGTTGACAAAGTTTTCGCCTTGCAATGGCTGAAGCTTCAGCTCAATCTCGACGTCATGGCAAACCTCGTTCATGAGCTTGGCGAATAAGTCTCTAATTTCATTGTGTCTTATGTGTGTGTAACCACCCTTTGCACAGTGAAGCACATGTGTCAAGTTAAAATCAGCACCACATGCACATGTGAGTGGGGTTTTGGTTGGTTCCCATCCGTATCTTAAGTAAATACCATCTCTGAACTCTGATTTATTCAGGTTGAAGTTGTATCTGCTCAGTGTAACATTCGCCCGGAAGATACATATCGACGGAAAATAAAACTAAGTCCTAAGACGACTGGCCAACGTCTAAACAGAGCTTTACATGCTTTTCACGGTCTCTACCAAGCCAGTACTTTCGGTGGTCTTTCTAACATCGGGTCGACAAAAAACGTTACTGTTTTCGGCTTCGGTCAAAACACTCAAATTAACTTAATTACATGCAAAAACAGTGAGCTCATGGCTGGGTCTCAGTATCCCCAGACCACGAGGTCACTCCTAAATTCAGGGCTACTACTACTTATCGAATTATTATTGTTTTTGTTCAGTAGATAAAATCATCATCTCCATCGAAGATGGATCAACCCTTTCCCCCAACTCCTAGCTTCTCATCTTAATAGAATGAATTCAGATGTTAATTAAATTCAAATCAAGACATGACAGGGAAGCTAAAAGTTTATATAAAACACTATCAGTTCCAGTCCCGAGACCCTTCCGGATTCTTGAATCCGGGGAAATAAGGCTCTTATTTCCTTCCGGAAGGCTGGTTCTCCACCCTTCACCGTTGTTCGCAACGGCCTTGCAACTATTGTAGCGCAACAATAGTTGCAACTCGGAACGGTCTCTGCTATTCCTGCAATCTGTTGTTGTTTCTCAATACAATTTCCGTTGTTTTCGCTATCGCAACTACTGTTGTTGTGTTTTTCTTCGACTTTCTTCCAAAATAGCCGTTTCTGACGTTTCTCAGAAATATGACGTCATACTTCAAATTTTTAAAATTTCAAAACACCAGAATATCTTGACCTTCACCGTTTGGCCAATCGTTCCAATAACACTCTTAGTCTTTCAAAATCGCCAATTCGGAAGGTTCGCTGCTTAAAAACTCGATTATGCTGAATCTGTTTTTTGATCCATTCTGGTCGAATTTCACATACTCCCCGGACAGTCTGGTCAATGTCCTCATTGAATCTTGAAATGTTCGTAAAATAGGTACAGTGTCATCGAACAGAATTTACAAAATGCACGAAATTAATTTTATCCACGTCATATCGACTCACTGCAGAATATAAATGGCATCATACTACATCACTATAGCCTTCAAATTCTTTCATTAATCTGCACATTGAGGATATGACCTAAGATAAAAACATATTTTCCGACTTCCAATGTCAATGTCTTGATTAAAAACTTTTTCTCCTAGATTTAAAAGGTGCTGGTTTGCAGGACAGTCCTGCCAACCAACAAGCTAAAATTATCCTACTATGCTTCTTTCCTTCGGAAATCTTGGTTTTTATTGTCCTGAATATTAAAACTAAGAAACTCTGTGGTTTAGAAAGAACAGTGAAACAATCTCCCTCTTCGAGAGATTACCCAAGCCTTTCATATCACCACAAAGTGATCAGTTCTCCTAGCTGATTAAAAATAGTCATGCAGGCTGGAATATTTAAATATACTCCTTCACTCAAGCCTTTCAAAATAAATAGTAAGTAAGTGTCTCTGAAGCCACTCAACTAAAATTAAAATGCAATTTTATAAATGCAACAACTTCACAACTCAACTAAATATTTCAGTTTTCAATTACAACTTGGTTGCTTGGTTTCTCACTTGAGTTTTTTCACACACATAACACAATTCTGAGTTTTAACTTTTTCTTCATCACTCCTTTGTTTTCTTCTTTTTTCGTCGTTTAAAAGTTCTAAAACTTCTAAAGAGCTCGCTTGAAAGCTCCTGCTTCAATGTCCAGCTGATATTCACTGTACACCCTGCCGTGCTTCGACATAAGCTTCTTAGCATAATCGTACAACCATGCATCAATCGTTTTCTTGCCTATATCTTCTTCACTTCCATCGGAATGTTTAGAATTTTGCACATTGTCTCAAAAAGATCTAAATCTTTTAGACAGTCTATTTTCCGCAACTGTTCTCTCGTCGGTGCCTCCTGTCTATTGTTTTCGTTCACATGATCTTCCAGCCATCGTATCGCCATCATAACTCCCACTATCACTATTGTTATGGGCTGTGATGAGTCTGGTAAACCCATGGAGAGCAGCTCTCCAGAGTCCCAGATCAACACCAGATTACTACGCTTGGGATACCACCAGGTCTGCAGCAAGCAGTGGCGGGGAAACTCGTCATGTGTCAACATGATGATCCTCCAATTTCGTTTTCCCGAAGCTTCCAGTAATGGTTCCACTTCCATCATCACTCGGTGGACTTCATCATTCTCGTCTACTGTATTGTAATCTGTAACAGATGGTCCTCTCTGTTTCTGTCTCTCAAAGTCACTGAAGTTCCCGCTCACGTATCCCATGAACTTCTTTCCCAGTATCGATTCCAACTCTTCCTTGGTTCTCTCTGGAACTGCTGAGAACATCTTACTTAGCAACTCGTAAGATTTCTCGGACATTCTCGCCAGTCTCACACACTTCGGCACTGAGAAGGCTTGATCCACGATTGTACTCTTTACATCCACAGCTACGAAATGTACCGGGTATCTGCTCTTGCACATTGGAGCCAATGTCGAACCCACCAAATATCGTGCTCCTGATGGTCTACAATAAGTCTCACTGTTCTAGATTCAATAGTGACTCTAAAGAACTAAACATGCTGTAGAATCCTAGTGTAGTCACTAGATTCACCTCGGTTCCTCCATGACAATCCGCTATCAGTTCCGTTTCCGTTCTTGCTTTCATCACTACGTTTTCAAACAATACCGTCAATTGCTTGTATTGTTTCTCTAGGGTCTTCACACAGTCCAGACCTCCACAAACGTGACCCTCCAGTCCAAAGACTTCCGCCAGACAGCTACCAGGTTTGACTCAGTTTTCTGGTCCCCAGCCAGGCAACTCCACTTTATCTTCTCCGTTGCTCCTAGAGGCCGTTATCATCACATTGTATATAATGTTAAGGTCACGCGGGTTACAGTCTGCATTCAGTTCCCTCTGCACGTCTTGTGTCGCCCGTAATATCGAGTCAGCGTTGGACCAGGACACCATGATGGCCTCATCAATTCCCACACTGCCATCAAGCTCGTTCTCAGTAATTCATCTGAGAATCCCAACCAAACTCCACTCTTTTGTCGGATTTTGGCACGGAAGGTGCAGTCACCTCTTCTTCCAAGACCAGTCCCAATTTGGCCTGTGGATTATTAGCGCTCTAAATTGTTACAATTCTCGACGTCCAGAATCTTAGTAACACTGCCTGTTCGTAATCGAAGAAGCAATCGCGTATGTCTTCACTCAGGAAAGGGTTGTACGCTATCCCTATGATTCCGGATACGTAGCTGTACGACTTCTTCTTGATCGGTCCACAGTATTCATTGGATTTCGGCAATGCCCCCATAGATTCTTTAGTGAGTCTCAGCTCCTTGTTTGAGAATCTCCTGATTCCGTCTATCTTCCTCATGGGCTCTAACTCCTCGGGTTCTTTCATATTTTCCCTCATCGGTTTGCTTTGCTGCATATCCAGCAGTGCTAATAAGAGAAGAGTAAGGCTTTCGCTCGCTCATCGCCTTCCCTCAGCATCTTAACACAAGTGTTCAATGCAGGTAGTGAAATCTGCTCTATCATGAATCGAATGAAACAGAGAGCGTTTCTCCGCTTCGCACACACTACTGCTGCTCCCTCTTGGACTATCAGATCCCTCAGGTTCGTCATAAGGGAAACCGTCTCTTCTTTTGACCTCTTCCTTTCTTCTGAATCATACTCTTCGCGAGTCAGTCCCATCATGCACCAGCCAAACCTCAGTTGTAACTCTGTTCTTACGTAAGGTACTACCACGAGAGCGTGTATTCTTGGCGTAGTCCTTATCTCTTCTTCGAAGTACCTTATTACCACTGCTTTCCATGGAAGGCTCACCAACTGCTCCATCGTTTCTGCTTGTATCTCAGACGACGCTAAAGTCCCGTACGCCTTCTGCTTGAGGGTGGTGCCTTGCAACATTGTCTCCAGATAACCCTCCATGGCACTCTTGTCTTCCAAAGCCATCACATACCCTCTAGCCGAGTTTCGGTACTCCAACATTTCCATGTATCCACCGGCCGGTTCATCTATCGACACAGCCTCCGATACTCTGTCAGTCGGTTATATTCCACTGGTACAAGTTGTCCTGCGACATTTCCCTTTCCATGATTCATGGGAGGTGGCTTAAAGTCTTTCATTGTGCTCTCTCCACATTGGCTGAGTATTTCCATTTCTAAGGTTGCTCCAGTCAGAGTGCGAACACTCCTTTTGGATTTATAACCTGTTGACTTTATTCCCGCCATGAGAATGGGTGGCACCATCGCTATATCAGTCAACGTTTTATCTGTGCCAGGCAATTGATAATCACCTTGTCCCAAATCCATGACCTCTTCGACTCGTTTCCTTTTCGCTGAATTGACAGCTTTCATCGATATCTCCGAATCCACCTTCGTCTTTCCTACTCTCCTCGGCATCACTCTGCTGCCTAACTTCATTTTCATCGCATTGATCTTATCAATCACGAATTTTGATCGTATCGTTCCTCTCCTGGTTCTTGACAGATACACCAACTCTCCTTTATTGTCCTGCGGTGTCATCTTGATGGGAGAATTCGCTTCACTTTCATCAGTGGCTGAGTCAATCAACAACTCACTCAACCTCCCTTCACACTCATCAAGCTTGTCAAGGACTTCCCGCATCAAGGGTCGGTTGAGACCTGTTTTCAGAATGGACTGGGTCCCATAGCTCTGAACTACTGTCCAGACTTCTTCCATGAACGCCACTCTGTCCAATCTGCATCCCGTCCTACTTTCGTGGTCTCGGTGATGTACTTCCCCTTCTTCTTCGGGCAACGTTCCCAAGAAAGGTACTCTGGCTGAGCCTTCTATTCTTCTTCTTCTAGGTGAGTCCATGAGGATTCTTTGTTCGTTATTTCTTGAATTGCCAGGAGAGCTGCTCTCCGGCAAATTCCGTTTCATTTCCATAAAGGCTGACGGAGGCTCCAGTGTCGAAGTGCCTTCATCCGCTGGCTCAGTCGTCTCTAATGTATCCGCGTTGTTCTCAAGATCACTGAAGATATTGAAATCCAGGCTGGATACTCCTCCTGTCGATGCCCTGTCGTCTTCCCCACCAGCTTGACTTGCATCTTGTTGCACGGGTTCTTCGGTTTAACGGCTTCCTCCCTGTCCGTCATCTCCTTCTGACATATCTCTCTTTGAGCTCGAGGGTCCTTGTTTATCATTGTCGTCTCCTTCCGGAAATTTCGGTATGATCAATGTACCGGCCGATCTATCTTCCTCTTCTCCATGGACCACTTTGATTTCCTCGCAGCCGAAGGGTGCTAGGAAAGTTCTCGTTCGCAGCGTTCCCACTACCGTCAACTCCAGTTTTACACAAGTCAGGATCAAGGAGGCCTCAGGCAGTTCGATCCTGCCTCTCATTTTCATAGGCGCCAAGCCTAATCCCGCCCATTCTTCATCCAATCATCCAGGCTTGGGAGTCGCGGCGCTGCTTATTCGCCTTCTCGTCGCTTGATCCGTATAGGCAAATCGTGTGTGCTGTAACACAGCGGCATTTCTTCCCACAAAGTATGTATCCATTGTTGCTACGAAATTCCCTACTCTCCTTTCATTGGTTTCGAATGCTCTCAACCTAGGAGTCTGTACCACGGAGACTGCTCCGAGTAACATCCTTCTTATCAGAGGGAATTCAAGGATTGCCTCCGGCAGCTTCTCGTAATCACCCCAGTCCTTCGTCTCTTCTCTCACTTTATGATATGCGGCACTGAGACGAGGCACTCTGGTCATTTCACCATTCGTTTTATCATAGGGTCTCAGATTCCAAATCTTCGGAAACACTTCGATGTGTCCTCTTTCTACTTCTCCCATGCGATCAAGGAAGTGATCGTCAAAATTGATGACTGTCATCTCTGGCTCTGATATTTTCGCAAATAACAGATCTTCACTCATGAGCTCCCGCAATGTGTGCTGCTTACACCAGTTTAGTGCACTACCGTCCACTGCTGATATGAGGTTCAGGTGCAGCGCCGACCTCCTATATGCCTCCACCTTAACGTCAGGGAACGCAAACGTGACTGCTGGTCCATAGATCACTGTCACAAATTCCGTGACTCCTCTGATCAGCGCTAAGGGATCGGTTCTCATAGCCAAGCTCAGATCGGTTAACAGGTGCATGCCTCCAACATGTCGTCTAACATCTCCTTCTCTTTCGATAGTCTCGTCTTCTCCCGTTCCAAAGCGATTTTGTTGTAAAGAGATATTGGATAAGAGTGTGTCTCAGGTCTCTTATCTTATTCCACGAGTCCGTGGATTTCTTCATATCTAAATTCCTCACTCTCTCTCATCTGCTCTGGACAACGTGTCAATTTCATTAGTCCTACCAAGTTTCCGAGGGTAATCGCAATCAATGTCAAAAGTCCATCTAACCGCTTCCCTCAGCATCTTAACACAAGTGTTCAATGCAGGTAGTGAAATCTGCTCTATCATGAATCGAATGAAACAGAGAGCGTCTCTCCGCTTCGCACACACTACTGCTGCTCCCTCTTGGACTATCAGATCCCTCAGGTTCGTCATAAGGGAAACCGTCTCTTCTTTTGACCTCTTCCTTTCTTCTGAATCATACTCTTCGCGAGTCAGTCCCATCATGCACCAGCCAAACCTCGGTTGTAACTCTGTTCTTACGTAAGGTACTACCACGAGATTGTGTATTCTTGGCGTAGTCCTTATCTCTTCTTCGAAGTACCTTATTACCACTGCTTTCCATGGAAGGCTCACCAACTGCTCCATCGTTTCTGCTTGTATCTCAGACGACGCTAAAGTCCCGTACGCCTTCTGCTTGAGGGTGGTGCCTTGCAACATTGTCTCCAGATAACCCTCCATGGCACTCTTGTCTTCCAAAGCCATCACATACCCTCTAGCCGAGTTTCGGTACTCCAACATTTCCATGTATCCACCGGCCGGTTCATCTATCGACACAGCCTCCGATACTCTGTCAGTCGGTTATATTCCACTGGTACTAGTTGTCCTGCGACATTTCCCTTTCCATGATTCATGGGAGGTGGCTTAAAGTCTTTCATTGTGCTCTCTCCACATTGGCTGAGTATTTCCGTTTCTAAGGTTGCTCCAGTCAGAGTGCGAACACTCCTTTTGGATTTATAACCTGTTGACTTTATTCCCGCCATGAGAATGGGTGGCACCATCGCTATATCAGTCAACATTTTATCTGTGCCAGGCAATTGATAATCACCTTGTCCCAAATCCATGACCTCTTCGACTCGTTTCCTTTTCGCTGAATTGACAGCTTTCATCGATATCTCCGAATCCACCTTCGTCTTTCCTACTCTCCTCGGCATCACTCTGCTGCCTAACTTCATTTTCATCGCATTGATCTTATCAATCACGAATTTTGATCGTATCGTTCCTCTCCTGGTTCTTGACAGATACACCAACTCTCCTTTATTGTCCTGCGGTGTCATCTTGATGGGAGAATTCGCTTCACTTTCATCAGTGGCTGAGTCAATCAACAACTCACTCAATCTCCCTTCACACTCATCAAGCTTGTCAAGGACTTCCCGCATCAAGGGTCGGTTGAGACCTGTTTTCAGAATGGACTGGGTCCCATAGCTCTGAACTACTGTCCAGACTTCTTCCATGAACGCCACTCTGTGCAATCTGCATCCCGTCCTACTTTCGTGGTCTCGGTGATGTACTTCCCCTTCTTCTTCGGGCAACGTTCCCAAGAAAGGTACTCTGGCTGAGCCTTCTATTCTTCTTCTTCTAGGTGAGTCCATGAGGATTCTTTGTTCGTTATTTCTTGAATTGCCAGGAGAGCTGCTCTCCGGCAAATTCCGTTTCATTTCCATAAAGGCTGACGGAGGCTCCAGTGTCGAAGTGCCTTCATCCGCTGGCTCAGTCGTCTCTAATGTATCCGCGTTGTTCTCAAGATCACTGAAGATATTGAAATCCAGGCTGGATACTCCTCCTGTCGATGCCCTGTCGTCTTCCCCACCAGCTTGACTTGCATCTTGTTGCACGGGTTCTTCGGTTTAACGGCTTCCTCCCTGTCCGTCATCTCCTTCTGACATATCTCTCTTTGAGCTCGAGGGTCCTTGTTTATCATTGTCGTCTCCTTCCGGAAATTTCGGTATGATCAATGTACCGGCCGATCTATCTTCCTCTTCTCCATGGACCACTTTGATTTCCTCGCAGCCGAAGGGTGCTAGGAAAGTTCTCGTTCGCAGCGTTCCCACTACCGTCAACTCCAGTTTTACACAAGTCAGGATCAAGGAGGCCTCAGGCAGTTCGATCCTGCCTCTCATTTTCATAGGCGCCAAGCCTAATCCCGCCCATTCTTCATCCAATCATCCAGGCTTGGGAGTCGCGGCGCTGCTTATTCGCCTTCTCGTCGCTTGATCCGTATAGGCAAATCGTGTGTGCTGTAACACAGCGGCATTTCTTCCCACAAAGTATGTATCCATTGTTGCTACGAAATTCCCTACTCTCCTTTCATTGGTTTCGAATGCTCTCAACCTAGGAGTCTGTACCACGGAGACTGCTCCGAGTAACATCCTTCTTATCAGAGGGAATTCAAGGATTGCCTCCGGCAGCTTCTCGTAATCACCCCAGTCCTTCGTCTCTTCTCTCACTTTATGATATGCGGCACTGAGACGAGGCACTCTGGTCATTTCACCATTCGTTTTATCATAGGGTCTCAGATTCCAAATCTTCGGAAACACTTCGATGTGTCCTCTTTCTACTTCTCCCATGCGATCAAGGAAGTGATCGTCAAAATTGATGACTGTCATCTCTGGCTCTGATATTTTCGCAAATAACAGATCTTCACTCATGAGCTCCCGCAATGTGTGCTGCTCACACCAGTTTAGTGCACTACCGTCCACTGCTGATATGAGGTTCAGGTGCAGCGCCGACCTCCTATATGCCTCCACCTTAACGTCAGGGAACGCAAACGTGACTGCTGGTCCATAGATCACTGTCACAAATTCCGTGACTCCTCTGATCAGCGCTAAGGGATCGGTTCACATAGCCAAGCTCAGATCGGTTAACAGGTGCATGCCTCCAACATGTCGTCTAACATCTCCTTCTCTTTCGATAGTCTCGTCTTCTCCCGTTCCAAAGCGATTTTGTTGTAAAGAGATATTGGATAAGAGTGTGTCTCAGGTCTCTTATCTTATTCCACGAGTCCGTGGATTTCTTCATATCTAAATTCCTCACTCTCTCTCATCTGCTCTGGACAACGTGTCAATTTCATTAGTCCTACCAAGTTTCCGAGGGTAATCGCAATCAATGTCAAAAGTCCATCTAACCGCTTCCCTCAGCATCTTAACACAAGTGTTCAATGCAGGTAGTGAAATCTGCTCTATCATGAATCGAATGAAACAGAGAGCGTCTCTCCGCTTCGCACACACTACTGCTGCTCCCTCTTGGACTATCAGATCCCTCAGGTTCGTCATAAGGGAAACCGTCTCTTCTTTTGACCTCTTCCTTTCTTCTGAATCATACTCTTCGCGAGTCAGTCCCATCATGCACCAGCCAAACCTCGGTTGTAACTCTGTTCTTACGTAAGGTACTACCACGAGATTGTGTATTCTTGGCGTAGTCCTTATCTCTTCTTCGAAGTACCTTATTACCACTGCTTTCCATGGAAGGCTCACCAACTGCTCCATCGTTTCTGCTTGTATCTCAGACGACGCTAAAGTCCCGTACGCCTTCTGCTTGAGGGTGGTGCCTTGCAACATTGTCTCCAGATAACCCTCCATGGCACTCTTGTCTTCCAAAGCCATCACATACCCTCTAGCCGAGTTTCGGTACTCCAACATTTCCATGTATCCACCGGCCGGTTCATCTATCGACACAGCCTCCGATACTCTGTCAGTCGGTTATATTCCACTGGTACTAGTTGTCCTGCGACATTTCCCTTTCCATGATTCATGGGAGGTGGCTTAAAGTCTTTCATTGTGCTCTCTCCACATTGGCTGAGTATTTCCATTTCTAAGGTTGCTCCAGTCAGAGTGCGAACACTCCTTTTGGATTTATAACCTGTTGACTTTATTCCCGCCATGAGAATGGGTGGCACCATCGCTATATCAGTCAACGTTTTATCTGTGCCAGGCAATTGATAATCACCTTATCCCAAATCCATGACCTCTTCGACTCGTTTCCTTTTCGCTGAATTGACAGCTTTCATCGATATCTCCGAATCCACTTTCGTCTTTCCTACTCTCCTCGGCATCACTCTGCTGCCTAACTTCATTTTCATCGCATTGATCTTATCAATCACCAATTTTGATCGTATCGTTCCTCTCCTGGTTCTTGACAGATACACCAACTCTCCAACTCTCCTTTATTGTCCTGCGGTGTCATCTTGATGGGAGAATTCAAATTTTTTTCCACTATTAGTTCCACTATTGACACTTCCACTACTGCTTGGAGGAATTCTTTTATCAAGTAATGCGAGACTTTCGGGTAGACTTTTGCCAAGAAGGACGCGGTCCATCCGGCTCCCAACCCTTCCAGCATGCTCTCCGTCCGTTCAAAGCTTTCCTGTCCCTTCACTTCTTGGGTCCAGAAGGTTTCCAGGGTAATCGGACACATTCTGTTTACAAATTCAGCGGTCTTTTTTTTGGCATTTTCCGCCAGGTTCACTTCCTTTAACAAGTAGGCATGGATCTTCGTGATCATCACAGGGCCTTGCTCAAAAGCATCTGCACCCAATGCCGCTACTCGAGGATTTAGGTGTAGCCACTGGTTGGCTTCCGGCTTGGTTCTCAAAACCATCGCCTCCAAATGAGCTCTAGTCTGTAGTGAATTTTTCCTTCTCGTGTTTTCACCTGTCACTTCCATTGCTAGGAACCATAAGTCGTTGGACATCGCTGCGATCACTCTATGGTCGTCGTCTATTCCCGGTTTCAGTTTGAGCTGTCGACTGAAATTGGACAGTTCAAACCCCAGCACCTCGTCCAACACTAACATGTGTAGCGCATGGTCCTTGAATCCTCTCATCGCGTTTGAGATATCTGACCACACTGCAGGTACTTCAGCCTTGAGTGGCCTCAGGTTCTCCATCTCTATCATGCGATTTGGGGCTGATATGATCACATCATAATTTCTTTCCGAAAGCAAGGTCACAATCGCATGCACGAACTTCAGTCCATCCGGGAGATGTGCATACCCCGGAGACAACGCGAATACTACTCTCGGTGTCACTTTGGTGAACGACCCCTCCTTCGTCGCATTCACCACTTCACCCTTCGACTCAAGGATATCTTTTATCGCTGGCCACACAGCATTCTCTGCCGTTGTAGGATCTCTGAGTATGCTCAGAAAACCTCTACTGTGTAGATGGTCATTAATGCCAGCAAACACGATCGTAATTGGATTCATGTCCGTCTGCCTTTGTACCCCTATAGCCAGAGATACCGATTGCAGTAGGTCCAGGTCGACCACTGCCAACATAATTACGTCCGGCCAAAACAGAGACTTGGAGGTGTACACGAACTCTGAATTCGCTACTATCATAATCTTGGCCTTCCTCATTTCTGCTTTGTCATAGGCGGCGAAGATGGTCTCATCTTTCTTTATCGCTTTCAATCCGCCGTATCTATGGACATCACCATCTTGATTCACTAGTTTTGGGTATATTTTTTCCTTCACATGATCAGGGGGTGAGCTTACTTGCCTGAACATCTTTACATGTTTTCCGATCGGCGCCCTTGTCACTAGAAATCTTCCATGTCTCTCTTCTCGATTCCCTTCATCATGATTCAATCTCACATCTTGCAATGGTCTCGCGTTCACTGATCCCATTGTGTTGTTAGAGGGCAGTCCCTCTAGGTCAGCAAATCTCAAGGCCGTCGTGGAGCTGAAATTTAAACTAGCGGCTATCAATCAGTCTACGCCGGTTATCGAGTACAGTCTGCTGACGGATAGCGTCGCTCCATTCAGCATCCTCCTTGCATCTTAGATCCAGCTTAATTAGTTCATCTTTGTATACATGCCAGGGAGACGGTATGGGTCTCGACCACATCAACGAGCCTCTGCCCGGGCGTCTCTCCTCTCGACTGGTACTTGTCGTCTCCGATCTCGTGTCTGATCTAGACGTGCTTGCTGTCTCTTCGATTGGGTTGACAGGTCCTATTCTTCTCCTAGGATGGATGGTCCTCCTCATCGGCGCTTCTCCCAAACGATCCTGTACGTCTGTCCTTTGACCTGGTTCGCTGGAGCTCTGTTGTCTGTAGTTCGTGACGGCTGGGACCGTCCCCAAGCGTGTTTCCAGGCTAGGAGGCACAAAGGTAGTAATCACCGCGTAACTCGCTGTTCCTCCTTCCTTCAGCACTCCTGTGTCAAAGAGTTCCGCCTCTAGTTCGTCCAACCGCTCTTGGAAGACTCGATTCAACCAAGCCTGTCCTTCGATACTATCGAAGTGGATGCCGTCCGTGGTCAGTCTGGCCTGATCCATAGCTCTCAACTCATGTTCGATGTCCATGAGGATCATTCTTCTGGCATTCCGACTTGCGAGATTCCTCAAGATGTTATTCCACCTGACGACTCCTTCGTTGTGCCTTCTCCCTGCTGCTGTCAAGCTCCTCGTGTTCATTGGCACAGTGCAAACGGTCAGTACCGCGCAATTGAATTTCTGTCAGAGGGTAGTAAACAAACACATCATCATTGATTCCCATAGTGCTTCCTGCTCATCTGAACCTCTGGAGATGTCGTTCGTTCCAACCAGGAACATCACATTGGGGATCCTCCCTGGATTCATCAGTTCCACCATTCGATATAACTGGGCTATCGTCGCGCCTCCAAAGGCCATCTCCATGGTGACCCACGAGGTCCTCAAATTCGATAGTACTCTGACCAAGCTGTCTCCCAGTATCAGTGGTGGTTGCTGCAGGTTTACTGCCGGGTTCCAAGTCGCTCGATTAAAACAAGCTCTCGGATCTGTCTCTGGAACTCCCGTGAAATTATATTTCAATTGATTGTTCTTTTGTACGTCTATTACACGAGACACTTTCTTCGCTGGCACCTTCTGTATTCTTCTCTCTGGGGCCTTCGAGCTCCCCATGAGTGGCGTCACGTCACTTATTACTTGTCTGATCACGGTCTGGGAGAGTCGTACTCTGCCCGTGTCGTCGATCGTTCCATAGGGTGCAGTCACCCCGGAACCTGGCGCATTCTTGTTGGCGACCAATCGTCCAGCTGTCTCTATTAGCTTCCTCACCGTTTGTTCCACGATGGGGTCACCCAAGGTGTCACAGGGGTCCGGGATCGTTACTCGATCTGTCGCTGTCGGGAGCCGTGTCTCCGTTGCTTGACTCATTTCTCGAGGCGTCAAGAGCTCCATCGGGGACTGCCCACGAGGAATATTCCTTGCAGGTATCATTTTCTCAACGGCCGTTGTCAACGCCATCTGTTCCGATCGCTCTTTGCAGTCCTGCCTCAAGCGCTCAATTTCTTGACCCTGCTTTTTGTTGCAGTCTTCGAACAATCTTCTCCACATGTCCCGATCGTCCTCCATCTTGAGCATGCTTTTGGTCATCTCGTCCAGCTCCTTTTTCGTCCTTTCCAGTTCATCCTTCATCCCATCCAGATCTTGCATGGTTTGGTTCGTCTGAACCTTCTGTCCTACTTTCGCCCTCTTTGGTGGCACAGCTGCTCTCAGTGGTGAACCAGACGAGGCAGCCTCGCTGTTCATCTCCTGATGCATTCTCGTCAGCCCGGGTTTGAGCTTGGAGGGCATAGGCATTTCACCTGGTTGGTAAGTCCTAGGACTTCCGAATCCAGGCTCATTCGCCAAGTCACTCCCTGAGAGAGCCCCGTTTCTCCACCTCATCACTCTCATGTTCGGGCGGTCTAGTAATCCCCTCTCTCCATATTCTGCCCTCAACAGGACTTCCGTGGGGCGGTCCCCACGGTTGTCATGCCCCAAGATGTTGATCAGGGCGGTCAGCACCATGACTACCTCTGGGTCCTCCAGAGCGAAGTCTCGATCGATCAACCGACGATAGATCGCATCTATCATCGGTCCGACATATGCCTCTGCCAGGTCCAACAATTCATCCAGGTTGAAATTGTCCATACTGTTCTTCAGATTTGATTTGATTCGATTCGATTTCAAGGTTTTGACTCAAGTGAGTAATTAAATGATCAATCAGGATCTAGAAAAGAAGTCACAACTATCACACTTGTCAGTTTCATCTTAACATATATCGTTAAAATTCGCTTAAAAACAGTTCAGATAAAAAGATATTTATCCTAAAGTTTATTAAAATCAATCGGTCTCTAAAATTTTGGAATTCGACAGTCCAAACTTTGGATCTACTCCTAAGATCGTCATTCAGTGGTTCATGGTCACTAACCCCTTCTTACCCAAGAGCTTAAAAACATAACACATGATATAACCTAGCACACATATCACACATTACATACAACTTAGTCTTTAGCCTAACACCCTCTCGCACGTCACTCAGCCTATACTTAATTAATATTTCTTATGTAAGTATACTTGTTTATTAGTATCAGAGAATATCACGTGTACAAGAGCGTACAATTCCCGAGGATGCAGTCGTCCTCTGTTTGGATCGTACACTGGAAGCGAGACTTCCTTCACGTCCATTTCCACGAGGAAGTCCCTCAGCCTCGTCAAGGACAAGACTAGGTTCTCTGGGTCCACGCGCTGCTTCTCCGTCGCCCTTGTTACCCTCGTTACCCTCTTTTTGTATTCTCTCTTAAAATCTGCCGCTAACGCTGTCCTAAAACTCATGTCTGCTGTGATTGCTATCGCACATGTTCTATTTGTGAGTATGAAATCACTGTCTGTTAGTATTATGTTACTTGAATATTCATTTGGTAAGTTAAAATATGACTCAACTACCCTTACCTATGTCAGGTTTCTTAGGTTCTTCGCCTGTTTCTGCTTCTAAGTCTCCTGTTTCTCTTGCTTCTCTTAATTTTTTTATTATCAAGTTTTAGGTGTGGGTAAGTCCTACCCCCACTCCCCGGACAAAAATATCCATCGACGTCCCCGTCGATCGCATACCGGGTATCAAGTCGAGGTTGGAAGCTGGAATGAGTAGTCGTCCTTCCTGGGCAGCCCAGGAAGGATCATCTCGTTCGGTCTTGATGTATTTCGTGCTTTCACGATATACGTCTTGAATCGTGACGCTGGTCTCCTCTGGGTCCGAGGTCATTTCGTTCAGCCACTCTAAGACACGCAGGTTCGTCAAGTCTTGTTCATATGACTGCTGTTGCTCGTCGTCGAATTCTACCTCGGGTTTCGACCGGTCGTCGACCCACTCATCATCGTGATCATCGACTATGTCAATGTCTTGTGACACAGTTATTTCTTCTAGACCCACTACTGCCTCCACTATCTTCTTCAGATCTATCCTATCCACTACAAAGTCGTCCCCGTAAGGATTATATTTCTTTCTTGGTCTTGTCCCGTCCTTCTGACGAGTCTGTATCGTGAACGGAAGATCCGGTTCCAAGTTCTTATGAACCTCTATCTGTTCGGGATCCTGCCAATCCTCCTCTGCGTAGGGTAAGGTTTCATCATCTGCTTCGATCATCTCGTTTGGATCCAGGTCCAGCGGTGTATCCGTACCTTCCTCTACGATTTCGTTTCCATCGTTCTTCTCCCTGGTGCCTTTTTCATTCACCTCACAAGCAGGATCCATCATTAGATAATCCCCTTCTTCCATGTCTGCAGGTATACACCAGTCTTCTGTCGATGGAGTGTGTGGCTTGATGTTCTCGTAGTGGGCGGCTCGTCCAGTACTCAGTCTATAAAAGCGTCCCTCCTGGTGCACCTCTGTAATCATGAAGGGTCCCCTCCACTTTTTTAGGAGCTTTTTCGTCCCTTTCGGTGGTATAACGTTCTGAAATACCCATACGTAATCTCCCACCGAGTAAGCTTTAGCACCAGCTGCTTTCTTGTCAATTTTTTTTCTCTGCCTTGCCTGTGCTTGTTGAGTATTTCGTCTACACAAATCGTTCAACTCTTGTTGGCGTCTGATCACATCCCTCACGTAGACCTGTGGAGACGCTTTCTTTCCCTTATATTCTGGGTAGAAAAAGGTTAAGGGTAAAGACTTTTCGTGTCCAGTTAGCATCATGTGTGGACTGACTCCGGTGGTGGAGTGTTGCGTGCTGTTATATGCTCCCATCACCTGTGGACGGTATCTGTCCCAATCGGTCATGTACCCGGAACAATATACTCTCAGCATCGACACTAACGTCCTATTCTGTCTTTCCACTAAGCCATTCGTCTGAGGGTGGTATATCGTGGAGTGAGCCTGAGCAACCTGTGAGCGTCTCATAAGCTCTTTCGTAAGCTCTCCTACTAAAGCTGTTCCATTATCCGATTGAAACGTCATCGGACAGCCATGTCTCGCTATCCACGTACTGATCAGGTGATCGCACGTCTCTTCCGCCGATGCAGTTATGCAGGGCACGGCCTCTGCATACTTCGTAAAATGATCTATCATGACCAACACCTGATTATACATGATGTCTGTCATGCATATCTTCTGGTGATCTATCTGCACCACCTCATTGAATTCAGACGACTCGATCGATTGTGAAGGAAATTGCAACTTCCTTGGATCCGTGACCTGTTGGCATGACAGAAATGCTGTTACCCACTTCTCGCATGCCTTTTTCATCCCAGGCCACTCAAAGCGCTTCAGGATCCTCTGATATACTTTATCGATCCCCTGATGGCCCATCTGATCATGCAACCTGAATAATAGTTCTGTCTGAGTTGCGGTAACACTATCGCGTTATACTTGTATAGGACTCTGTCTTCCTCTCTTCTTTTGCAAGCCACAATCCCGTCCTTGTTCAAATATAACCTCCCTTCCTTCTGCATGAAGTACTGTCTCAGGATCCGATAACTATCTTCCTCGAGGTCCCCTTTATCCGGAGAACCATTCTCGATCCACCTTTTCAGGTTGCTTGTCATGCGATCATTTCTCTGCGCCCTTAGAAGATCCGAGAGTCTGTATCTTGCCTTCATGACCCTCATCTGACTATTCAGCTCATTGGGCTGGTGTGTGTCTTCTTCCATCTTAACGAACCAAATCTTCGCCAACGGCTGTGTTTCTTGTTTAAACGGCTGAAGATCAGTCCTGACTACCTCTTTCTGCGGCAACAGACTTATCGAACGTTTCGATACCGCTATTGTCTCCAAATCAACCGCTGCGTTGTCAAAGACTCTTTCGCTTGGTATAAGGTAACGATCGCTGTCAGGATCCTGGTACACCTCTCTGTCCAGATCCCTTGCCCGAGTTTCCACTAGTAGTGTGTGGATCGCTAGTTCGGACAGTTCTGATCCCAAGCTCAAGTTCCTGTCTGAATAGGTGTCCATTCCTGAGTTTCGGGAATTGTCATCTGTTGAAGAGATTGTGCTGGAGTCTGCACGCTCCTCCAGATCATGTCTGTGCCTTCTTCGCATCCATCTGAACTCCCCGGACAAAACCTTGTTCTCTAGGTCCTGTTTCTCATCAGGAATTTTTTTGTCCATCTCAGACTCCCCGGACAAACTTTCTTGTCCCGGGTGTTGATCTTGTGCTCGCTGGTTCTTCTCATCATTCGTCTCCCCGGACAAATAGTCTTGCAGCAGGTTTTTTTCTACCTTTTCACCTTCCTTATCCTGGTCCACAAAGATGACGGTTTTCCTTCGCGTACTGCTCCCCTTTTCTTTCCGTCCGTAAGAAGTACTGTTTAAAATCTCGTGGGGTATTGAGGATACTAGTTGCTAAACTATTGTCCTGCAATCCCTCTCATTCTCTTCGTGCTGTCGTCTGGACGGCATGATCTTCACTTTCTCCCTGAATGTTAGCGCTGCCACTACTGCTGTCCACTCGGGGTCATCTCTGGTCACTTCTCTTTCTAACAATCCACCCAGCATCCGCATCACTTGCGATGTTACCTGCACAGTTTTATCCAATAATGAGAGGCTGTTTATGTTCATGCGAGAGAGTTCTTGCTGGACCAGATTCGAGCGCAGCAACAGATCTAATGGGACCGGGTCCTCCCTTGACAGGATCTTTATCTCGGCTGCTTTCTCTACAGGTAACTCAGGATGCCCTGGAATTGGATTATGAATAACCCTTTTATGAATTCCCGGTAGTAATTGACAAACCCTAGGAAGCTCAGGAGCTGTGTGTCCGTTCTGGGAGCCTTCCATGTCAACACTGCTTCCACTGCTTCCCCAAGCCTGTCCACCATTCTTCCCAGGTACTTGATTGAATCCCTAAAGGTTTCACATTTCGATGATTTGCACTTCAAGCCTGCTCTTTTCATGCATCCAAAGACCTCATCGAGCAATTTTTCGAAATCTCCCTTACCTATTTTCCCTTTTAAATGTTCTATCTCTGGCAAAACCGGTTTGTCAGATTCCAGTTCATATGACGAGGGGCGTTCCGGAAAATTCGAGCAGCTCGATAAGCCGTCGTCCGTTTCGGATTTCATTGAAAATAATTTATGAATAGATTTTAATTCACTAATTCTCTTTAAAATTTTATCTTTATTGGCATGATAAGGACAGTCTTTCACACTATGTTTCTTCAAGTTTTGTGTCTCCTCATAGTCGGTCCTCATCGGCAAAGCGTAGCCAAGCTTCTTTCCACGCTGGATTGAAACCGTTGTGTCCAGTGTGTTCAATAACACACTGACACATAGTCCGTTTCGCGTTACCGAGAAGCTCCGGCCTAAAATCACCGAACTCTGACTATTTGGATTCGGTACTAAGCAAACCTGTTTACTATCACTTAACGAATTCAAATTTCTCATTCTAAAAATTGTCACCACAGCTTGTCCTGGCTGTAGTTTTACTTTTCTATCTAAAAAAATTGGTACCTTGTTTTCGTCTGTTATTATCCTATTAATTGGTTTCTTAACATACTTCCGGTCCGGGTTCCTAATCCGTATCAGACCGTTGTTCAAGTCTATCATCACGTCAAAATTTCTGACAAAATCTCTGCCCAAGATGAATTGGTCGGAGTCGTCTAAATTCTCTACCACCAAAAAGCTCATCCAAAGATCCCGTCCTCCCATGTGGAGGATGGTTATTGGTGATCTTCCGGCTACGTAGATTGCTCCTCGATTGGCGGCGGCCAGTCGGAGATTCGTTGGAATTAGATCTTCCCTCGTGAAGCCCATTCTTTCCCAAGTTTTTATCGATATCACACTCACTGCCGCTCCTGTGTCCAGAAGCCCTGTGACTCCGATTTTCGTTCCGTTGGTGTCGAGCAGATGTGCGGTCACATCTGCTTCATACCCAATGTGTACTGCATCTTGTTCCATCATGGTGTCGTGGCCTAGCCTGCGGACCTTAAGTTCCTCCTCGCCCAAATAGATCTGCCCCTTTGGTCATCATCTGTTGTTACATAAGTCCTGGTGTAGATACTGATTCCATCCACGTTCAGCATCACTTGATACGACCCATAGACCTCTAGGTAGCGTCCATGAAGTTTCTTCATGCGAGGGCCAACCTTTGTTAGTAGTGCTCGCACAGCTCTCGACTCGGTGCGTGGCTCCACCTGCCTCAGATAATCTGCATATGTGTGTGCACTCAACAGGCGAGCCTTGCTGGCTTTTCTTTCCTGACAAAGCTTCTTCATGCCTTGGATGATTGATGTCTGCAACTGCATCCCAGAATTGCGGACAATCTGATTTAAAATGACCTTCCAAGTTGCAAAAGAAACACCTCGGGCCGAATTTCGCAATTACTCCTCTCATGAAATCCTCATGGTCCAATTCTGACGCATCTTCGTCCTCGAGGCTAAAGCCTATTGCTTTCATGCCTTGTTTGTAAGTTGGGCATGCTGACACATGATGGTCCGTTGAACTGCAGTTTGCACAAGAGCATCTCTTGTCCATATCATCCCTCGGTTTGTACCAATTGTTCCCTTGGTTTGCTGGTCCGTTGTTAAAATTCAGATCTCGAAGGAGGTTTCAACAAAAAATATTCTTTTGACTTGAGCCTCAACTCCTCTGGTGTTAGCACATTGGTTGATAGTGGTGTGTATTGCGTTGCCAGCATCGTCC
Organism: Symsagittifera roscoffensis; assembly: GCF_963678635.1. Taxonomy (NCBI): domain Eukaryota; kingdom Metazoa; phylum Xenacoelomorpha; order Acoela; family Convolutidae; genus Symsagittifera; species Symsagittifera roscoffensis. Next base: position 70,635,618 of record NC_087062.1, on the reverse strand, counting down.
GAAGTTCATCATTCTTCACACCATCAATGAATTTTGAGGCTACTGCCAGGTTCATCCTTCGGTTTGACTCATCCGGTTGGCTGCGTCTTCTCAGCATTTCCAAGTCATCGAGAAACTTGTCTATTGTTTCATCTTCTCGTTGCCTCCGTTTCTCGAAGCGCATCATCGCTTGGTGCCCCTGCACCCACGATCCGAAACGGTTTAACAAGATTTCGAAGATTTTCTCAGGTGTGTCACGCTGATATTGTTTCTTGGCCATGACACAGTTCAGGGCTGTCCCTTCCAAGTTACTGGTGAGCGCACTGCTTTCCTGTCTCTCCGACAAGTCCTCTTCCTCGAAATGCAGCTTCATCACCTCTATCCAGGTATCAATACAGTCATCAGATTCGACTTTATAGCATCTTGGTTTCTTAAAGACTCTTCTGGACTTCTCACTGCGTTCATTGGTCCTGGATAACCTTGTAAGGAATGTCTCCAAAGACCCGTTTAGGGGTTCAAAGGCTGTGGCCATTGCCGTAGCATCCCTTGAGTGTCCCGCCTGAGTGTCCTCACACCTTGTCAAAGGCTCTGTATGCGGTGCATCCCTGCAATCCGAATCGCCGTGAGTGTTTCCCCCTTGGCCCACATGACTCACTTGCATGCCCTCTGTTACCGGAATCACTTCTCCCAGTCGCATGTGTGCCTTGCGTTGGTCGTTCATTAGACGTCTGTCTGTTCCCAGTTGAACTTGCTCTACTGTTCGGGCCCCATGTTCTATTATCCCTTGTGGCATAGCCTGATGAACTGCCCCTGCCTCTAGTGGATCCATATATCCTCCTCTTTTGATGGTCGTTGAAGTTCACCTTCGGCTCCCTGCTGGGACCTCCTGAGTTCGGTTCCCCTTCTTTTGGTCCACTCTTGCTGCTTAGTAGCCCGTCCAACCTATCCATGATAGCCTGAGTTCGCCTCTCCATCATCGCGTCTATCTTTGTGTCAAGAGTCCCAAGAGACTGCTCTTGCTGAATTCTTAACTTCTCCATGTCGTCTCTTAAGCGTAACTCTCTCTGTTCCGCTTCTCTTGTCATTCGCGACAAGTTCTTCGCTATATGCTCGTCCGTTCTTTCTTTCAAGCGTTTTTCGCTCCTACCAGCTTCTTGTCTATTGCGGTTTATTTCTTCCCGCATACTTTCTCTTTCAATATGAACCGCTCTTTCTAGTTCACTCATTCTTATGGACATCTGTTCATTTTGTTCTCCTAAACTGTCCACTATGTTGTTCAAGGCTTCTTCTAGTGCTGCTCCGTTATCCACGAGTGGCGTCACTAGTGGCGGTGTAACCCTGTCGGTCCCAGGTAGCTTCGTGCTGGTCGAGATTCGGGCCTTGACTCTCTGCCTCGACGTCTTTTCATTATCCACCTCAGGATCCGCCAATGCGTTGCCTAGCCCTCTGTTTCTACTTTCCCCAGTTTGCGGCTCTGAATTTGGCATAATCGCGAAGCCTCTCGACTGGCCCGGTGTGTTTACCTCTTTGCTTATCGTTCTCATCACACCAAATTTGTCCATGGTTCCAGTCTCTTTTTCGACGTGTGCCTCATTCTCCTGGGTCGAACTATTGAGGCTGCCTTGAGACTCAAACTCCACTTGCTCTTCTTCGTCCTCTTCCTCCTGGGATTCACCTTCATTTCCTGTGCCCCCTCCCATGGTGAATGGAAAGATGTTTCCTAAGGTGTTTTTCATTCTTTCTGAGAACGATGATGACGTTGTTTGTTTCTCAGTCCCGCCTGTCATCATAGTGTTGTCTGTTGGAGATCTTCTAGTTGCCGCTATTTCAGTCGAGATGTCGGACAGTTCCGACATCTCCTCTCGATCTAATGTCCCGGTGGAAGTGGCAAAATCATGGCCTTGTTCTACCGGAGTAGATTCACTCGCCAGCCTTCTGCCTCTCCCTTCCAGTCCATGTACTTCCTGGTTGTCGTTCATGGCATGGTCCGTATTGACCTCCACGTCTAACAGTTCTTTTTGGTCTTCTGAGGTCTTCTGACTCCTTGTTTCAACCATTCTGCCTGAAACCATCTCCCCTTTGTCGGTCCGGGCTCGTTTGATCCAATCCACAAAAGGATCGGTCATCGTTTTTCTTTGCTTTTTAGGTATGAATTTCCTAGAGCTATTACCTCGTTTAGGTATCCTTGACTTGTCTAGACTCATTCTCAATTTGTCACTTCTTAACGCCTATACACTCAATTCGATTGCTAGTGACCTTATAGTTTGACTACTGATAATAATGACACAACACAATAAATTTCACAAGATACTGTAAAATAGTGACCAAGAATCCCTGTATTGTTATCAGAGTACAGTTTTTATATAATTTATTCACACTAATCGATTATCAGTCGTAAGATTTGAGAACTAGCACAATATGATTTTATCAGTCAATTTAAAAGATAGTGTACTCACTACCCAATCAAGCACAGTTTATGTTGATTTAAAATCAAAAACAAAAAAAATATATAATGACAGAATATGAATGCCTCTATAAAAAAAACGTATGTGTGTTGTACTTTCAGTCGGTCGCAGTACAATAGTCGAACTCGTCTTTTAAAGAAAAAGCTTTCCCTGCTCGGTGCTGCACCAAACAGACAAAACTTTGAAGGCAGTAATTTTTTCAAGTGCGCGTCTATTGCACCCACCGAGTACTATGTTACCTATCTGCCTTCGGACTGCCCGAGCTAGACCTACTACAATCCTCAGGGCAGTCACTTTTCACAAAAACGTATTGGGTTTCAATCCACACCAATGAATTCCGCTCTTTTTAGTTTAGACTTAGTGTCGCGAATATCCGAGTTCGGACCTGTTTTGTTTTGGTCTGGTTTTTATTGAAAGGCAAGTTACCAGTGCAGTCACTGATTCCTAGCCTGTCTGCTAATAACCTAATACCTCTCACTTTAGTCTTTCTTCCGTTTATCTAAGTCCTATAATAAAATAATACCCCTCCGGATTGGAAAAAAAATATAGGACCCTTCCGGACTAACAAAATTTAGACCCCTCCGGAATGGGACCCCTCTGAGTTAGTAAATATAAGACCCCTCCGGATTGGGACCCCTCCGAATTAGCAAATATAATACCCCTCCGGATTGGGACCCCTCCTAATTTGAAAGCCCTCTGGTTTGTAATAGTAGCTTTTCGGAGATTTCCTTCTTTCAACCTATACCCCTCCGGATACGTTCTCCGATGCGACTTTGCTTTTTCAATTAACTAGGAAGGGTATGTAATGCTTTCCTAGACCCTTCCGGATTGCAGATAAGCCTCTTATTTGACAATTCACGCTAACGGTGAAGGGTCTTATCGCTCGCCTAACTTCGGCTCGATTAAGGTTTTGCTGTGCCTTTAGCCTTCCTTTTTCGTCTAGAACAGCCTAAAGTTACTTTTTTCAACCGCTATTGCCTTTTGGTAGGGGTGTAAGGGCTTTTCTAAAAGAAATTTATAAAACGTGAAGGGTCTACCCTCCCAAATTGGTGAATTTGCTAAAAACAATCTCAAAAAATTTTCACGCTTTTTTTTCGAAAAACTTTTGTCCCTATCAGTAAGCTCGGCTAATTTCTGATCTATTGACACCAAGATCAACTCAATATGCCTAGTAGTTCCAAAGTTATTAACCAAAACGTCTTTTTTCTAAAGTCAAAAAATTTTTCTCTTATAGGTTCCGCCTAACTTTTTCCGCAATCCTGTTCTTTTCGACTTAAAAATTATTGATCCGAGCTCAGAAGGCCTATACTCTTCTAGTTCAATGCAAAAGACCCGATCTAAAACGGTTTAGTTGAAAAAATATGCGAAAAACTATGCTACCTGTACCCCTCCGGATTGATGAATCCAGCAAATCAAACACTTTAAGTTCGATTTCTCTGCAACCCGGAAGGCTTTCTGGTAGCGGGTTTTAAAACTTGTAGATTCACTAGTGGACGTTGTCCGAACAACTATTTTTACTGTTCTAACTCAAAAAATTTACAAAAATTTCTGAGTTTATAGTGTTTAGTTTTCTCAAAAATCACTAAATTTCGGTTTTTGGTTCCAAAATAGTTCCAACCACTTCCGAACTAAACTTAACCGGTTCTTTCTATTATGATAGTGCAGTTACGATGTAACAGACTAATTTAGCGCTTTTTTTCGTTTCAAAAAATATCGATATCTCAAAAATCGCGACTTGTGGGGGGATCAAAATATCGCTATTTTCACCCTAAAAACCGGTCTGCTTTCTGTGTTTTTCACTGAAAAACGATATAGGAGTATTAATATAGGCTATATAAGTAGTAATATTAGTAATGCTATACCCCTCCGGGTTTGTTTAATATCCGAATTAAGGTGCTTAACTCGGATATTTGGAGTTCGGTGAAGGGTCACTACAGTGCAGCACTGTCGAGCACCCCACAGATTACTATCTTACTTTTTGTACCAAAAGGGATACAAAACTTGTTAACGATACCCAACAGTCGATTGTTGTTGTCGTTGAGCCCCTTCTTGATGCTCCTTGTACTGCTTGCCGGATCAGTCTTCTCCCAAGACCCCTCCGAATTGAGCGCAAATCAGCTGACCCTTCCGGATTGAGCGCAATTTATCATTAACGTGCTTAAATGCTCAAATAACCCTACAGTACAAGCATCACAAACGGGCTACAAAATTGATCGTAACGATCCTGACTGATATAAATGCCTGTAACAACAATATATCTATCAACAACAAACGGGAGGGTCGGATCACATCTTGTCTGGGGGGATGATTTCTACTGATTTTTTTACTTTTTTTTTTTACTGTTTTTGGTTTTTTCGGTTATTTTTTATGTTTTTTGTTTTTCTTGGGTACTAAACTACTCTTTGTTTGGTTTTATAAATATCTTTAAGTGTTTTTGGTCACAAACCTCTCAGGGAACGAGGGAATGGCCGATCCCCCCACCCTTCCTGATTCGTGAATTTTCGGTCTTAACTAGGTTAAAAAGCTATTCACGGTAATCCGGAAGGCTTCCGCGCTCCGAACTACCCTTCCACCCCGGCGGTTTAGGCCTATTAAGGGCGTTAATGTGAGCATCCGCTCGGCGCGGAGTGCTCGTTAACGGTTCTGCCGGTCATGATGTTAAAAAAGAATAACACCCAGGAGCGCCATAAAAACATCTATGTAACATTCGCCCGGAAGATACATATCGAAGGAAAACAAAACTAAGTACTAAAACGACTGGCCAACGACCTAACAGAGCTTTACATGCGTTTCACTGTCTCTACCAATCCAGTACTTTCGGTGGTCTTTCTAACATCGGGTCGACAAAAAACGTTACTGCTTTCGGCTTCGGTCAAAACACTCAAATTAACTTAATTACATGCAAAAATAGTGAGCTCATGGCTGGGTCTCAGTATCCCCAGACCACGAGGTCACTCCTAAAATCAGGGCTACTACTACTTATTGAAATATTATTGTTTTTGTTCAGTAGATAAAATCATCATCTCCATCAAAGATGGATCAACCCTTTCCCCCAACTCCTAGCTTCTCATCTTAAAAAAATGAATTCAGATGTTAATTAAATTCAAATCAAGACATGACAGGGAAGCTAAAAGTTTATATAAAACACTATCAGTTCCAGTCCCGAGACCCCTCCGGATTCTTGAGTCCGGGGAAATAAGGCTCTTATTTCCTTCGGGAAGGCTGGTTTTCCACCCTTCACCGTTGTTCGCAACGGCCTTGCAACTATTGTAGCGACACAATAGTTGCAACTCGGAACGGGCTCTGCTATTCCTGCAATGTGTTGTTGTTTCTCAATCACAATTTCCGTTGTTATCGCTATCGCAACTACTGTTGTTGTGTTTTTCTTCGACTTTATTCCAAAATGGCCGTTTCTGACGTTTCTCAGAAATATTACGTCATACTTCGAATTTTTAAAATTTCAAAACACCAGAATATCTTGACCTTCACCGTTTGGCCAATCGTTCCAATAACACTCTTATTCTTTCAAAATCGCCAATTCGGAAGGTTCGCTGCTAAAAAAAATCGAATATGCTGAATCTGCATTTTGATCCATTCTGGTCGAATGTCACACAGTGGTAGAGCATTGAGCCAGTTAGAAGCAACCAAAAACCAAAAACAAATGGAAAAAGGAAAAAAAAACCATAAAACAAAAAATGACAGTGACTTTGACACCAAATTAGTTGGATCAAACCTTTATATTAATTAAATAGTATACCCATACTGTTTTTTATAAGAGCGATCGTTTCGATCATTTCAGCAATCAGAAAAGGTGCCCGAGTGTGGGGAGTTGTGAAGCGTTTTCAGATAGCTTGCAACTAAGCTGGACCATTAGGAGACGTGACTGGAACAGGTGACCAGTCAAGTGGGAAAGTGGTTCACAGGGACTTAGCTGGACCATTAGGAGACATGACTGGAACAGGTGACCAGTCGAGTGTGAAAGTGGTTCACAGGGACTTAGCTGGACCATTAGGAGACTTGAATGGAACAGGCGACCAGCCAAGTGGGAAAGTGGTGCTGGTGATCGAGTGCAGGACAAGTCAAGGAAACAACCAGCACGGGATCAGAGCAACAAGAGAGGACGGGGATGTTCTCAAGTTGGTCACACGGGTATCGTTAAAATCCACATTACATTATAGGAGATAAGTGTAAAATTGGATAAGCGGAACCCCACTGTTTTGAGGAACATTTTTACTCAAGCAGGCCTGGAAACAGGTTCTACGATTTTCACTCAAGAGGTTTAGCACTCGGCGCTTAAGGTAATTTTCGGTTTAAGAGGGGGGCTAAAGAGGGGGGAGGTTAGAAGGTGGGCTGGTTAGGTTAGAGGTTGGTGGTTCTAAAGTGTAAAAAGAGGGGACACATTAGAGTAACTAATTGATCGACGTTTGGTCGATTTAGTTACATTAGATTCTAACACGCGTTGATTATAAGAAGCGGATATCCAAATTTACATCAAATTAAGGCATGTACCCTGGTCGGATCGGGTGGGGGGAACGGACGTAGACAGTTTTTGTGATACCCCATAAGATCGCCAGCAGGGGGGAGGTAAACGCGTGGCAATCGGGTACCAGACAACTTTTTTTTGTTGTTTGAATAAAGGGTTGACACAAGTCTTCTTTGAACTTTAGGTGGGTTTATTTCTCTGTTTTATCATTATTTTTTCTCTGTTCAAATTTTGACGCTTTTGGTAAAAAAGTTTTAATCGGTTTCGAACAAACAGGTGATCACAAGACACCCCGAACAAGTTGGGTTTCAACTTGCATCAAAATATCAAAAGGGAAATAAATAGAGGGGGTTGGTCATTCTAACTTTTGGCCAGTAAGATTGGGTTTTTTGGGAAGTTTTTATTAGAGCTAAAGTGGTGGTAACAGGTACAGTGGATTCAGAGTCCCGACAGCGAAAGAAAAGAGTTTCCGTTGTCCCAACACTAAGTGGAGCAGTTTTGGGACAGTAGTCTTGGGACAGGCAGTCTTGGGACAGGCAGTCTTGGGACAGGCAGTCTTGGGACAGTCAGTCTTAGGACATGCAGTTTTGGGACATGCAGTCTTGGGACAGGCAGTCTTGAGACAGGCAGTCTTGAGACAGGCAGTCTTGGGACAGGCAGTCTTGTGACAGGCAGTCTTGGAACAGGCAGTCTTGGGACAGGCAGTCTTGGGAAGGGCAGTCTTGGGACAGGCAGTCTTGGGACAAGCGTTATTGGGACAGGCAGTCTTGGGACAGGCAGTATTGGGACAGGCAGTCATGGGACAGGCAGTCTTGGGACAGTAGTCTTGGGACAGTCAGTCTTGGGACAGGCAGTCTTGGGACAGGCAGTCTTCGGACAGGCAGTCTTGGGACAGGCAGTCTTGGGACAAGCAGTCTTGGGACAAGCAGTCTTGGGACAGGCAGTCTTGGTACAGGCAGTCTTGGGACAGTAGTCTTGGGACAGGTAGTCTTGGGACAGGCAGTCTTGGGACAGGGCAGTCTTGGGACAGCACCAGAAAGTCTTGGGACAGTACCTATGATAACCATACTGTAAACTATAAAGTAATCTCAAAAGATGAATCTACAACAAGTATCTTTTCAATTGGACAAATGAGCTCCACCTAGAAACAAAAACCAAGTTCGACGGTCTTTGGAAACTCAAAATTTCTAGGCGTTACATTCGACAACCAATTTAACATAAGAGAACACTGTACTAAAGACTGAGAAAATTCAAAAAAGAAATAACCTTCTGAAAAAACTTGCCGGCACTACTTGTGGTTGCTCGAAAGAAACACTCCTTATTACTTACAAAGCAACTGGGAGGAGTTTACTAAACAATGCATTACCCATTGATCTCTTACAAGGCATCAATTACAAGGCAACTGGTAGAAGTGTACTGAACAATGCATCACCCATTTTGACCCCCTCACTGAGCTACACTAACTGGAACTTCTGCAACCATAGCAAAACCATATACGTAGAAAAACCATGGCTGCGTTAAAATGAGCGATATCACACATTTACACAATGAAACAAAAATACTTCCAGTCAGAAAACATAAAGAAACGCTCTCCAAACAGTTTTTGCTTGGATGTTAACAACAGCACACATCAGATCACCATACTCTAACCTATAAAGTGTACAACCGGAAAATCAGTTCCACCCTCTAACACTGGGCTACGAACAATCAGGAGAGTATCTTCAAGCTGGAGGATTATGTTTGCGGGATCAAAAATCTCCATACCAATGAACTACAAAGTTTCCTTAATGAGAAATCAAATCTCCATATCCAAATATATAGGACTACACACCACTGACCATCTGTTTAACTGCCGGGTACACCCGACCGCACTTACCACCGACAGCCTAGACTGCAGTGATAGATTATACTAGACTACCAATACTAAAATCCCTAACTCCTCTTTTTCTCCATCTCTCAAAAAAAATCGATCTCTCCAATTCAATAGGAAGTTCGGAACCAAAATCAGTAAATCCAAAATAACCATTTAAAAATCCCCCTCCCATTTCTTGAAGGGGTTTTTTAAGAAGATTCGATGAGTCATCAGTTCAGATTCTGAACACCAACATATTCGCACCGAAAACAAAATTAAGCAAACATAGCAATAACACATCATTAATATCAGAGACACTTAAGTATGAAACTAAAAGAACAATTAACTCAAATAAACGAATATTCCGGGAAATAGCACTCCGAGAATTTTAGTAAATATAAGGCATTTTGAAAAAATTTCAGGTTGCATATCGTTCCGCAGATGAAGTGATGTTTAGATTAAATTTTTGCTTTTTGCCAAAATTTCCCATAGCACCCATTAATTCAGGGATGCTCTTTCAAAATATAGAGTCAATACCTGGCAATCCAAACTTGCATACAATATGCTGACTGACATTCCACAGTTTCAATGATTTGTTAACCTGGAGCTGCGTTTTTAAAACTTCGAGTGGCTGTAATAAAAGAGTGCTCAAACAACCGCTGATGAGGCCAGATGAAAAAGTTTTGGTCAGAGTATACTGCCTTATTGTAGATAATTCAAAGTCAACTTTCTTCATGCATGGCAAATATAACTCATTTTTCTGAAAAAAATTGTTTTTGTATTTATTTACATAAGTTTTGATTGCATAGGCTTTTTACTCGCTGCTTGAGCTCTCAAACATGCCATAAATTAAAGACCTTTTTGCACAATATTTACTTCGAACTTACTGAAAATTGACTTTCATCAACAGCAAACTCTCTAAGCTACTCTCTTTGCAAGTTTCAATTTAAGTTTTAAGCAGGTATCAGTATAGACGGGGTCTAAAATTATCAGTTTTCACACGAGAATGAAAATAAGTTATCACGTCATTAAAAAACATGAGAAAGTGAAAACATTATATCCTAATAGTGAGTTCGCGAAATTAATAAACCTAAAGGCTTTACACATTAACTTTTAAAAATATGGGTGCCGAACATCAGGCCGACGGAACTTCGAGCCGAATAGTAAACTTAGGGACTTCAAGCCGAAAATGTTCTCATCGGGTCATAAAATATGATTCATTTGAAAACTTTTTTGAAGAATTACTCAATTACTTTATCTTTTTTCAGTAGTTATTGGCGTTTTCATAAAATTTAGGCCTCCAAATGATGTGTAGGAAAGTTGAAAAAACACGGTTTGAAGTCGATTTTCTTGTTTATAATTTATGCATTTCAATAACCGACTGATATTTCTAACAAATGTCAATCCTAAGTAATTTATTGTCATGAATAACGCTTATTCTGGTCTAAACTTCGTAATCAGTTCCGATTCAAAAACATATCAATTGAGAATTGCTACGAGAGGTTAACTAAAATTGAATGAAAACACCACCAACTAGATTTCAATTTTACGTTTTTGGACTTGAGGTACAGCCTTAGAAGTTGGAAAAAAGAACAAGTGACGGTAATGCTTTATGGCGTAGAATAGTTTTTCTCCAATTTTGAACTACATCAAGCAGTCTGTACGAAGCTTAAACACTGTTGTAGCGTATTGAAGACATATTTGTCCTATTTTTGAATCGAAAAGAAATCAAAACCTTAGTTTAATAGTTCGTGAGATGTACACACTTCTTCACAGTTTACTTACCATAAATAAAAACAAATAGTGCACATAAGCATATAAAGATTTTCGGAAAAAAAACATCTGTAATACGAGAAAATCAAAATAAAGTTTTGAAAACAAGCTACAAACTAAAATTAGAACGCTAATCAAACTGCAACAAAAGGAGTAAACTAGTCCAAACTCGCAGAGGAAAATAATTTCTTCTGAAGTTCAATGAAACGTAACAAGGAAAATTTTGGAAATTGAAAAAAATATATATGTAAATAGTACCAAATTCAGAGCTCGCAGGGAATGCATATTCTCTTTCTAAACAAGAATAAGCTATAATTAAACTTCTATTGGATTTTCAGATTGGTCTAGAGAACTTCTAGAGAGTGGAATATTTGGATATATTGTGGAACTTTGTTCCAAACAGCAGCAGAAAAAATTTACGGATACAGATTGTTCTTCCAGTTATTTAGTGTAGCCATTCACCGTTTCTTCGAAAACGCAACAGGAGCAACATGCTATTTAAAGTTTTTAAACTTGTTTTTAAATGTGAAAGAAGCGCAGAACAATTCATATCGAACAAAACAATAGTTCATGAGATGTACACAAAAAGCTTTTTCAAAGTTCTCTCACGGTAAGTAACAAAATTAATGTGTCAGCCAACAAAATGTTTTTAAAATGAAACAAAATATCTGTAATACGAAAAAATCAATAATGTGTTTTGAAAAACTATGCTATAAAACAAAAGCTTATCAGTTTGCAACAGAAGGAGTAGAAAATCTATACTCATAAAAAAAAATCTTTTTCTACTTTTTTTAAAGCAAAAAACTAAATTACACAAGGGGCCCTTCCGTTTAGTTACGGTAAGTGCACAAGCTGGATAGGACCATACCAGCGATATAAAAATGCATATATATCAGCAATGAAGTCATAAATCAGCATTAAATGCATCGTCGTAATGTTAATTTATCTTAGCCGATAATTAGATCTTAATTTATCTTAATTAGCGGGCAGAAGCTACTCTGCTCTACGTTTAAAAATCTTTGCTGATATTTGGAGTTCTTCAGCGTTTCGTGGTATTTGTATGCATCCTTATGCAGTTTTCGCGATGTTTTGGCATGGGGGTTAAAATTTTTCACATCAAAGAAAGCGCGGCTGAATCGTGAACCCCAGAGTCCGTTTGCCTTAATGTCAAGCAAGTCGCGCCTCATCTTCAGTTGTGGTTGAATTGTTGACAAAGCTTTCGCCTTGCAACGGCTGAAGTTTCGGCTCAATCTCGACGTCATGGCAAACCTCGTTCATGAGGTTGGCGAATAAGTCTCTAATTTCATTGTGTCTTATGTGTGTGTAACCACCCTTTGCACAGTGAAGCACATGTGTCAAGTTAAAATCAGCACCACATGCATATGTGAGTGGCGTTTTGGTTGGTTCCCATCCGTATCTTAAGTAAATACCATCTCTGAACTCTGATTTATTCAGGTTGAAGTTGTATCTGCTCAGTGGTAGAGCATTGAGCTAGTTAGAGGCTCCCTTTTCAGAGGCCAGGTCGATTGGGTATTTATCTGGTTCCTTTAAGGAGTTAATGGGCTTTGTTTTTTTTTGATTTGTTCTATCAGTAAAATCTATACTCATAAAAAAAACCGTTTTCTACTGAGAATTATCAAAATCTAATCAAAGGAGAAGTCAAGCGCAAACGCTTTCTAAGAATAAAATAAATTACTTTTTTAAACAAAGTGCTGCAAATAGTACTAAGGGTTAAAGCTATTTACAAAAGAGGATTATATTTTGCGCTTCAAAATTTCTATACACTGCACGCATCGAACATCTTCCGGAATTTTTAATCATAGTTCAGCAAAATTTAAGAAAATGTAACTGAACAAAAGGGTCAATGAAACACCGTTGTATTTAAAAAAAAACAACCATCCAAAAACTAATCCAACGAGTTGAGACAGTACTTTTTGACGCGCGCTGATGAAACGCAATTTTTGGTCAAATTTTTCAAGCAGTGCTCAAAAACCTCAAAGAACTTTTCAACAATATAGGTTTTTTTAAATTATTTTCAGAAGGCTCTGAAAATTAATGTAACAGTCGCCTACTTCGGTCACATATGAGGTTAAAGAAAAATAGGCCCGATAACCATTGGCTCAAGAGTCAGAGACACCATCTCTTGTGTTTTTCTACCTCGAACGTTCGGAGCCAATTCGGTTCGCTTGCGACATGAGACTAAAAACCCGTTACAGCTTAAAAGCCACTACCAAAATACCCCCCACTCTAAAAAATAAGAACGTTCCCATACTTAAGTCTCAAAATACCCAAAAAACACGAATGCCGTTATTAACAGGGTCGGAACAATCCGTACAGTTACTTTTTATTAGACAGTGGAACTTTGATCCATTTCAGATGGATCAACCTAAAACTCTCCTTAGCTCAACATAACAATCATAAAACACACTCAACAAAATTAAATGGAGTACTCACATGCCCGAGAATTGCGATAATTGGGGTAACTAAATTAATCAGTAACTCTAGCATTAAGTATAATAACTTGAGAAGTTTGCTATTGATGAATTCCAGCAAGGGAAATAAGTTTTGACTCGAGAATTAAGTTTCGGACCTGGACCATTGGGATACCCCAGCTGTCCACCTTTCCACTGAGGGTTCACTCTGGTTCACCTCGAATAAATATATTCTTCTTTTGTAATCGCTTCTTCTCCTATTTCAGGATAGGACAGCTCTACTCGCGTTTGATTTATATCTGGAAATTGCGAATAGCAATTTCCCGCTGCTTTTTTCAAGTACTTTCACGCGATTGTAAATCGGTTGTTCTGATCTTGTATTTCTGCGATTTTCAGTTTTCGCGAGAAAGTTGAGCATGACAGGCTCAATTCGAATTTTTGAAAAAATTAAATTTCATCCCCAAAATTACGTAGTTTGTATTCCTCAAGGTCAAACTTCCAAATATTGTGCCAGACGGTCATATTTGGAAATTTGACCTTGAGAATTACAAACTACGTAATTTTGGGTGGAAATTTAGTTTTTCAAAAATTCGAATTGAGCCTGTCATGCTCAATTCTCTCGCGAGAAATGAAAATCTCAGAAATACAAGATCAGAACAACCGATTTACAATCGCGGTAAAGTACTTGAAAAAAGAAGCTGGAAATTGCTATTCGCAATTTCCAGATACAAAACAAACGCGAGTAGAGCCGTCCTATCCTGAAATAGGAGAAGGAGTGATTACAAAAGGAGAGTATTTTTATTCGAGTTGAACCAGAGTGAACCCTCAGTGGAAAGGTGAACAGCTGGGGTATCCCAATGGTCCAATCCCAAAACTTATTTCTCAAGTCAAAACTCATTTCCTTTGCTGGAATTTGTTAATTACAAACTTCTTGAGTTGAAACTTAATTCCCTTTAATGCTAGAGTTGCTGATTAATTTAGTTACTCCAATTCTCGAGTGTGCTGGTATGTGAGTACCCAATTTAATTTTCTTGAGTGTGTTATGATTGTTATGTTGATGTTAGGAGAGTTTTAGGTTGATCCATCTGAAATGGATTAAAGTTCCACTGTCTAATAAAAAGTAACTGTACGGATTGTTCCGACCCTGTTTTTAACGGCGTTCGTGTATTTTGGGTATTTTGAGACCTAAGTATGGGGACGTTCTTATTTTCTAGAGTGGGGGGTATTTTGGTAGTGGCCTTTAATTGTAACGGGTTTTTAGTCTCATGTCGCAAGCGAACCGAATTGGCTCCGACCGTTCGAGGTAGAAAAACACAAGAAATAGTGACCCTGACTCTTGAGCCAATGGTTATTGGGCCGGCCTATTTTTCGTTAACCCATTATGTGACCGAAGTAGGCGACTGTTACATAGTGTTTTTATGGCGCTCCTGGGTGTTTCTACGACATCATGACTACGAAGTCGAACCCACTTGACGCAGCTCCGGGCTACATGCCCATTCTAGAGTACCGGTGGTACGGTTCAGCGGGAACGTGTAAACCTTCCGGTTGTACCGTGATAGCTTTTTAAGAAAACTCGAGAAAACTTCCTGGTACCCTCTCCGAATGAGGCTTAGCTAACCGAGTAAGGGGGTAACTGGGGGAACAAAAAAACGAGCAAAAGACAAAAAGCGAACCAAAAACCGAAAAAGAATGGAAAAAGAAACAAAAACCATAAAATTTTAGGTGGGTTTATTTCTCTGTTTTATCATTATTTTTTCTCTGTTCAAATTTTGACGCTTTTGGTAAAAAAGTTTTAATTGGTTTCGAACAAACAGGTGATCACAAGACACCCCTAAAAAGTTGGGCTTCAACTTGCATCAAAATATTAAAAGGGAAATAATTACAGGAGGGTTGGTCATTCTAACTTTTGGCCAGAAATACAAGATCAGAACAACCGATTTACAATCGCGGTAAAGTACTTGAAAAAAGAAGCTGGAAATTGCTATTCGCAATTTCCAGATACAAAACAAACGCGAGTAGAGCCGTCCTATCCTGAAATAGGAGAAGGAGTGATTACAAAAGGAGAGTATTTTTATTCGAGTTGAACCAGAGTGAACCCTCAGTGGAAAGGTGAACAGCTGGGGTATCCCAATGGTCCAATCCCAAAACTTATTTCTCAAGTCAAAACTCATTTCCTTTGCTGGAATTTGTTAATTACAAACTTCTTGAGTTGAAACTTAGTTCCCTTTAATGCTAGAGTTGCTGATTAATTTAGTTACTCCAATTCTCGAGTGTGCTGGTATGTGAGTACCCAATTTAATTTTCTTGAGTGTGTTATGATTGTTATGTTGATGTTAGGAGAGTTTTAGGTTGATCCATCTGAAATGGATTAAAGTTCCACTGTCTAATAAAAAGTAACTGTACGGATTGTTCCGACCCTGTTTTTAACGGCGTTCGTGTATTTTGGGTATTTTGAGACCTAAGTATGGGGACGTTCTTATTTTCTAGAGTGGGGGGTATTTTGGTAGTGGCCTTTAATTGTAACGGGTTTTTAGTCTCATGTCGCAAGCGAACCTAATTGGCTCCGACCGTTCGAGGTAGAAAAACACAAGAAATAGTGACCCTGACTCTTGAGCCAATGGTTATTGGGCCGGCCTATTTTTCGTTAACCCATTATGTGACCGAAGTAGGCGACTGTTACATAGTGTTTTTATGGCACTCCTGGGTGTTTCTACGACATCATGACTACGGAGTCGAACCCACTTGACGCAGCTCCGGGCTACATGCCCATTCTAGAGTACCGGTGGTACGGTTCAGCGGGAACGTGTAAACCTTCCGGTTGTACCGTGATAGCTTTTTAAGAAAACTCGAGAAAATTTCCTGGTACCCTCTCCGAATGAAGCTTAGCTAACCGAGTAAGGGGGTAACTGGGGTAACAAAAAAACGAGCAAAAGACAAAAAGCGAAACAAAAACCGAAAAAGAATGGAAAAAGAAACAAAAACCATAAAACAAAAATGACAGTGACTTTGACACCAAATTAGTTGGATCAAACCTTTATATTAATTAAATAGTATACCCATACTGTTTTTATAAGACCGATCGTTTCAATCATTTTAGCAATCTGAAAAGGTGCCCAAGTGTGGGGCGTTGTGAAGGGTTTTCAGATAGCTTGCAATTTAGCTGGACCATTAGGAGACGTGACTGGAACAGGTGACCAGTCGAGTGGGAAAGTGGTTCACAGGGACTTAGCTGGACCATTAGGAGACATGACTGGAACAGGTGACCAGTCGAGTAGGAAAGTGGTTCACAGGGACTTAGCTGGACCATTAGGAGACTTGACTGGAACAGGTGACCAGCCAATAGGGAAAGTGAGGCTGGTGATCGAGTGCAGGACAAGTCAAGGAAACAACCAGCACGGGATCAGAGCAACTAGAGAGGACGGGGATGTTCTCAAGTTGGTCACACGGGTATCGTTAACATCCACTTTACATTATAGGTGATAAGTGTAAAATTGGATAAGCGGAACCCCACTGTTTTGAGGAACGTTTTTACTCAAGCAGGCCTGGAAACAGGTTCTACGGTTTTCACTCAAGAGGTTTAGCTCCCGGCGCTTAAGGTATTTTTCGGTTTAAGAGGGGGGCTAAAGAGGGATGAGGTTAGAAGGGGGGCTGGTTAGGTTAGAGGTTGGTGGTTGTAAAGTGTAAAAAGGGCGGACACATTAGAGTAACTAATTGATCGACATCATCAATTTAGTTACATTAGATTCTAACACGCGTTGATTATAAGAAGCGGATATCCAAATTAACATCGAATTAAGGCAGGTACTCTGGTCGGATTGGGTGGGGGGAACGGACCTAGACAGTTTTTGTGATACCCCATAAGATCGCCAGCAGGGGGGAGGAAAACGCGTGGCAATCGGGTACCAGACAACTTTTTTTATTGTTTGAATAAAGGGTTGACACAAGTCACCTTTGAATTTTAGGTGGGTTTATTTCTCTGTTTTATCATTATTTTTTCTCTGTTCAAATTTTGACGCTTTTGGTAAAAAAGTTTTAATTGGTTTCGAACAAACAGGTGATCACAAGACACCCCTAAAAAGTTGGGCTTCAACTTGCATCAAAATATTAAAAGGGAAATAATTACAGGAGGGTTGGTCATTCTAACTTTTGGCCAGTAAGATTGAGTTTTTTGGGAAAATGGTGCTCAAGTGGTGGTAACAGGTACAGTGGTTCGAGAGTCCCGACAACGAAAGAAAAGAGTTCCCATTGTCCCAACACTAAGTGGAGCAGTTTTGGGACAGTAGTCTTGGGACAGGCAGTCTTGGGACAGGCAGTCTTGGGACAGGCCGTCTTGGGACAGGCAGGCTTGAGACAGGCAGTCTTGGGACAGGCAGTCTTGGAACAGGCAGTTTTGGGACAGGCAGTCTTGGGAAGGGCAGTCTTGGGACAGGCAGTCTTGGGACAAGCGGTATTGGGACAGGCAGTCTTGGGACAGGCAGTCTTGGGACAGACAGTATTGGGACAGGCAGTCTTGGGACAGGCAGTCTTGGGACAGTAGTCTTGGGACAGTCAGTCTTGAGACAGGCAGTCTTGGGACAGTAGTCTTGGGACAGGCAGTCTTAGGATAGGCAGTCTTGGGACAGGCAGTCTTGGGACAGGCAGTCTTGGGACAGGCAGTCTTGGGACAGGCAGTCTTGGCACAGTAGTCTTGGGACAGGCAGTCTTGGGACAGGCAGTCTTGGGACAAGGAAGTCTTGGGACAGCACCAGAAAGTCTTGGGACAGTACTTACGAGTCTTGAGACAGTACCAGAGAAGTCTTGGGACGGTAGATATAAGTCTAGGGACATCACCAGGAAGTCTTGGGACGCTACAAGAAAGTTGTGTGACGGTACAAGAAGGTCTTGGGACGCTGCTCAACGCTCAATTAAAATCAAAAGGACCGGTCCGGACGATTAAAATCGCGAAAGATCCATTTTATTAAGATCACGAATTGGAGATTTATTTTACTTAAGAGAATTAGGAATATTTTTAGAAAGTTTATCCGTAGAATAGAAATTTGTGTAGATAGAAATTAATATTGTAGATAGAAAAAATTGTAAAAAAAATGGGGCGTACTAGGGTACCAATAGCAGAAAAAAGGGTTCTAGAACCGAAGACAAAACATAACTCGTCGCAACAAAAACTGATGCCGTCGGACCAAAAAATAACAAGGAAGAAATTTTCAGTGAGCATCGTCAACACAAGAAGTGCAAAGGAAAACAAGACGAGAGGAAGCGCTGAAAAGGGACGGACGAAACCTGCTATAGAAATTGATCTTGAGACACCAGATCAGAGTGTTGATGAAGTAGAGAAGAAGACAATGGAGTCGACACCGATGCCGAATGCAGAAGAACAGAAGCAAAAGTCGATTGAATTCTCACCGATAAACTCTGTGGAGGATACGACGGGTAACACGCCAGAAACTATAAAGGACGAGTCTCAAGCGAAAAGAACGTCACTTACAGAAAGGATAGCAATGATGGTCGGAATGAAATCGAGAGACATAGTGGAAGAAGAACAAAAAGCCGAGAAAGGCAAAACGTTTGGGACAGTTTCTACGAGAACAACAGAGGCCAACCGAGATGGCGATCAGGCCAAAAATGGGGCAACAGCTAGTCATGGGGCAGCAGCTGAGCTTGAAACAACAACTCCTCTTGAGCTGGGCGATTTAATGGCGAAGTTATATCAGATCGACAGAAGACTTAAGTGCAGCGAGGAGGATCGAGAAGTGATAAAGAAAGAATTAAGATACAAAAAACACAAGTACCTGGACAACTACTTCAATCTGGCGAAGGCGACGGAGGAGAAGTTTCAGCTAATGTCAAACAAGGTAGAGGCCACTGACAAAGACCGCGAGGAAAATATCAAAAAAGACATGCAGGTAATTAAGCAACGGTGTGACGCTGTGAACAGCCAGTTAGGGAGTCTGGAAATGAGAATGGACACAATGAGTAGGGACCAGGCTGAGAGTTCATGTGCCATACAGGCAAAATTGGATGCCATCTTGAGAAACTCTACATCACAAGACAAGCCGGTAACGGATCGAACGCAAGGTAACAGAGTTGATCTCGTGGAACCACAACGGAACAAGCGTAAGTCAACACCATTACCGTTACCCCGGGGCGCAGTGAGCATCGGTCCAGGGGGAGCCAAGACAATTAATAAGAGTGGGACCTCAACCTCGACAAATGGGCCGGGGAATTCCACGACAAGCAATAATGATGCCATGGCATCAGGGACCTACCTGATGCCATGACGTGGGCTAGCACCTGGGAGATGATGAATAGGACATTAGAAGCGTTCGCTACGAGAAACACTGATTCGAGTGAGAGAGGAGGTGGCAAATCCAGGAAAACCTTCAAGAAGCCAAAATAATTTAAGGATGACTCAGACGGATGCATCGATACTTGGGTAGAAGTCATGAGACTACATTTGGAACAGGACAGCTTGAATGACGAGAGACAAGCCTGCACAGCGATTTTCACGAACTTAGAAGGAAGAGGAATGCAAAGAAGGAAGAGGAATGCGATACAGCGGGCAAGATCTTCGAGATATTGTTGAATCGTTTCGGGTCAGGCATGAAGGGTCACCAAGCGATGATGAGATTTGAAAAGAGAAGGCAAAGGGACGATGAATCAATTGATCGGTTCCTGGATGATCTTGAGAGCTTGAGACGGAGGAGTGATCCTGAAGAGTCAACAAACAGAAGGAACTTTAGCATCGCCTCGAAGTTCATCGATGGGGTGGAAAGTGACGACTTGAGAACAATGTTAGCAACGTACTATACACTGTCGAAAGATAGTGCAACGACTCCAGAAGAAATGAGACAGAAGTCAAGAGAGTACATGCTGATGGAACCCAAGAAATATTCATGCTCGGATAACAGGAACGTGCAAGGGGGGGGGGGGGTCAACCACAGAGGTCGTCATGGTATATTCCTAGAGATGATATGGACAAACGCAGGTCATGCGCAAATTGTGGATCAGCGGATCATCATGTGGCGGACTACACGACGTATAAACAAGGCTTGAAGAGTCTGGGGCATGCTCCGGATGAGAAAGATATGAGCCAGATGGAAGAACACGAGTTCTACAGCGGCCTAATCATCAAGATAGGTGCGAGGTGCTTCTTCTGCAATCAAGAGGGCCACTTTAGGATGGACTGTCCATTATTTTGGGAAACAGTAAAAATCAAAATCATCCGAAACACAAGTTAGCGTTTGCGGCGGTGCAGAACACGAGGAACAGGCAAGCCGAGTTTGAAACAAGAAACCCAGAGGCACCGAATGCGGAACTACCGACGAAGACGGTGAAGGCTGTAACGCAGGTCAATAGTGTCATGGAGACCATATCCAGGAAGTCTCCCGAGATAAATTTTGAGAGAGCAGCTGCGGAGGCTATTAACAAGGTGAAACATGACCTAGCGACGAAGGAAATAGAGCAATGATTGAAACAAGAGATCGAAAAGCAGAAGTTAAACGAGCCGTTAAGTTGGTCAGTGCCAGTGCTAGAAGCCATAGTGGGAGCGACAAAGAGTGGAAATTGCAACACTCTGAAAAGGGTGACGGAAAAGTCATTCGGCATAACAAAGATCGGAGCCAGGATAATGTCGATAATCACTGTAGGCGGCCACGAAGTAACGAGGAACTTGAGTGAACCCAGTGACCACACATAAATGAACATTGATGTGTACGCAGATTACTTTAGTGCAATAAGTCCACAGACGAATTCTAGGGCCTTGAGGGCGCTACTCACTAGAGGTGGCAGCAAGTCAGTCCGTGTGGAGAATAGATACACAGAAGCTTATGGTCCGCATGAGGTGATGTTAAATATAGATGGGATAAACATCTACATGAAAACCATGATAACATGTGATGAGGACTTAGCCGGACAGATCTACGTGGGCAAAGAAGAATTGAAAGTAAGATCGATTGGACACTGCGCAATGTTGTAGGAAAGAAATAGAGACATTACTAGAGTATGATATGATAGAACCAGCCAAATCACCGTGGGCGTGTGGAGTAGTGATGACCAAAAAAAGGCGACCAATTGAGGTTTTGTTGCGACATTCGGTATCTGAAATCAGTCACGGTGAAGGATACAGATCCTATATCTAGAATAGGTGAGATTCTCTCGAAGTTAGGTGATGCAAAGTTTTTTATGACTCTTGATTTAGGTTCGGCATTTTGGCAAGTCCCACTGAGGAAGCAGGACAGGGACAAGACAGGGTTCGCCTGCGAGCTAGGGCTGTTTCAATGGAAACGGATGCCATTTGGTCTATGCAATGCCACGGCCACATTTCAACGACTGATGGCACACGCATTGATAGGTGTGACAAATAAATACGGCAATTTGGTAATGTGCTACGTGGACGACGTGGTGATAGCGATGCCTACAATGGAAGACCACATCGAGCGACTAAACGAGGTGTTTGCATGTATGAAAAGGTCGGGAATAAAGTGCAAACCGTCAAAGTGCGAGATACTCAAGGACTCAATCAAATACTTGGGGAGGATGGTGGACAGGCATGGCATCAGACCAGACCCAGATGCAGTGAAAGCGGTTCTGACATGGAAATCGCCAAAGACGGAACATCAATTGATGAGCTTCCTGGGTTTCGCGAACTATTACAGGGAGTTCATCAAGGGCTACGCGGACAAGGTATACCCGATGCAACAACTAATGAGGCACAAAGGCAAGAAGTTCACGTGGAACAACGCGGCGGAAGAGTCATTCCAGAGAATAAAGAAAGAGTTGTGCGAGGTACCGGTGCTAGGGATGCCAACGGAAAAAGGGATGTACGTGCTGGACACGGATGCGTCGGTAGTCGCAATTTCTGGCAATCTCCAACAAGAACAGGAATGGAACGGGAAGACAGTCTTGAGACCAATAGCGTAAGGGAGTAAAGTCTTGAGTGATACGGAAATAAAGTCGGATATGGATAAGGAAACATATGATAGTCTTCCACTCACGAGATGGCTCGACAAGTCAGGCAAACCGATAGAAGATCACCCCGAACTACCAAAGGAGCCTCCAGGGAAAACAATCTTGAAAAAGACCCGGGGGATACCGATAGGGATAATGCTCAAGTCAAAAATCGTGAGGGAGACGCTCAAGGCAAAAGGCTATGACCTCAACCAGGTAGAAACGGGAGATGCTCAGTTAGATGAAGACTTCAAGAGATTACTCGAGAAACTGGCAGACGAAAAATCCGTGATCAGAGAAAAGGGTAAGGAGGAACCGGAAGTCACGACATTGAGAAGGAATGAAACTGGTGGTGGCGAGGACTCTTTAGAAGAAAAATCGGACGGGAAAGAAGTCGTGCAGTCATTGGTTGATAAAATCCCTGGTGACATACTTGAGCGGACACGGGTTAGGAAGAAGAAAGTGGCATTTAAGGAGGGGGCGGAACACATTGGACTAGAACAAGAGTCCGGGGAGTGGCCCACAGTGGAAGAAGATGCTGAAGAAGAAAAATTATCCGGGGAGTGTGGAGAATGGGATGAAGATTCGGAGAAGAGCAGCGATGACCAAGATAGTCTATGCATGATACTGGCGGAAGAGAAGATGAGACACCGCGACAGGGAGCTACAGACGGATCCTTCCTCAGGAACGTACAACTTGGATCAGCAGGAATTGCGAGGAGGTGAAGAACTTGAGAAAATTGCAGTGTCGAGGAAACCGTTTAGGGAGCTATCGTGCAACTCAAATGTCAGAACAAACTGGTGCCAGAAGATGACAGGAAGATCATAAGGAGGATAGTATGCGTAAAGCTGAAGGATGACATCCAAAACCCTGGAGAAATGAATGGTCAGATAATGGCACTAAAAGAGCACGTCAAGGCAAGATATAGGCTGTCGGATCTAATACGGGCCCAAAAGAATGACAAGATGACAAGTAACATCTCCACATGGATCCGGACAGGGTCCAAAGAGAGGGGGGACCTAGAAGAAGACAGCTACAAGATCTTAAGCCAGTTCTACAAAGACAGAAAAGATCTACTCTATCACACAGCTGATGGGGTGGTGGCACGCAAGAGAAAAGATGAGGAGAAGATATTGCACAAGCATAACCTCATCATACTGCCACAGTCGTATCAGACGGAAGTGTTATTCAGATCGCATGACCAAATGGGGCACCAGGAGATAGACAAGGTGCAACAAAGAATACTTCATAGGTTTGACTGGCCAGGATTAAGGAAAGCCTGTGAGAGATGGGTGAATGCATGCCTGGCATGCATGCAAGTGAAAGACCCAAGGAAGATGAAGTTCCCACTCAAATCCGTTGAAAGCTCGGAATTTAACAAAGTTGTGCAGATAGACCATCAGAAGATCTGCATGACAGAATCGGGATATAATCAGATACTGGTCATCACAGATCATTTCACGAAATTGGCGGAAGTGGTGCCAAGTAAGACAGCCTCGGCAGAAGAGACTTGTGACCACCTGATAACACATTGGATATCAAGATATGGTTGTCCCATGACATTTCAGTCGGAAACGGCGAAGCCTTCGTGGGGGACCTGACAAAAGAATTGATGAAGAGGTCACACATTGCTCAAGCGCACTCCACGACCTACCATCCCCAAACCAACGGGTTAGTGGAGAGACAGAATAGAACATTGGTAAACATGCTAAGGGTATACTGCTCAAGATATATGACAGACTGGGACAAATATCTGCCGCAAGTGGTAGGGGCATACAACAGTACGCAACACTCAAATACAGGAATCAGTCCCTTCATGATGTTGACGGGCAGGGAAAGAGCGATGCCTCTAACATTCTTTTACCCAGAATACAAAGGGAAAAAGACATCGCCTCAACCTTATGTGAAAGAAGCGGTTAAGAGACAGCAGGAACTAAACCAGCTCTGCAGGAGGAACGCAGCGCAAGCGCAAATGAGACAGCGGAAGAAGTAAGATGAGAAAATACTGCAAACGAAACCAAATGCAGTGGGCCAATACGTCTGGGTCTTCCAGAATGTTATACCTCCCAAAGGGACAAAGAAACTACTTAAGAAATGGAGAGAACCGTTCATGATAACGGAAGTGCACCAGCAAGGACAGTTTTACCGCTTGAGTACGGGGCGTGCAGCGCATTATGAAAACTTGAAACCTCATGTCCCATCCCCAGAAGACTGGCGCGTACCGCAGAATATGGAGGGACTCGAGTACCTATTGGTGGAACCAGCTTGCGAGGTGAACGAAAAGTGCACCAGAGAGAAAAATGATGGCAACGAGGACTTGAGTTTGGATGATAATGAAAAGATAGAAGCGGACTCAGAGGCGGAATCCTTTGTGGAAGTAGACTGGAACGATCCGGAGCAGGACGAGGTGCCAAAGTGGACGGAACCAGACTTGCCGATAAAGGTAGGAACCAGGAGTGGTAATCGTAAACGGACAGGCATGATGTACACTAGGTACGGGGATGACTTCTTGATTGACAAGATACGGCCTGATGAATTGGGCGACGAGTTACTGAGTGTGGGCGAATTGGTGGTAGACGATGAATGGCAAATCATCAACGACAGCGAACACTACCCGAAGGAAGACTACTCCACACCAGAACAAGAAACAGATCTGGAGCAGAGCGAGATAGAGAGGAGGGAGAACACAAACTTGAGAATACTAGAGTGGATGTGTGATGTCAAGAGCAAAATAGATGAAGGGCAAAGCATCCAGCAGGTCGACGTGTCAGCAGAAATGGGCGAGGAAAAGGCCGAGCCTACCATAGGACGAAAAGTCAAAACGAAATTTGAAATACCCCGTGATTACTCTGAGAACATCCTGATAACGGACAGCGACTTCATTCTGTCAGACAGGAGTAGCGCGATCTGTATAACGGCGGACATGAGCTTCAAATTGAGACTGGAGGCCGACTTCAAGAGAGAATACCAGAACGTCGAGTTTCTATTCAGACAGAGACCGGGTCTGGGAGGAATGGCTGCGCTTCCCCCATCAGTGGCACAAGTCCCAGGCAAATACCTGTGCTTTCTAGTGACGAGGGTCAATGAAAGGAATACGATAGATCCTGAGCACGTGATGTTAGCACTAACGAGGCTGAGAGACTTCATGATTGACAGAGGGATAGTGGAGGTCTCGATGCCTGTTTATGACCCAAACAGGGGCAAGTTGAGCCCAAGGAAGTTATATGCCATCCTACACGTGGTCTTCGCAGAAACGGAGATAATGATGCACCTATACAAGAAAACTATTTGAATCGCCTGAGCTACGGGTGGACAATGGAGGTCTTGAGTTGGGGGTACATGGGGATCTCGAGTAAGGGTACATGGGGATCTAGGAGCAGGTAGATGGATTTTAACGTAATTGGCATGACAATTATAATTTGAAGAGCGACGGTAATAAAACATTAAATGAATCTGCATGCTCTTACAAAACTTCCAATTGAATTGTTTTAGTAAAACAAATGGAGGGATAAGGATTTAACTACAATAATGGGGTGGTTTTAGGTTAGGAACATAACCCCTTAGTCTAAAAAGTGGATTTTACTTTCAGATTGATTTGTTTAATCGAGTTGACGACCCAGACACACTCATTGGAAAAAGAATAGAAGGTCTTGAACGAAGTTCACGATCAGCAACATTCGAAAGAGACATTTCTCAAGTACTCAAGTTGGTACGGTAATACTCAAGTTGGTACGGTAATACTCAAGTTGGTTAGTGCGCGAGATAATAGAAATCGTAAAAATGGCCGATCGATATTGGAAATCCATGCCTGCGGCGCTAAAGAGGCCTACGCTCGATGAGTTTTACAGACGCCTGAGAGACCTGGACTACACCCAAGTGGACGAGAGGATGGCAGTGATGTTAAACGCCATCCTGCAATTGGAGGAGCAAGGTTAATGCAGGGAGTCCGCGACCGAAGCTGTCTTGATGGTCGGCTACAACACAGAAGGCATATCCAATCAAGAACAGAGAGGATTCGACTTGGCAAGAAATCCTGGCATGAGCAACAACACTGAGTACGGCGCGGGAGAGTTCCCATTACCGACCAGACCATCGGCAAGATCCGCGGGCCAACCCACAAGCAAGCCACCTTCCATGACGCGAGCACAGCAAACGGATAAGACGTATCCGGACCTCAGCAACCTGATGAGGGAACTTGAGAGCGCGCAGAGGGAGAAGAATAAAGCGAATCTTGACCGCGATAGCGCGAAACTCGAGAGAAATCAAGCGAATCTGGAGAGACCAGGCAATCCTTGAGAGGGACCAGGCGCGGCGTGACCGTGATATGTTGAGAGCAGATTACCAGTAAAAACAGAGCGTGCGAGAGAACGCGGCGAATTGCGAGCAGTTGAAGTCGGAACTTGAGAAGATCCAGCGGCGACAACGAGAGCTCGACAGGCAAAACTAAAAGGGAACCAGGACTACGGAGCGAGCTGTTGCATGCTCAAGGCCGGAGTCGCATATGGAGGTGGATGAGGCTTCCAGGTCGATGGGACGATTCAACTTAGACCGCGCTGCTCAAGAACACATAAACGAGGGACTGGAAGTGTGGATACCAACCGAATCAGCGTCCTCCCTGCGCGGTTTGGAGACGCAACCGATACGCCCATTGATGGACGTGCCACTGCCGGGATATACCCCGAGCTCAACCCCGAGCAGCATTCAGGTGAGCGGGAGCTCGTCGCGTCTTAAGGAATTAAATGTGAGGCTACAGCTAAGAAATCGTGAAAGTCCATCTAGAGTGGAGGTACCCCCGACTTGGAGGGAGCAACCGGTCAGGAGTGTGGTGATCGCAAGCTATAAGAAAAGCACGGATTGCAGATACCACAGGCACAACCGCATGGATTGGAACGCGGCACAGCGGGCGAGAAGGGATTGTTTCCATGACAAGTCTAGGGCTGAATACTACACACAGCCACGAATACCGGAGGTTGCAGTTCACCTGATTGTAGAGGACAGCCTGGTACGGGTGCTGACCCGAATCCAGTCGCACTGGCAGACTGGAGTCTTGAGTTTCTCTGGAGCCGCAACGCCGCAGATGTTGGCATCACTCGAGATGGTAGGGATGGCAAAAATGTACACAGTGACTCTAATGATGGGGACCTCGACAACCAATTTAACATAAGAGAACACTATACTAAAGTCTGAGAAAACTCAAAAAAGAAATAACCTTCTGAAAAAACTTGCCGGCACAACTTGTGGTTGCTCGAAAGAAACACTCCTTATTACTTACAAAGCAACTGGGAGGAGTGTACTGAACAATGCATTACCCATTGATCACTTACAAGGCATCAATTACAAGGCAACTGGTAGAAGTGTACTGAACAATGCATCACCCATTTTGACCCCCACACTGAGCTACACTAACTGGAACTTCTGCAACCATAGCAAAACCATAAACTTAGAAAAACCATGGCTGCGTTAAAATGAGCAATATCACGCATTTACACGATGAAACAAAAATACTTCCCGTCAGAAAACATAAAGAAACGCTTTCCAAACAGTTTTTGCGTGGATGTTAACAACAGCACACATCAGATCACCATACTCTAAACTATAAAGTGTACAACCGGAACATCAGTTCCACCCTCTAACACTGGCTTACGAACAACCAGGAGAGTATCTCAAGTGCTCAAGTTGGTACGGTAATTCTCGAGTTGGTTATTGCGCGAGATAGTCTAAAATTGCGCGAAATTGTAAAAATGGCAGATCGGTTTTGGAAATCCATGCCTGCGGCGCTAAAGAAGCTTACGCTCGATGAGTTGTACAGACGCTTGAGGGACCTGGACTACACCCAAGTGGACGAGAGGATGGCAGTGATGCTGAACGCCATCCTGCAATTAGAGGAGCAAGGTGAGTGTAGGGAGTCCGCAACCGAAGCTGTCTTGATGGTCGGCTACACCACAGAAGGCATATCCAATCAAGAACAGACTAGATGGCTATCCTGGAATGTGGACGGAGGGGTGAGATGATTCGACTTGGCAAGGAATCCTGGCTTAACCAACAACACTGAGTACGGCGCGGGAGAATTCTGATGGGGTGCTAATGATGGGGACCAATGACGTGTCCAGAGGGGAATCGAGGAAAGTCATGAGGCTACAAGATAAAATGAGCTGCATCCTGGAGAAGTTGCGGATTCAGATGGATCCCGCCATACTCACAGTTTGCACCACCCCTTATAACATGAAGGCCGACCAACACGCGATGGAAATGAACGAGAAAGTGCGGAACCTGAACGAGATAATCAGGCAGATGCATCAAAGGAGTGTCCTTCCCGTCAGATTGCTGGACGTAGCTGACCAGATGGAGCGATCCTTCCCAGAGGATGCATTCTCAGACGGAATCCATTTCGACAGACCTAGGGGTGTGGAGTGGTTGAACGACGTTTTCCAGCGGCACATAAGTGAGTTGGAGGCAGACCTGCTTGAGACGGCCCGATTCACATTCGGTCCATCCCCAAATCCCCCTTTCCTTGCCACAAGGCCCCTGTTCAGTCGCCTGGGAGCGAGAGTTGACTCAAGAGACAGCTCGAGGAGCAGCCGGACTAGATTACCGGGTTCCACGTCAATGGAAGCCGAGGAAGCGGAGTCATCAACGCCCCAAAGTTCAGTGGTGTCCTCAGTGGTAGTGGTGGATAACAAGAGAGTGGAGAAACCAGCGGAGGCAAGCCGAACGCGACATCTAGAGAAAGTAAAAGAGTTGGACCTGGAGGATCTGGAGTGCAGACAGGAGTTGGCGGAAGTCCTGGGGCTCAAGCAAGTGTCACACGAGGATTTGAGTCGACACCAGTGTGCAGACTGGCCAAAGGCCCACGAAACGCATTTCTCGAGAGCAAGAATGATAGAGACGGCCGATCTGACTGGGATTCCCATGAGATCAGTCATGGGACCGATTAATTACAGACCTCTCAAGTTGCTGGGGAGTCCGGGATTCATAGTGGAGCCCCCCAAACACCGAACGAGTATCGCCAGAATCAGATTTGCGACTCCTGCGCAGCTGAGGGTAGAAGACAAGCTGCTGGAAGCAAAAGAGAGATGGAACTACCAGACGCCGCTTACGAGGGTGCGAAATTGGCAGACGACCCAAGATATGGGAAACCCTGCGGCAGTGCCCAATTGGCCAAGACACTGGCAGTATACGATAGAGCGGATCCAGCAGCCGCGAGGGTGATCATCGTGACGGGATCGGATTTCGAGGGAACGTCTCCCAAGTTGTTCTGGCCGGAAACTCTGATATACTCGCTGCCTGGTGCAGAGTTGAACCAGATGTTGACCTTGGTGGTGGCGATAAAGTCAGAGATGCCCTGCGAACCAGAGCTTTTGCTGTTCGCGGGAATGAACGATCACCTGCATGCGGCTGGGCTTCTAGAGCAGCTGAAAGGGGATGAGCATACGCCAAAGAAAATCTGGGAGGCTATCCAGACGTTGTTTGCCGCGATGAACGAGGGGCAGGAAAATGTCAGTTCGAGATTTGGACCCAAGACGAAAGTGGTCTTCACGACGTCCCCCCGATACGCGAGCATGCCTCCTGCTCTGCAGTTTGTGTATGCTATTTTGATCCTAATAGCCGAACGGAACGCATGGCGGATCCTGATGGCAGCTCCCAATCGAGAGCTGGAAACCACGGACTTGAGACTTTGGAAGTCAGAACTGGCAGCGGCGTGGGCGGACGTGTCCCACGCATTGAGGGGATTCTATGAATTGGCAGACTTACTTGAGATCTCGAATCTCGCCAGGCAACTGAAGTTCACTCTGATAAAAGGGAAGGACCACCCAATAATAAGTCACCTGACAGCCAGCTTATGGTTCCGAGGTATGGATTTGGCCATCACGAGCTCCACTAGCAAATCGAGGGGACCAAGCAACGAAAGGAAGAATGTGGCTGCGACTGAAAAGCAACTGGAATCGATGGTGTATTGGCTAACACAAGAGAGAGGCATGTGGCTGTTTCTAACACCAAGGCTAGAGAAAGCTACGGACAAGACAAGGGAGAGTTCCCCACCTCTCGTGAAGCAGATCTGGGAATTTCTTGAGGAACAGTTGGAGGCAGCCGAGGAACAGTTGGAGGTCACTATTGGATGATTCTGGAGGGAGCATGCAAAAGGTGAGCTGAGGACGAGGAAAGATCACGAGATCCTGAAATTCTTGAGTCCTTGTTGGGAAAAGAAATACATGGCTGGAAAATTTTGTGCGAAAGAGACCATTTTCGGGGTCTTTGTACAAGAACTATTGAGCATGCCCATAAGCCTCTTGCTAGCCCTATACTTAGTTTACCCAAGGTACCTGTTTAACATGGGTCCAGCGTACATGTTCAGTCGGGATGTAGAGACACTTCGTCAGGTGATCCTGGCTCATGGCGAATTGGTGTCATTTCATCGGTTGGGGAGCCCCTGTCGATGGGAAAGACCCACTCAAGTATAGACACTTACTCGTACAAGTGCGCGGCGGGACTGAAGAAGTTACTGGTGGAGTATCTTTTGATGCAAAACCGACACATGACCGGCGAGGAGAAGAACCCAAAGACGAGAGATGATGAAGGGAGGCGAATGGTGGTATCCCTCTACTGACAGATCTATGCCTGGCGATGAGATCTGACCCAGTGGGAATGATCAGGGGAGTAGAGGAGGTGGTAACTTGCATTTACGGAGCAGCGGTTACGTACGCCTTTCCGGACCCTCTAGTGGCGGCATACAGCCATTCAGTAGTGCACGTGAGCTTAATAAGCGTGTTTGATGGGACGGCGCTGAACTGGTGTCGACAAGAGTTGCTAAGGGCACGGATGAGTAATACAGTGCTCTTTGGGAAGGTGAAAGATCCCGAGTTGGTGGTGTCTAACTTCCGGGGCAACTACAAGGCAGGATGGGGGTAAAACGTGAAGGCCCCGTTGAGACGTATCCCAAGTTTTGGAGTCTGAACCCCCTAACGGCGAACGGACAAGATATCCTGAGAATTCCCGCCTGGAAAAAGAGCTTCGAGTTAGTAAAAAAGGAGCTAGAGGCGACACTAGAGAAGGAAATTTTGCCCGCAACCATTCCTGAGCTTCCAACAGTCAGGAGAAGGACCCTGGGGATGAATAGCTCCCTGGTAGTCCCATCCCTGTTCGCAAGAGCTACGGTAGAGAGGCAGCAAGAGGAGTTCACCCCTGGCTGGGACCCCTTGTTTATTGGGTAAACGGCAGCGGTCTATTTCCACACCTGCGATATCAAGATAAACTCATGGACGACTCAAGCAAAGAAAATGAGAGGCTCAGTGCCTCCAAAATTCGAGGTGCGGGAGATCTTGAGAACGCTCGATCAGGCGAGCTTGTTGAACACATCACCAATATGGGATGATGACAGGATGATTGTAGAAGAAGGGCACATCGCGCTGAAGGACCGAGATGAAGTTTGCCACAAGAAAGTACCAGGTGCCTTACGGATTAGAACAGGTGGAAATGAAGCAAGAAGGTAAATAGCTGGATGCGGCAGGCTTGTTATATGTGGCTCTGACGGAATACAAGAAGCAAGACCCAGAGACACCCTCACCCCTATCAGTAGGCACCCCTGGGGACAAGAGAAGCGGTCCCGTAGAAGACCGATTTAGGAAGATACTTGAGAGAAGGCGAGCCGAATCGAGAGGAGAAAGCATGGACGAAATTCTCAGTGAAACAGGAGAGGAAATGGAAGTGGGGAATACACCTGAGCCGAAACCAGCTGAGGAGAATACACCTGAGCCGAAACCTGCAGGACCTGAGCGGAGACGATTGGGCGGACACTGCCACGCCACCTCTGACCTCATCCCCTCGTAAGAACCTGGAACTACCATTGACAAGCGAGACTTCCAACATAGAAATGATACTCTTGAGTACAGAAGGGAGGCCTTGAGGGGAACACGAGCATGTTTCTAGGGACTCTGGATGAGAAGGATTGGCGGGATTTCTTGAGTGAATTTAATCATGAGACGAAGAGTGAGACCACGCTAGATATCTTCAAGGAAGAACTGTGGAACACGGTGGTCAAGTTCGGGGAACTGGTGTTGATGGGCACCAGGCTGGATGAAAAAGCAAGAAAGGAGTTGCTGAGCAAGATGGTCAAGTTGAGGGAGATGCGACAGAAGACCAAGGATGATGAATGAAAAGACGGCTCTACTCTGAAGAAAAAAACTGATGATAAAATAATTAAAGTTAAAGTAGAGGTTAAGATTAAGACTAGTAATATGATTAAAAGTACTAATGTTCTTAAGGCTCGAGCAGGGGGAGGCAAGAGTTGTAAGGGTCGGACCAGGACAGAGAGCTCGAATCAGTGATGATAGTGACGACAACCCCAAGCAAAGGTATGAAGTCTCGAAAGATGAAACGGGAGATAGAGGAGTTGAGCAGCACGTCGGTGGATGCTGTCTCGGAGAAGAACTTGAGGGAGACTGCCCCCATGATCCTAGCACGTTGGAAAACGGCAGCCTATAAGAGTAGCTCCGAACCAAGGAGGCTAGCCGAAATAGTGAAAGAGATAGGGGTCTCGACAAGTCTGGTAACGGAAGAAGACTTCAAACCTCAGAAGGCAGGCTCGAAAAAGGGTTCGACGAATGGACAAATATGGGAAAAGGATGTTGACAGAGAATGAATCTCGAGCAAACATCAGGCTATTGGCAAACAAGTGGCCAGCGACCCTCTTGAGAAGAATGCGACAAGGAATACGGCTCGACCTTGGTGGGTGGCCCTAGAGACGATGAAGGAATTGGAGCACTGTCTGAAGAAGCTTGATCATGGGGTGTCCCGCAAGCGTCGCAATTGGGCTACTCAACAGAAAGCCGAGGTCAACAAGTTAGAATTGGGAAGTCAGCTAAAGCGGACCTGGCAGAGCTTGTTGCGGGATTACTTTGAGGAGGCGATGAGAACACCTTCATCCGCATTGCCTCTGATGGCAAATCCCTTCGTAAGAACCGCGGGACAGCTGATGTTCGCGTGGAGCCTAGTGGGAATAAAATTGGAGGTATTGACTTCACGTGACAAATTAAAATTGGGCAATAAAAGCCTAGAAGCCTATCAGATGCTGGTACAACACGTCGCGAGAGACAACTCCGGTTTGAGCCTGGCGAGAAGAAAAGATGCCACCTAATTCTTGAGGTGGATAATGTCCGTAATGACTAATAGTACTGTCCAAGCGTGTCATCAGAAGGCCATTGGGAGCAAAACCATGGATAGAATAGTCTCCACCGTCATACTGAACGTGTTCCAGAGTATGGGGATCGAGAAGGAAGATGAATCGAGGCAATCCCTAGAGAACCATGGGAAGCTTGATGAGGTACGGAGAATCCACAACAAGAAAATTTGAAGAGGAGCATGATGTGCATCGCAACTTAGCCTTGGCTGAGCGTTACTCGAGACCCAATAAAAAGGTAGAGTATCAATACGTGTCTGGAGTGATGGGAATCCTTTCTTGAATTCAGAGGCCGGGAGCGCTCAAAGAAATCACGAGATGACAGAGCTGTTGAAGTTTTGGACGAAGAAGATAATCGTAATCAATTCAATGGAGAGGGAGAAACCGAGCCTAGGCCTGCTACTTGAGGCGACACCCAAGGTGATAAGCGTGCCGCGTGCGAGCAAAAGAGAGGAATTAAGGATGGGGAATGGAAATGGCATAATGACTACGAATTTGGGAACGGTTTGGAAATTGCTGAGACCCTCCTGGTGTCCACATCCCCATGCGAGTTTGATTGAAGAAGTCGCGGAACGAGTGAGGCTAACACCAGCAAAAGATGAGGATCTGGGAATATTGGACGTGATACACAAATTGATCCTACCACAGAGTAAAGAGCCGGGCGAAGCAACGAGTAAGCTGGGATCAGTAAAGAAGTTGGAACCTGGTAGCTGTCTTGAATTGACGTGCGGAGGCGCACGACACACCTGTGATGGACAATCATGTGTCAGAATACAATCTTTCCAGGAAGAAGACCTAGTCACTTTGTTTAGTGACATAACATAAAGAGAGAAGTGCGAGGTGCGGATAATGGCTGAGTGCTATACGAACACTACAGTGAATATAGCAACGGCGCTGGGGTTCTTCTCTAGAATGTGTAGTCTGCAATCACTGGAGATGCTGGAGTCTGAACACCATTTGGTGACGGCGTTGAGCGTGGAGTCGTGGCCAGGGGCGTTGCAAACCAGCCAGAAACATATCAGAGGGTGGAAAATTGGTCTAGAGGCGGAGATGGGATTTCCAGTGAGCGAAGCTTATGGCCTGCCTGTTAATGCAAAGTCCTTGGTGGGATCAGTAATGGCCAACGTATGTGGGAGCCTTTATCCATTGCACATGGCAATGGTGGAGGTCTCAAGCCAAAGGATACTAGTGGATAAGGCCATCTCGGTACTCAAGTGCGTACGACTGGCTCGAATATCTCATCATTCACAAAGGCTCTTGAGGATGATCCTGGCAACGGTACTAAGGGCACAAAGAGATGACTTGAATGAGATTTGGGGAGAAAAACTTTTGAGCTTGAGGGACGAAAACACGAGTGATTTTGAGAAACAGAATTCCATCGGGAAGACGATGAATAGTGTTCCAGCGCATGAGGACAATGATATGACGCACGAGAAAATGATGGAGCTTGAGCCTCTGCTGGAAGCCTCGGGAGAACGCAATCTTCGAAACATAGAGATTACACATGGGGAATGGCCATGCCATTGCTTGGCACAGACAGTGTGGTACCCGGAGCATTCAAACCTTTGTTTAGTGTGGGATGTAGAAGAAATTCGGTCAATCGGGTTACCCGATCATCAGCAGAAGGTGACCGTTTTGGTAGTAAGCACGATGTTGGCCTTACGGTGGATCGAGGAAAATGTAACGAAATATAGGGTGTCGAAGACACCAACGGCGGAATCGAAATACGCTAAAGATTACAGCAGGAGACTTGAGTTGCTTGAGACTGTATGCAAGGTATTCGCCATACCAATGGAAGTCAGGCACGTATGGAGTCGCATAAGGATTGTTCCATGGTTTTGGGTGACGTTGACATCTTGGTTGTACATAGCGACGAAGGATCACATGAAGAAATACCAAAAGGAATATCGACAGTTCCCGGCGGAGATAGGTCTGGAAGCCTTCAAGAGACTTCTGCTGACCCATCGAAATGCGATCACAACAGGTTAGAAAAGAGTCGGTAGGGTGTCTAGAGATAATACCAAAGCAAGAGAATCGATACTGGAGGAGGACTTGGCGAAGAACGTGAGCTTGAGCCTGCACAATTCATTTTGCTTGAACAGGGATTTGAAAATGAAAGGCTTACCGAATCAGGCAATGAGGTTGCAGGAGCAGAAGGAGTGGATGCGATCCTTCGAACAATTGAGAGCATGGGAAGAAATCGTGATCAGCTGTGATGATGAGGAAGCGCTACTAAAGCAGATCACGGTGTCAAATTCATCGGGTCGTAGCACTTCGAATGCTAGGAATACGAAGTGAGCAGGGAGCGCAATGTGGGTTTTATGAGTCTTGAGAGGGAAAGGAATGGGCTCGAGTGTGAACTCGGATGAAATCCGAGGTCACGAAAAAGAAATTTTAACGAAACAAAGTATTGTTATTAATATGCTATAGCCATTATATAAATCAAAATGTTGCATGACAATTTCCTGATTGGATAGGACAAAAGAAATTTAATCATAAGCTGAGATTTAAGGTGCAGGTGTATGAAAATTTTGATTGCTGTTTAGCGATAGAGTGACAATTTTATATGGTTGTGAATTTTGGGGTGTAGATAAACTTAAGTCTGCTGCAAACTTCTGTAAATGACCACTGGAACTTTATCTTGAGCAACACTCGGTATTCTGGGGACTCACTGGCAGGCGGCAACACGCAAATGAGGACATCGATCTTGAGTCTGGGGAGTATGTGCCAGTCGGTTATATGTAAGAGTCGCCTAATTCGGTCACATATGAGGTTAAAGAAAAATATGCCCTATGACCAATGGCTCAAGAGTCAGGGACACTATCTCTTGTGTTTTTCTACCTCGAACGGTCGGAGCCAATTCGGTTCGCTTGCGACATGAGACTAAAAACCCCTTACAGCTTAAAGGCCACTACCAAAATACCCCCCTCCCAAACTCTAGAAAATAAGAACGTCCCCATACTTAGGTCTCAAAATACCCAAAATACACGGAGGCCGTCAAAAACAGGGTCGAACAATCCGTACAGTTACTTTTTATTAGACAGTGGAACTTTAATCCATTTCAAATGGATCAACCTAAAACTCTCCTTACCTCAACATAACAATCATAAAACACACTCAAGAAAACTAAATTGGGTACTCACATACCAGCACACTCGAGAATTGGAGTAACTAAATTAATCAGCAACTCTAGCATTAAAGGGAATTAATTTTTAACTCAAGAAAATTGTAATTAACGAATTCCAGCAAAGGAAATGAGTTTTGACTTGAGAAATAAGTTTTGGGATTGGACCTTTGGGATACCCCAGCTGTCCACTTTTCCACTGAGGGTTCAATCTGGTTCAACTCGAATAATTATACTCTTCTTTTGTAATCACTCCTTCTCCTATTTCAGGATAGGACGGCTCTACTCGCGTTTGTTTTGTATCTGGAAATTGCGATAAGAATTTCCCGCTGCTTTTTTTCAAGTACATTCCCGCGATTGTAAATCAGTTGTTCTGATCTTGTATTTCAGTTCTCGCGAGAAAATTGAGCATGACAGGATCAATTCGAATTTTTGAAAAACTAAATTTCCTCCCAAAGTTACGTAGTTCGTATTCCTCAAGGTCAAACTTCAAAATATGACCGACTGGCACATACTTCCCGGACTCAAGATCGATGTCCTCATCGCGTGTTGCCGCCTGTCAGTGAGTCCCTAGAATACCGAGTGCTGCTCAAGATACAGTGCCAGTGGTCATTTACAGAAGTTTGCAGTAGACTTAAGTTTATCTACACCCCAAAATTCACAACCATATAAAATTGTCACACTATCGCTGAACAGCAATCAAAATTTTCATATACCTGCACCTTGAATATCCGCTTTTTAAGCTTGTGATTAAAATTTCTTTTGTCCTATCCAATCAGGAATTGTCATGCAACATTTTGATTTATATAATAACTATAGCATATTAATGAAAATACTTTGTTTCGTTAAAGTTTCTTTTTCGTGACCTCGGATTTCATCCGTGTTCAAACTCAAGCCCCTTCTTTTCCCTCTCAATACTCAAGAAACCCACATTGAGCTCCCTGCTCACTTCGTATTCCTAGCCTTCGAAGTGCTAGGACCGGATGAATTTGACACCGTGATCTGCCTTAGTAGCGCTTCCTCATCATCAGAGCTGATCACAATTTCTTCCCAATCTCTCAATTGTTCGAAGGATTGCATCCACTCCTTCTGCTCCTGCAACCTCGCTGCCTGATTCGGTAAGTCTTTCATTTTGAATTCCCTATTCAAGTAAAAGGAAATGTGCAGGCTCAAGCTCACGTTCTTCGCCAAGTCCTCCTCCAGTTACGATTCACTCGCTTTGGTATTATCTCTAGACACACTACCGACTCTTTTCCAACCTGTTGTGATCGCATTTTGATAGGTCAGCAGAGGTCTTTTGATGGTTTCCGGACCTATCTCCGCCAGGAACTGTCGATAATCCTTTTGGTATTTCTTCATGCGAACCTTCGTCGCTATGTACAACCAAGATGTCAACGTCGCTCGAAACCACGGAAAAAACCTTATGCGGCTCCATACGACGTGCCTGACTTCCATTGGTATGGCGAATACCTTGCATACAGTCTCAAACAACTCAAGTCTCCTGCTGGAATCTATAGTGTTAATCGATTCCGCCGTTGGTGTCTTCGACTCCCTATACTTCGTTACATTTTCTTCGATCCATCGTAACGCCCACATCGTAATTACTACCAAAATGTTCACCTTCTGCTGATGATCGGGTAACCCAATTGACCGAATTTCTTCTACATCCCACACTAAACAAAGGTTTGAATGCTCCGGGTACCACACTGTCTGTGCCAGGCAATGGCATGGGCATTCACCATGTGTAATTTCTATGCTTCGGAGATTGCGTTCTCCCGAGGCTTCCAGCAGCGGCTCCAGTTCCATCAATTTCTCGTGCGTCATATCATTTTCCTCTGGCGCTGGGACACTACTCATCGGCTTCCCGATGGCATTCTGTCTCTCAAAATTTCTCGTGTTTTCGTCTCGTAAGCTCAAGAGTTCTTCTCCCCAGATCTCACTCATGTCATCTCTTTGTGCCCTTGGCACCGTTCCCAAGATCTTCCTCAACAGTCTGTGTGAATGATGCGACATTCGAGCCAGCCGTACTCACTTGGGTACCGAGAAGGCCTTATCCACTAGTATCCTTAGGCTGGATACCTCCACCATTGCCATCTGCAATGGATAATGGCTCCCACATACATTGGCCATTACTGATCCCACCAAGGACTTTGCATTTACAGGCAGGCCATAAGCTTCGCTCACTGGAAATCCCATCTCCGCCTCTAGACCAATTTTCCACCCTCTGATATGTTTCTGGCTGGTTTGCAACGCCACTGGCCACGACTCCACGCTCAACGCCGTCACCAAATGGTGTTCAGACTCCAGCATCTCCAGTGATTGCAGACTACACATTCCAGAGAAGAACCCCAGCGCCGTTGATATATACACTGTAGTGTTCGTATAGCACTCAGCCATTATCTGCACCTCTCTCTTCTCTCTTTCTGTTATGTCACTAAACAAAGTGACTAGGTCTTCTTCCTGGAAAGATTGTATTCTGACACATGATCGTCCATCACAGGTGTGTCCTCCGCCTCCGCACGTCAAGTTAAGACGGCTATCAGGTTCCAATTTCTTTACTGATCCCAGCTTACTCGTTGCTTCGCCCGACTCTCTACTCTGTGGTAGGATCAATTTGTATATCATGTCCATTGTTCCCAGATCCTCATCTTTTGATGGTGTTAGCCTCACTCGTTCCGTGACTTGTTCAATCAAGCTCGCATAGGGATGTGGACACCAGGAAGGTCTCAGCAATTTTCAAATCGTTCCCAAATTCGTAGTCATCATGCCATTTCCATTCCCCATCCTCAATTCTAGTCTTTTGCTCGAGCGCGGCACGCTTATCACCTTTGGTGTCGCCTCAAGTAGCAGGCCTAGGCTCGGTTTCTCCCTCTCCATTGAATCGATTATGATTATCTTCTCCGTCCAAATTTTCAAGAGCTCCGCGACCTCGTGATTCCTGTAAGCGCTCGCGGCTTCTGATTCAAGAAAGGATTGTACGCTATTCCCATCACTCCAGACACGTATTGATACTCTCCCTTTTTATTGGGTCTCGCGTAACCCTCAGCCAAGGCTAAGTTGCGAAGCAAATTATGCCCCTTTTCAAATTTCTTGTTGTGGAATCTTCGTATCTCATCAAGTTTTCCATGATTCTCTAGGGATTGCCTCGCGTCATCCTCCTTCTCGATCCCCGTACTCTGGTACACGTTCAGTATGACGATGGAGACTCTTCTCTCCATGGTTTTGCTCCCCATGGCCTTCTGATGACACATTTGGACGGTGCTATTGGTCAATACGGACATTATCCACCTCAAGGAACAAGTGGCATCTTTTCTTCTCGCCAGACTCAGACCGGAGTTGTCTCTCGCGATGTGTTGTACGAGCATCTGATAGACTTCTAGGTTTTTATTGCCCAATTTCATTTTGTCACATGAAGTCAAGATTTCCAATTCTGCTCCCACTAGGCTCCACGCGAACATCAGTTGTCCCGCGGTTCTGACGAAGGGATTTGCCATTAGAGGCAATGCTGATGAAGGTGTTCTCATCGCCTCCTCAAAGTAATCCCGCAACAAGCTCTGCCAAGTTCGCTTTAGCTGACTTCCCGATTCCAACTTGTTGACCTCGGCTTTCTGTTGAGAAGCCCAATTGGAACGCGTGCGGTACACCCCATGATCAAGCTTCTTCAGACAGTCCTCCAATTCCTTCATCGTCTCTAGGGCCACCCACCAAGGTCGAGCCGTTTTCCTTCTCGCATTCTTCTCAAGAGGGTCGTTGGCCACTTGTTTGCCAATAGTCTGATGTTCGCTCGAGATCCATTCTCTGCCAACATCCACTTCCCATGTTTGTCCATTCGTCGAACCCTTTTTCGAGCCTGCCTTCTGAGGTTTGAAGTCTTCTTCCGTTACTAGACTTGTCGAGACCTCTATCTCTTTCACTATTTCGGCTAGCCTCCTTGGTTCGGAGCTACTCTTGCAGGCTACCCCCTTCCACCGCGCTAAGATCATGGGGCAGTCTTCCTCAAGTTCTTCTCCGAAACAGCATCTACCGACGGGCTGCTCAATTCCTCTATCTCCCGCTTCCTCTTCCGAGACTTCATACCTTTGCTTGGGGGGGTCGTCACAGATTCGATCTCTCCGTCCCGGTCCGACCCTTCCAACTCTTGCCTCCCCCTGCTCGAGCCTTAAGAATATTAGTACTTTTAATCATATTACTAGTCTTAATCTTATCCTCCACTTTAACTTTAATTATTTTATCATCAGTTTTTTTCTTCAGAGTAGAGCCGTCTTTACATTCATCATCTTTGGTCTTCTATCGCGTCTCCCTCAATTTGACCATCTTGCTCAGCAACTCCTTTCTTGCTTTTTCATCCAGTCCGGTTCCCATCAACACCGGTTCTTCGAACTTGACCACCGTGTTCCACAGTTCTTCCTTGAAGTTATCTAGCGTGGTCTCACTCTTCGTCTCATGATTAAATTCACTCAAGAAATTCCGCCAAGCCTTCTCATCCAGAGTCCCCAGAAACATACTCTTGTTCCCCTCAAACGTATTCTTCTGCCTCTCTTCTGCACTCAAGAGTATCATCCCCATGTTGGAAGTCTTGCTTGTCAATGGTAGTTCCAGGTTCTTACGAGGGGATGAGGTCACAGGTGGCGTGGCAGTGTCCGCCCAATCGTCTCCTTTCAGGTCCTGAGGGTCGTTGGCCACTTGTTTGCCAATAGTCTGATGTTCGCTCGAGATCCATTCTCTACCAACATCCACTTCCCATGTTTGTCCATTCGTCGAACCCTTTTTCGAGCCTGCCTTCTGAGGTTTGAAGTCTTCTTCCGTTACCAGATTTGTCGAGACCCCTATCTCTTTCACTATTTCGGCTAGCCTCCTTGGTTCGGAGCTACTCTTGCAGGCTACCCCCTTCCACCGCGCTAAGATCATGGGGCAGTCTTCCTCAAGTTCTTCTCCGAAACAGCATCTACCGACTGGCACATACTTCCCGGACTCAAGATCGATGTCCTCATCGCGTGTTGCCGCCTGTCAGTGAGTCCCTAGAATACCGAGTGCTGCTCAAGATACAGTGCCAGTGGTCATTTACAGAAGTTTGCAGTAGACTTAAGTTTATCTACACCCCAAAATTCACAACCATATAAAATTGTCACACTATCGCTGAACAGCAATCAAAATTTTCATATACCTGCACCTTGAATATCCGCTTTTTAAGCTTGTGATTAAAATTTCTTTTGTCCTATCCAATCAGGAATTGTCATGCAACATTTTGATTTATATAATAACTATAGCATATTAATGAAAATACTTTGTTTCGTTAAAGTTTCTTTTTCGTGACCTCGGATTTCATCCGTGTTCAAACTCAAGCCCCTTCTTTTCCCTCTCAATACTCAAGAAACCCACATTGAGCTCCCTGCTCACTTCGTATTCCTAGCCTTCGAAGTGCTAGGACCGGATGAATTTGACACCGTGATCTGCCTTAGTAGCGCTTCCTCATCATCAGAGCTGATCACAATTTCTTCCCAATCTCTCAATTGTTCGAAGGATTGCATCCACTCCTTCTGCTCCTGCAACCTCGCTGCCTGATTCGGTAAGTCTTTCATTTTGAATTCCCTATTCAAGTAAAAGGAAATGTGCAGGCTCAAGCTCACGTTCTTCGCCAAGTCCTCCTCCAGTTACGATTCACTCGCTTTGGTATTATCTCTAGACACACTACCGACTCTTTTCCAACCTGTTGTGATCGCATTTTGATAGGTCAGCAGAGGTCTTTTGATGGCTTCCGGACCTATCTCCGCCAGGAACTGTCGATAATCCTTTTGGTATTTCTTCATGCGAACCTTCGTCGCTATGTACAACCAAGATGTCAACGTCGCTCGAAACCACGGAAAAAACCTTATGCGGCTCCATACGACGTGCCTGACTTCCATTGGTATGGCGAATACCTTGCATACAGTCTCAAACAACTCAAGTCTCCTGCTGGAATCTATAGTGTTAATCGATTCCGCCGTTGGTGTCTTCGACTCCCTATACTTCGTTACATTTTCTTCGATCCATCGTAACGCCCACATCGTAATTACTACCAAAATGTTCACCTTCTGCTGATGATCGGGTAACCCAATTGACCGAATTTCTTCTACATCCCACACTAAACAAAGGTTTGAATGCTCCGGGTACCACACTGTCTGTGCCAGGCAATGGCATGGGCATTCACCATGTGTAATTTCTATGCTTCGGAGATTGCGTTCTCCCGAGGCTTCCAGCAGCGGCTCCAGTTCCATCAATTTCTCGTGCGTCATATCATTTTCCTCTGGCGCTGGGACACTACTCATCGGCTTCCCGATGGCATTCTGTCTCTCAAAATTTCTCGTGTTTTCGTCTCGTAAGCTCAAGAGTTCTTCTCCCCAGATCTCACTCATGTCATCTCTTTGTGCCCTTGGCACCGTTCCCAAGATCTTCCTCAACAGTCTGTGTGAATGATGCGACATTCGAGCCAGCCGTACTCACTTGGGTACCGAGAAGGCCTTATCCACTAGTATCCTTAGGCTGGATACCTCCACCATTGCCATCTGCAATGGATAATGGCTCCCACATACATTGGCCATTACTGATCCCACCAAGGACTTTGCATTTACAGGCAGGCCATAAGCTTCGCTCACTGGAAATCCCATCTCCGCCTCTAGACCAATTTTCCACCCTCTGATATGTTTCTGGCTGGTTTGCAACGCCACTGGCCACGACTCCACGCTCAACGCCGTCACCAAATGGTGTTCAGACTCCAGCATCTCCAGTGATTGCAGACTACACATTCCAGAGAAGAACCCCAGCGCCGTTGATATATACACTGTAGTGTTCGTATAGCACTCAGCCATTATCTGCACCTCTCTCTTCTCTCTTTCTGTTATGTCACTAAACAAAGTGACTAGGTCTTCTTCCTGGAAAGATTGTATTCTGACACATGATCGTCCATCACAGGTGTGTCCTCCGCCTCCGCACGTCAAGTTAAGACGGCTATCAGGTTCCAATTTCTTTACTGATCCCAGCTTACTCGTTGCTTCGCCCGACTCTCTACTCTGTGGTAGGATCAATTTGTATATCATGTCCATTGTTCCCAGATCCTCATCTTTTGATGGTGTTAGCCTCACTCGTTCCGTGACTTGTTCAATCAAGCTCGCATAGGGATGTGGACACCAGGAAGGTCTCAGCAATTTTCAAATCGTTCCCAAATTCGTAGTCATCATGCCATTTCCATTCCCCATCCTCAATTCTAGTCTTTTGCTCGAGCGCGGCACGCTTATCACCTTTGGTGTCGCCTCAAGTAGCAGGCCTAGGCTCGGTTTCTCCCTCTCCATTGAATCGATTATGATTATCTTCTCCGTCCAAATTTTCAAGAGCTCCGCGACCTCGTGATTCCTGTAAGCGCTCGCGGCTTCTGATTCAAGAAAGGATTGTACGCTATTCCCATCACTCCAGACACGTATTGATACTCTCCCTTTTTATTGGGTCTCGCGTAACCCTCAGCCAAGGCTAAGTTGCGAA
The DNA here is from genome assembly GCF_963678635.1 of Symsagittifera roscoffensis. Taxonomy (NCBI): domain Eukaryota; kingdom Metazoa; phylum Xenacoelomorpha; order Acoela; family Convolutidae; genus Symsagittifera; species Symsagittifera roscoffensis. Next base: position 70,591,882 of record NC_087062.1, on the reverse strand, counting down.
GCAAATTATGCCCCTTTTCAAATTTCTTGTTGTGGAATCTTCGTATCTCATCAAGTTTTCCATGATTCTCTAGGGATTGCCTCGCGTCATCCTCCTTCTCGATCCCCGTACTCTGGTACACGTTCAGTATGACGATGGAGACTCTTCTCTCCATGGTTTTGCTCCCCATGGCCTTCTGATGACACATTTGGACGGTGCTATTGGTCAATACGGACATTATCCACCTCAAGGAACAAGTGGCATCTTTTCTTCTCGCCAGACTCAGACCGGAGTTGTCTCTCGCGATGTGTTGTACGAGCATCTGATAGACTTCTAGGTTTTTATTGCCCAATTTCATTTTGTCACATGAAGTCAAGATTTCCAATTCTGCTCCCACTAGGCTCCACGCGAACATCAGTTGTCCCGCGGTTCTGACGAAGGGATTTGCCATTAGAGGCAATGCTGATGAAGGTGTTCTCATCGCCTCCTCAAAGTAATCCCGCAACAAGCTCTGCCAAGTTCGCTTTAGCTGACTTCCCGATTCCAACTTGTTGACCTCGGCTTTCTGTTGAGAAGCCCAATTGGAACGCGTGCGGTACACCCCATGATCAAGCTTCTTCAGACAGTCCTCCAATTCCTTCATCGTCTCTAGGGCCACCCACCAAGGTCGAGCCGTTTTCCTTCTCGCATTCTTCTCAAGAGGGTCGTTGGCCACTTGTTTGCCAATAGTCTGATGTTCGCTCGAGATCCATTCTCTGCCAACATCCACTTCCCATGTTTGTCCATTCGTCGAACCCTTTTTCGAGCCTGCCTTCTGAGGTTTGAAGTCTTCTTCCGTTACTAGACTTGTCGAGACCTCTATCTCTTTCACTATTTCGGCTAGCCTCCTTGGTTCGGAGCTACTCTTGCAGGCTACCCCCTTCCACCGCGCTAAGATCATGGGGCAGTCTTCCTCAAGTTCTTCTCCGAAACAGCATCTACCGACGGGCTGCTCAATTCCTCTATCTCCCGCTTCCTCTTCCGAGACTTCATACCTTTGCTTGGGGGGGTCGTCACAGATTCGATCTCTCCGTCCCGGTCCGACCCTTCCAACTCTTGCCTCCCCCTGCTCGAGCCTTAAGAATATTAGTACTTTTAATCATATTACTAGTCTTAATCTTATCCTCCACTTTAACTTTAATTATTTTATCATCAGTTTTTTTCTTCAGAGTAGAGCCGTCTTTACATTCATCATCTTTGGTCTTCTATCGCGTCTCCCTCAATTTGACCATCTTGCTCAGCAACTCCTTTCTTGCTTTTTCATCCAGTCCGGTTCCCATCAACACCGGTTCTTCGAACTTGACCACCGTGTTCCACAGTTCTTCCTTGAAGTTATCTAGCGTGGTCTCACTCTTCGTCTCATGATTAAATTCACTCAAGAAATTCCGCCAAGCCTTCTCATCCAGAGTCCCCAGAAACATACTCTTGTTCCCCTCAAACGTATTCTTCTGCCTCTCTTCTGCACTCAAGAGTATCATCCCCATGTTGGAAGTCTTGCTTGTCAATGGTAGTTCCAGGTTCTTACGAGGGGATGAGGTCACAGGTGGCGTGGCAGTGTCCGCCCAATCGTCTCCTTTCAGGTCCTGAGGGTCGTTGGCCACTTGTTTGCCAATAGTCTGATGTTCGCTCGAGATCCATTCTCTACCAACATCCACTTCCCATGTTTGTCCATTCGTCGAACCCTTTTTCGAGCCTGCCTTCTGAGGTTTGAAGTCTTCTTCCGTTACCAGATTTGTCGAGACCCCTATCTCTTTCACTATTTCGGCTAGCCTCCTTGGTTCGGAGCTACTCTTGCAGGCTACCCCCTTCCACCGCGCTAAGATCATGGGGCAGTCTTCCTCAAGTTCTTCTCCGAAACAGCATCTACCGACGGGCTGCTCAATTCCTCTATCTCCCGCTTCCTCTTCCGAGACTTCATACCTTTGCTTGGGGGGGTCGTCACAGATTCGATCTCTCCGTCCCGGTCCGACCCTTCCAACTCTTGCCTCCCCCTGCTCGAGCCTTAAGAATATTAGTACTTTTAATCATATTACTAGTCTTAATCTTATCCTCCACTTTAACTTTAATTATTTTATCATCAGTTTTTTTCTTCAGAGTAGAGCCGTCTTTACATTCATCATCTTTGGTCTTCTATCGCGTCTCCCTCAATTTGACCATCTTGCTCAGCAACTCCTTTCTTGCTTTTTCATCCAGTCCGGTTCCCATCAACACCGGTTCTTCGAACTTGACCACCGTGTTCCACAGTTCTTCCTTGAAGTTATCTAGCGTGGTCTCACTCTTCGTCTCATGATTAAATTCACTCAAGAAATTCCGCCAAGCCTTCTCATCCAGAGTCCCCAGAAACATACTCTTGTTCCCCTCAAACGTATTCTTCTGCCTCTCTTCTGCACTCAAGAGTATCATCCCCATGTTGGAAGTCTTGCTTGTCAATGGTAGTTCCAGGTTCTTACGAGGGGATGAGGTCACAGGTGGCGTGGCAGTGTCCGCCCAATCGTCTCCTTTCAGGTCCTGAGGGTCGTTGGCCACTTGTTTGCCAATAGTCTGATGTTCGCTCGAGATCCATTCTCTACCAACATCCACTTCCCATGTTTGTCCATTCGTCGAACCCTTTTTCGAGCCTGCCTTCTGAGGTTTGAAGTCTTCTTCCGTTACCAGATTTGTCGAGACCCCTATCTCTTTCACTATTTCGGCTAGCCTCCTTGGTTCGGAGCTACTCTTATAGGCTGCCGTTTTCCAACGTGCTAGGATCATGGGGGCAGTCTCCCTCAAGTTCTTCTCCGAGACAGCATCCACCGACGTGCTGCTCAACTCCTCTATCTCTCGTTTCATCTTTCGAGACTTCATACCTTTGCTTGGGGTTGTCGTCACTATCATCACTGATTCGAGCTCTCTGTCCTGGTCCGACCCTTACAACTCTTGCCTCCCCCTGCTCGAGCCTTAAGGACATTAGTACTTTTAATCATATTACTAGTCTTAATCTTAACCTCTACTTTAACTTTAATTATTTTATCATCAGTTTTTTTCTTCAGAGTAGAGCCGTCTTTTCATTCATCATCCTTGGTCTTCTGTCGCATCTCCCTCAACTTGACCATCTTGCTCAGCAACTCCTTTCTTGCTTTTTCATCCAGCCTGGTGCCCATCAACACCAGTTCCCCGAACTTGACCACCGTGTTCCACAGTTGTTCCTTGAAGATATCTAGCGTGGTCTCACTCTTCGTCTCATGATTAAATTCACTCAAGAAATCCCGCCAATCCTTCTCATCCAGAGTCCCTAGAAACATGCTCATGTTCCCCTCAAACGTGTTCTTCTGGCTCTCTTCTGTACTCAAGAGTATCATTTTTATGTTGGAAGTCTCGCTTGTCAATGGTAGTTCCAGGTTCTTACGAGGGGATGAGGTCAGAGGTGGCGTGGCAGTGTCCGCCCAATCGTCTCCGCTCAGGTCCTGCAGGTTTCGGCTCAGGTGTATTCTCCTCAGCTGGTTTCGGCTCAGGTGTATTCCCCACTTCCATTTCCTCTCCTGTTTCACTGAGAGTTTCGTCCATGCTTTCTTCTCTCGACTCGGCTTGCCTCCTCTCAAGTATCTTCCTAAATTGGTCTTCTACGGGGCCGCTTCTCTTGTGCCCAGGGGTGCCCACTGATAGGGGTGAGGTTGTCGCGGGGTCTTGCTTCTTATATTCCGTCAGAGCCACATATAACGAGCCTGCCGCATCCAGTTCTCTCCCTTCTTGCCTCATTTCCACCTGTTCCAATCCGTAAGGCGCCCGGTACTTCCTTGTGGCAAACTTCATCTCGTCCTTCAGCGTGATAAGCCCTTCTTCTACGATCATCCTGCCATCATCCCATATCGGTGATGTGTTCTCCAAGCTCGCCTGATCGAGCGTTCTCAAGATCTCCCGCACCTCGAATTTTGGAGGCATTGAGCCTCTCATTTTCTTTGCTTGAGTCGTCCATGAGTTTATCTTGATATCACAGGTGTGGAAATAGACCGCCGCCGTATACCCAATTAACAAGGGATCCCAGCCATCGGTGAATTCCACTTGCTGTCTCTCTACCGTAGCTCTTGCGAACAGGGATGAGACTTCCAGGGAGCTATTCATCCCCAGGGTCATTCTCCTGACTGTTGGAAACTCAGGAAAGGTTGCGTGTAAGATTTCCTTCTCTAGTGTCACCTCCAGCTCCTTTTTTACTTAGTTGAAGCTCTTTTTCCAGGCCGGGATTCTCAGGATCTCTTGTCCGTTCACCGTCAGGGGGTTCAGATGCCAAAACTTGGGATACGTCTCAATGGGGCCTTCACGTTTTCCCCCCATCCTGCACTGCAGTTGCCCCCGGAAGTTAATCACCACCAACTCGGGATCTTTCACCTTCCCGAAGAGCACTGTATTACTCATCCGTGCCCTTAGCACCTCTTGTTGACACCAGTTCAGCGCCGTCCGATCCAACACGCTTATTAAGCTCACGTGCACTACTGAATGGCGGTATGCAGCCACTAGAGGATCCGGGAAAGCGTACGTCACCGCAGGTCCGTAAATACAAGTCACGACTTCCTCTAGTCCCCTGAGCACTCTCCCACTGGGTCATACCTCATCGCCAGGCATAGATCGGTCAGTAGAGGGATGCCACCATTCGCCTCCCTCCATTCCTCTCTCGTCTTCGGGTTCTTCTCCTCACCGGTCATGTGTCGGTTTTGCATCAGAAGATACTCCACCAGTAACGTCTTCAGTCCCGCCGCGCACTTGTACGAGTAAGTGTCTATACTCGAGTGGGTCTTTTACATCGACAGGGGTTCCCCATTTTTCATCAACCGATGAAATGACACCAATTCGCCATGAGTCAGGATCACCAGTGCCAGATACCCATCAATCCAAAGTGTCTCTACACCCCGACTGAACATGTACGCTGGACCCATGTTAAACAGGTATCTTGGGTAAACTAAGTATTGGGCTAGCAAGAGGCTATGGGCATGCTCAATAGTTCTTGTACAAAGGCCCCCAAAATGGTCTCTTTCGCACAAAACACTCCAGCCATGTATTTCTTTTCCCAACAAGGACTCAAGAATTTCAGGATCTCGTGCTCTTTCCTCGTCCTCAGCTCACCTTTTGCATGCTCCCTCCAGAATCCCCAATGGTGATCTCGTTCGCTGCCGTGACGATCCTAGCCACCGTCATCTCCTTACTCTCGGCTACCTCCAATTGTTCCTCAAGAAATTCCCAGATCTGCTTTACGAGAGGTGGGGCACTCTCCTTTGTCTTGTCAGTAGCATTCTCTAGTCTTGGTGTTAGAAACGGCCACCTGCGTCTCTCTTGTGTTAGTCGATACACCATCGATTCCAGTAGCTTTTCATTCGCAGCCACTTTCTTCCTTTCGTTGCTTGGTCCCCTCGATTTGCTAGTGGAGCTCGTGATGGTCACGTCCATACCTCGGAACCTTAAGCTGGCTGTCAGGTGACTTATTATTGGGTGGTCATCCCCTATTGTCGGACTGAACTTCAGTTGCCTGGCGAGATTCGAGATCTCGAAGAAGTGGACCTCATCCAGTACTATGAGTATGTCTGCCAGTTCTTAGAACCCCCTCAATGCGTGGGACACGTCCGCCCACGCCGCTGCCAGTTTTGACTTCCAAAGTCTCAAGTTCGTGGATTCCAGCTCTCAATTGGGAGCTGCCATAAGGATCCGACATGCGTTCCCTTTGGCTATTAGGATCAAAATAGTATACACAAACTGCATAGCAGGGGGCATGCTCGCGTATCCGGGGGACGTCGTAAGTACCACTTTCTTCCTGGGTCCAAATCGCGAGCTGACATTTTCTTGTACCTCGTTCCTCGCGGCAAACAACGTCTGGATAGCCTCCCAGATTTTCTTTGGCGTATGGTCATCCCCTTTCAGCTGCTCTAGAAGCCCAGCCGCATGCAGGTGATCGTTCATTCCCGCGAACAGCAGTAGCTCTGGTTCGCAGGGCATCTCTGACTTTATCGCCACCACCAAGGTCAACATCTGGTTCAACTCTGCACCAGGCAGCGAGTATACCAGAGTTTCCGGCCAGAACAACTTGGGAGACGTTCCCTCGAAATCCGATCCCGTCACGATGATCACCCTCGCGGCTGCTGGATCTGCTCTATCGTATACTGCCAGTGTCTTGGCCAATTGGGCACTGCCGCAGGGTTTCCCATATCTTGCGTCGCCTGCCAATTTCGCACCCTCGTAAGCGGCGTCTGGCAGTTTCATCTCTCTTTTGGTTTCAGCAGCTTGTCTACTACCCTCAGCTGCGCAGGAGTCGCAAATCTGATTCTGGCGATACTCGTTCGGTGCTTGGGGGGCTTCACTATGAATCCCGGACTCCCCAGCAACTTGAGAGGTCTGTAATTAATCGTTCCCATGACTGATATCATGGGAATCTTAGTCAGATCAGCCGTCTCTATCATTCTTGCTCTCGAGAAATTCGTTTCGTGGGCCTTTAGCCAGTCTGCGCACTGGTGTCGACTCAAATCCTCGTATGACACTTGCTTGAGCCCCAGGACATCCGCCAACTCCTGTCTGCACTCCAGATCCTCCAGCTCCAATTCTTTTACTTTCTCTAGATGTCGCGTTCGGCTTGCCTCCGCTGGTTTCTCCACTCTCTTGTTATCCACCACTACCACTGAGGACACCACTGAACTTTGGGGCGTTGATGACTCCGCTTCCTCGGCTTCCATTGGCGTGGAACCCGGTAATCTAGTTCGGCTGCTCCTCGAGCTGTCTCTTGAGTCGACTCTCGCTCCCAGGCGACTGAACAGGGGTCTTGTGGCAAGGAAAGGGGGATTTGGGGATGGACCGAATGTGATTCGGGCCGTCTCAAGCAGGTCTGCCTCCAACTCACTTATGTGCCGCTGGAAAACGTCGTTCAACCACTCCGCACCCCTAGGTCTGTCGAAATGGATTCCGTCTGAGAATGCATCCTCTTGGAAGGATCGCTCTATCTGGTCAGCTACGTCCAGCAATCTGACGGGAAGGACACTCCTTTGATGCATCTGCCTGATTATCTCGTTCAGGTTCCGGACTTTGTCGTTCATTTCCATCGCGTGTTGGTCGGCCTTCATGTTATAAGGGTTGGTGCAAACTGTGAGTATGGCGGGATCCATCTGAATCCGCAACTCCTCCAGGATGCAGCTCATTTTATTATGTAGCCTCATGACTTTCCTCGATTCCCCTCTGGACACGTCATTGGTCCCCATCATTAGCGCTCAATCAGAATTCTCCCGCGCCGTACTCAGTGTTGTTGGTTAAGCCAGGATTCCTTGCCAAGTCGAATCATCTCACCCCTCCGTCCACATTCCAGGATAGCCATCTAGTCTGTTCTTGATTGGATATGCCTTCTGTGGTGTAGCCGACCATCAAGACAGCTTCGGTTGCGGACTCCCTACACTCACCTTGCTCCTCTAATTGCAGGATGGCGTTCAGCATCACTGCCATCCTCTCGTCCAATTGGGTGTAGTCCAGGTCCCTCAAGCGTCTGTACAACTCATCGAGCGTAAGCTTCTTTAGCGCCGCAGGCATGGATTTCCAAAATCGATCTGCCATTTTTACAATTTCTAGAATATCTCGCGCAATAACCAACTCGAGAATTACCGTACCAACTTGAGCACTTGAGAAATATCACTTCAGAATGTTGCTGATCGTGAATTTTGTTCAAGACCTTACATTCTATTTCCAATGAGTGTGTTTGGGTCGTCAACTCGATATAATCAAATCAATCTGAAAGTAAAATCCACTTTTTAGACTAAAGTGTTATGTTCCTAACCTAAACCCCCCCATAATTGTAGTTAAAACCTTATCCCTCCTTTGTTTTACTTAAGCAATTCAGTTGGAAGTTTTTTAAGAGCATGCAGATTCATTTAATGTTTTAGCACCGTCTTTTTTCAAACTGTAATTGTCCTGCCAATTACGTTAAAATCCATCTACCTGCTCCGAGGTCCCCATGTATCCTTACTCAAGATCTCCATGTACCCCCAACTCAAGACCTCCGTTGTACACACGTAGCTCATGCGATACTCAAGTAGTATTTCTTGTGCAGGTGTTCCATTATCTCCATTTCTGCGAAGACCACGTGTAGGATGGCATATAACTCCCTTGGGCTCAACTTGCCCCTGTTTGGGTCATAAACAGGCATCGAGACCTCCACTATCCCTCTTTCAATCATGAGATCTCTCAGCCTCGTTAGTGCTAACATCACGTGCTCAGGTTCTATCGTATTCCTTTCCTTGACCCTCGTCACTAGAAAGCACAGGTATTTGCCCGGGACTTGTGCCACTGATGGGGGAAGCGCAGCCATTCCTCCCAGCCCCGGTCTCTGTCTGAATAAAAACTTCACATTCTGGTATTCTCTCTTGAAGTCGGCCTCCAGTCTCGATTTGAAGCTCATGTCCGCCGTTATACAGATCGCGCTAGTCCTGTCTGACAAAATGAAGACGCTGTCCGTTATCAGGACGTTCTCCGAGTATTCATTGGGAATTTCAAATTTAATTTTAAATTTTCGTCCTATGGTAGGCTCGGGATTTTCCTCGCCCAGATCTGGCCCGTTGGTCTCTCTGACTTCCCTGAGTTTCTTTATCATCAAATTTTCGGTGTGGGTAAGTACCCCCACTCCCCGGACAAAAATATTCATCGACGTCCCCATCGATGATGCTGGGTCTAAATTATCTGGTGGTATTTCGAGCGTCCAACCGAATTGGGGATCCTCTGTTTTCACGTGTTGTTCTGCTGACACGTCGACCTGCTGGATGCTTTGCCCTTCATCTCCTTTGCTCTTGACATCACACATCCACTCTAGTATTCTCAAGTTTGTGTTCTCCCTCCTCTCTATCTCGCTCTGCTCCAGATCTGTTTCTTGTTCTGGTGTGGAGTAGCCTTCCTTCGGGTAGTGTTCGCTGTCGTTGACGATTTGCCATTCATCGTCTACCACCAATTCGCCCACACTCAGTAACTCGTCGCCCAATTCATCAGGCCGTATCTTGTCAATCAAGAAGTCATCCCCGTAACTATTGTACCTCATGCCTGTCCGTTTACGATTACCACTCCTGGTTCCTGCCGTTATCGGCAAGTCTGGTTCCGTCCACTTTGGCACCTCGTCCTGCTCCGGGTCGTTCCAGTCTTCTTCCACAAAGGATTCCGCCTCTGATTCTGCTTCTATCTTTTCATTAGCATCCAGACTCAAGTCCTCGTTGCCATCCTTTTTCTCTCTGGTGCCTTTTTCGTTCACATCGCAAGCTGGTTCCACCAATAGGTACTCGAGTCCCTCCACATTCATTCTGCGGTACGCACCAGTCTTCTGGAGATGGGACATGAGGTTTCAAGTTTTCATAATGCGCTGCACGCCCCGTACTCAATCGGTAAAACCGTCCTTGCTGGTGCACTTCCGTTATCATGAACGGTCCTCTCCATTTCTTGAGTAGTTTCTTTGTCCCTTTGGGAGGTATAACATTCTGGAAGACCTTTTCCCTTTACTTTGAACACGAGTTTATCGTCTGCCAGTTTCTCGAGTAATCTCATGAAGTCTTCATCTATCTGTGCATCTCCCGTTTCTACCTGGTTGAGGTCATAGCCTTTTGCCTTGAGCGTCTCCCTCACGATTTTTGACTTGAGCATTATCCCTATCGGTATCCCCCGGGTCTTCTTCAAGATTGTTTTCCCTGGAGGCTCCTTTGGTAGTTCGGGGTGATCTTCTATCGGTTTGCCGGGGTGATCTTATCATATGTTTCCTTATCCATGAAGGAGAAGCCATCTTTGATTTCTGGCCTATCCGCCTCCCTCTGTTCCTGTCTCTCGTAGAACTCCGTCTTTTTACTCAAGCTGTTGGCATTTTGATGTTTGTCTCTTGTTCTATGCTCAATTATCATGTCGTATCCGTCGAGGCGAACTATCCACCTCCCAATGTAGCTCTGGTCCATTGAGTACGTCTTCAGCCAGCTGAGTGCTCTGTTGTCGACTCGCAGCTTGAATGGCTCACTTCCTAGGTATGCTCTCTATTTCTTGACAAAAGTAACCACATCTCTGCTTTCGGCGACCCGTACTTCATTTCCGTATCGGTCTCAAGACTGTCTTCCCGCTCCATTCTGTTCTTGATGGAGAATGCCAGAAATCGCGACTACCGACGCATCCGTGTCCAGCACGTACATCCTTTTTTCCGTTGGCATCCCTAGCACCGGTGCCTCGCACAACTCTTTCTTTATTCCCTGGAACGACTCTTGCGCCGCGTTGTTCCACGTGAACTTCTTGCCTTTGTGCCTCATTAGTTGTTGCATCGGGTATACCTTGTCCGCGTAGCCCTTGATAAACTCCCTGTAATAGTTCGCGAAACCCAGGAAGCTCATCAATTGATGTTCCGTCTTTGGCGATTTACATGTCAGAACCGCTTTCACTGCATCTGGGTCTGGTCTGATGCCATGCCTGTCCACCATCCTCCCCAAGTATTTGATTGAGTCCTTGAGTATCTCGCACTTTGACGGTTTGCACTTTATTCCCGACCTTTTCATACATGCAAACACCTCGTTTAGTCGCTCGATGTGGTCTTCCATTGTAGGCATCGCTATCACCACGTCGTCCACGTAGCACATTACCAAATTGCCGTATTTCTTTGTCACACCTATCAATGCGTGTGCCATCAGTCGTTGAAATGTGGCCGTGGCATTGCATAGACCAAATGGCATCCGTTTCCATTGAAACAGCCCTAGCTCGCAGGCGAACCCTGTCTTGTCCCTGTCCTGCTTCCTCAGTGGGACTTGCCAAAATGCCGAACCTAAATCAAGAGTCATAAAAAACTTTGCATCACCTAACTTCGAGAGACTCTCACCAATTCTAGATATGGGATAAGTATCCTTCACCGTGACTGATTTCAGATACCGAATGTCGCAACAAAACCTCAATTGGTCGCCTTTTTTTGGTCATCGCTACTCCACACGCCCACGGTGATTTGGATGGTTCTATCATATCATACTCTAGTAATGTCTCTATTTCTTTCCTACAACATTGCGCAGTGTCCAATCGATCTTACTTTCAATTCTTCTTTGCCCACGTAGATCTGTCCGGCTAAGTCCTCATCACAAGTTATCATGGTTTTCATGTAGATGTTTATCCCATCTATATTTAACATCACCTCATGCGGACCATAAGCTTTTGTGTATCTATTCTCCACACGGACTGACTTGCTGCCACCTCTAGTGAATAGCGCCCTCAAGGCCCTAGAATTCGTCTGTGGACCTATTGCACTAAAGTAATCTGCGTACACATCAATGTTCATTTATGTCTGGTCACTGGGTTCACTCAAGTTCCTCGTTACTTCGTGGCCGCCTACAGTGATTATCGACATTATCCTGGCTCCGATCTTTGTTATGCCGAATGGCTTTCCCGTCACCCTTTTCAGAGTGTTGCAATTTCCACTCTTTGTCGCTCCCACTACGGCTTCTAGCACTGGCACTGACCAACTTAACGGCTCGTTTAACTTCTGCTTTTCGATCTCTTGTTTCAATCATTGCTCTATTTCCTTCGTCGCTAGGTCCTGTTTCACCTTGTTAATAGCCTCCGCAGCTGCTCTCTCAAAATTTATCTCGGGAGACTTCCTGGATATGGTCTCCATGACACTATTGACCTGCGTTACAGTCTTCACCGTCTTCGTCGGTAGTTCCGCATTCGGTGCCTCTGGGTTTCTTGTTTCAAACTCGGCTTGCCTGTTCCTCGTGTTCTGCACCGCCGCAAACGCTAACTTGTGTTTCGGATGACTTTGATTTTTACTGCTTCCCAAAATAATGGACAGTCCATCCTAAAGTGGCCCTCTTGATTGCAGAAGAAGCAGCTCGCACCATCTTGATGATTAGGCCGCTGTAGAACTCGTGTTCTTCCATCTGGCTCATATCTTCCTCATCCGGAGCATGCCCCAGACTCTTCATGCCTTGTTTATACGTCGTGCAGTCCGCCACATGATGATCCGCTGATCCACAATTTGCGCATGACCTGCGTTTGTCCATATCATCTCTAGGAGTATACCATGACGACCTCTGTGGTTGACTCCCCCCTTGCACGTTCCTGTTATCCGAGCATGAGTTTTTCTTGGGTTTCATCAGCATGTACTCTCTTGACTTCTGTCTCATTTCTTCTGGAGTCGGTGCACTATCTTTTGACAGTGTATAGTACGTTGCTAACATAGTTCTCAAGTCGTCACTTTCCACCCCATCGATGAACTTCGAGGCGATACTAAAGTTCCTTCTGTTTGTTGACTCTTCAGGATCACTCCTTCGTCTCAAGCTCTCAAGATCATCCAGGAACCGATCAATTGATTCATCGTCCCTTTGCCTTCTCTTTTCAAATCTCATCATCGCTTGGTGACCCTTCATGCCTGACCCGAATCGATTCAACAATGACTCGAAGATCTTGTCCGCTGTATCGCATTCCTCTTCCTTCTTTGCAACTACGCATTTCAACGCCGTGCCTTCTAAGTTGATGAGTATCGCTGTGCAGGCTTGTCTCTCGTCATTCAAGTTGTCCTGTTCCAAATGTAGTCTCATGACTTTTACCCAAGTATCGATGCATCCGTCTGAGTCATCCTTAAATTCTTTTGGCTTCTTGAAGATTTTCCTGGTTTTGCCACCTCCTCTCTCACTCGAATCAGTGTTTCTCGTAGCGAACGCTTCTAATGTCCTATTCATCATCTCCCAGGTGCTAGCCCACGTCATGGCATCAGGTCCCTGATGCCATGGCATCATTATTGCTTTTCGTGGAATTCCCCGGGCCATTTGTCGTGGTTAAGGTCCCACTCTTAATAATTGTCTTGGCTCCCCCTGGACCGATGCTCACTGCGCCCCGGGGTAACGGTAATGGTGTTGACTCACGCTTGTTCCGTTGTGGTTCCACAAAATCAACTCTTTTACCTTGCGTTCGATCCGTTACCGGGCTGTCTTGTGATGTAGAGTGTGTCAAGATGGCATCCAGTTTGGCCTGTAAGGCACATGAACTCTCAGCCTGGTCCCTACTCATTGTGTCCATTCTCATTTCCAGACACCCTAACTGGCTGTTCACAGCGTCACACCGTTGCTTAATTATCTGCATGTCTTTGATGATATTTTCCTCGCGGTCTTTTTCAGTGGCCTCCACCTTGTTTGATTTTAGCTGTAGCTTCTCCTCCGTCGCCTTCGCCAGATTGAAATAGTTGTCCAGGTACTCGTGTTTTTTGTATCTTAATTCTTTCTTTATCACTTCTCGATCCTCCTCGCTGCACTTTAGTCTTCTGTCAATCTGATATAACTTCGCGATTAAATCGCCCAGCTCAAGAGGAGTTGGTGTTTCATGGTCAACTGTTGCCCCCTGTTTGGCCTGATCTTCATCTCGATTGGCCTCTGTTGTTCTCGTGGAAACTGTTCCAAACGTTTTGACTTTCTCGGTTTTCTGATCTTCTTCCACAATGTCTCTCGATATCATTCCGACCATCATTGCTATCCTCTCTGTGAATGACGTTCTTTTCGCTTGCGACTCGTCCTTTATTGTTTCTGGCGTGTTGCCCGTCGTGTCTTCCACAGTGTCTATCGTTGAGAATTCCATCGACTTTTGCTTCTGTTCTTCTGCATTCGGCATCGGTGTCGGCTTCGTTGTCTTCTTCTCTACTTCATCAACACTCTGATCTGGTGTCTCAAGATCAATTTCTATAGCAGGTTCCGTCCGTCCCTCTTCAGCGCTTCCTCTCCTCTTGTTTTCCTTTGCGCTTCTTGTGTTGACCATGCTCACTGAAAAGTTTTTCCTTGTTACTTTTTGGTCCAACGGCACAATTTTTACTGCGACGAGTTATGTTTTGTCTTTGATTACAGAACTCTTTTTTCTGCTATTGGTACCCTACTACGCCTCATTTTTTTTATTTACAATTTTTTCTATCTACAATACTAATCTTCACAAATTTCTATTCTACGGATAAAATTTCTAAAAATCTTCTTTATTCTCTTAAGTAAAATAAATCTCCAATTCGTGATCTTAATAAAATGGATCTTTCGCGATTTTAATCGTCCGGACCGGTCCTATTGCTTTTAATTGAGCGTTGACCACTGTCCCAAGACCTTCTAGTGCCGTCATACAATTTTCTTGAACCCTCCCAAGACTTCCCGGTAATGTCCCAAGACTTATGTACTGTCCCAAGACTTTTCTGGTGCTGTCCCAAGACTCTTAGGTACAGTCCCAAGACTTATCTCAACTGTCCCTAGACTGCCTGTCCCAAGATTGCACTGTTCCAAGACTGCCCTGTGCCAAAGACTGCCTGTCCGAAGATACTGTCCCAAGACTGCCTGTCCCAAGACTGACTGACCCAAGACTGCCTGTCCAAAGACTACTGTTCCAAGACTGCCTGTCCCAAGACTGCCTGTCCCAAGACTACTGTCCCAAGACTGCCTGTCCCAAGTCCGCCTGTCCCAAGACCACCTGTCCCAAGACTGCCTGTCCCAAGATTACTGTCCCAAGACTACTGTCCCAAGACTGCCTGTCCCAAGACTGCCTGTCCCAAGACTGCCTGTCCCAAGACTGCTGTCCCAAGACTGCCTGTCCCAAGACTGCCTGTCCCAAGACTGCCTGTCCCAAGACTGCCTGTCCCTAGACTGCCTGTCCCAAGACTGCCTGTCCCAAGACTGCCTGTCAAGAGACTGCCTGTCCCAAGACTGCCTGTCCCACGACTGCCTGTCCCAAGACTGCCTGTCCCAAGACTGCCTGTCCCAAGACTGCGTGACCCAAGACTGCCTGTCCCAAGAATGCCTTGAACCACTGTACCTGGTACCACCACTTGAGCTCAAGTAAAAATTTTCCCAAAAACCCATTCTTACTGGCCAAAAGTTAGAATTACCAACCCCCCTGTATTTATTTCCCTTTTATTATTTTGATGCAAGTTGAAACCCAACTTGTTCGGGGTGTCTTATGATCACCTGGTTGGTCTAAACCGATTAAAATTTTCTACCAAAAGCGTCAAAATTTGAACAGAGAAAAAAAATAATGATAAAAACAGAGAAATAAACCCACCTAAAATTCGAAGGTGACTCGTGTCAACCCTTTATTTGAACAACAACAAAAAAATTATCTGGTACCTGAATGCCACACGTTTTCCTCCCCCCCCCCCCTGCTAGCGATCTTATGGGGTATCACAAAAACTGTCTACGTCCGTTCCCCAACCCCCCCCCCCCCCCGATCCGACCAGGGTACCTACCTTAATTCGATGTTAAATTTGGATATCCGCTTCTTATAATCAACGCGTGCAAGAATCTAATGTAACTAAATCGACGATGTCGATCAATAAGTTACTCTAATGTGTCCCCCTTTTTTTACAATTTACAACCGTCAACCTCTAACCTAACCAGCCTCCCTTCTAATCCCCCCTCTTTAGCCCCCCTCTTAAGCCGATAATTACCTTAAGCGCCGGGTGCTAAACATCTTGAGAGAAAACCGTAGAACCTGTTTCAAGGCCTGCTTGAGTAGAAACATTCCTCAAAACAGTGGGTTCCGCTTATCCAATTTTACACTTATCACCTATAATGTACTGTGGATTTTAACAATGCCCGTTTGACCAACTTGAGAACACCCCCGTCCTCTCTTGTTGCTCTGATTCCGTGCTGGTTGTTTCCTTGGCTTGTCCTGCACTTGATCACCAGCGCCACTTTCCCACTTGGCTGGTCACCTGTTCCAGTCAAGTCTCCTAATTGTCCAGCTAAGTCCCTGTGAACCACTTTCCCACTCGACTGGTCACCTGTTCCAGTCAAGTCTCCTAATGGTCCAGCTAAGTTTCAAGCTATCTGAAAACCCTTCACAACGCCCCACACTCGGGCACCTTTCCAGATTGCTGAAATGATCGAAACGATCGGTCTTATAAAAAACAGTATGGGTATACTATTTAATTAACATAAAGGTTTGATCCAACTAATTTGGTGTCAAAGTCACTGTCATTTTTTGTTTTTTTTTGTTTTTGTTCCTTTTTCTATTCTTTATCGGTTTTTGTTTCGCTTTTTGTCTTTTGCTCGTTTTTTCGTCCCCCTAGTTACCCCCCCCCCCCCTTACTCGGTTAGCTAAGCCTCGTTCGGAGAGCGTACCAGGAAGTTTTCTCGAGTCTTCTTAAAAAGCTATCACGGTACAGCCGGAAGGTTTACAAGTTCCCGCTGAACCGTACCACCGGTACTCTAGAATGGGCATGTAGCCCGGAGCTGCTTCAAGTGGGTTCGAATCCGTAGTCATGATGTTGTAAAAACACCCAGGAGCGCCATAAAAACACTATGTAACAGTCGCCTACTTCCGTAACAGTCGAGGTTAAAGAAAAATAGGCCCTATAACAATTGGCTCAAGAGTCAGAGACACCATCTCTTGTGTTTTTCTACCTCGAACGGTCGGAGCCAATTCGGTTCGCTTGCGACATGAGACTAAAAACACGTTACAGCTTGAAGGCCACTAACAAAATACCCCCCCCCCTCACTCTAGAAAATAAAAACGTCCCCATACTTAGGTTTCAAAATACCCAAAATACAAGAACGCCGTTAAAAACAGGGTCGGAATAATCCGTACAGTTACTTTTTATTAGACAGTGGAACTTTTATCCATTTCAAATGGATCAACCTAAAACTCTCCTTACCTCAACATAGCAATTATAAAACACACTCAAGAAAATCAAATTGAGTACTCACATATCGGCACACTCGAGAATTGGGATAACTAAATTAATCAGTAACTCTAGCATTAAGTATAATAACTTGAGAAGTTTGCTATTGATGAATTCCAGCAAGGGAAATAAGTTTTGACTCGAGAATTAAGTTTCGGACCTGGACCATTGGGATACCCCAGCTGTCCACCTTTCCACTGAGGGTTCACTCTGGTTCACCTCGAATAAACATGTTCTTCTTTTGTAATCGCTTCTTCTCCTATTTCAGGATAGGACAGCTCTACTCGCGTTTGATTTATATCTGGAAATTGCGAATAGCAATTTCCCGCTGCTTTTTTCAAGTACTTTCCCGCGATTGTAAATCGGTTGTTCTGAGCTTGTATTTCTGAGACTTTCAGTTCTCGCGAGAAAATTGAGCATGACAGGCTCAATTCGAATTTTTGAAAAACTAAATTTTCTCCCAAAATTACGTAGTTCGTAAGGTCAAACTTCCAAATCTTCCAAACTTGTCCTCATCGCGTGTTGCCGCCTGTAAGTGAGTCCCTAGAATACCGAGTGTTGCTCAAGATACAGTGCCAGTGGTCATTTACAGAAGTTTGCAGTAGACTTAAGTTTATCTACACCCCAAAATTCACAACCATATAAAATTGTCACACTATCGCTGAACAGCAATCAAAATTTTCATATACCTGCACCTTGAATATCCGCTTTTGAAGCTTGTGATTAAAATTTTTTTTGTCCTATCCAATCAGGAAATTGTCATGCAACATTTTGATTTATATAATAACTATAGCATAGTAATGAAAATACTTTGTTTCGTTAAAGTTTCTTTTTCGTGACCTCGGATTTCATCCGTGTTCACACTTGAGCCCCTTCCTTTCCCTCTCAATACTCAAGAAACCCAAATTGAGCTCCCTGCTCACTTCGTATTCCTAGCCTTCGAAGTGCTAGAACCTGATGAATTTGACACCGTTAGTGAGAGCACAGAACAGATAACCATACTGTAAACTATAAAGTAATCTCAAAAGATGAATCTACAACTAGAAACAAAAGTCAAGGTCAACGGCCTTTGGAAACTCAAAACTTCTAGGCGTTACAGTCGACAACCAATTTAAGAAACGAACACTGTCCTAGAGTCTGAAAAAATTCAAAAAAAAGTTAACCTTCTGAAAAAACTTGCCGGCAGTACTTGTGGTTGCTCAAAAGAAACACTCCTTATTACTTACAAAGCAACTGGGTGGACTGTACTGTCCCAAGATTACTATCCCAAGACTACTGTCCCAAGACTGCCTGTCCCAAGACTGCCTGTCCCAAGACCGCCTGTCCCAAGACTGCCTGTCCCAAGACTACTGTCCCAAGACTGCCTGTCCCAAGACTGCCTGTCCCAAGACTGTCTGTCTCAAGACTGCCTGTCCTAAGACTACTGTCCCAAGACTGCCTGTCCCAAGACTGCCTGTCCCAAGACTGCCTGTCCCAAGACTGCCTGTCCCAAGACTACCTTCCCAAGACTGGCTGTCCCAAGACTGCCTGCCCCAAGACTACTGTCCCAAGACTGCCTGTCCCAAGACCGCCTGTCCCAAGACTGCCTGTCCCCAGATTACTGTCCCAAGACTACTGTCCCAAGACTGCCTGTCCCAAGACAGCCTGTCCCAAGACTACTGTCCCAAGACTGCCTGTCCCAAGACTGCCTGTCCCAAGACCGCCTGTCCCAAGACTGCCTGTCCCAAGACTGCCTGTCCCAAGACTGCCTGTCCCAAGTATGCCTGTCCCAAGACTGCCTTGAACCACTGTACCTGGTACCACTACTTGAGCTCTACTAAAAATTTTCCCAAAAACCCAATCTTACTGGCCAAAAGTTAGAATTACCAACCCCCCTGTATTTATTTCCCTTTTAATATTTTGATGCAAGATGAAACCCATTTTGTTCGGGTTGTCTTGTGATCACCTGTTTGGTCAAAACCGATTAAAACTTTTTTACCAAAAGCGTCAAAATTTGAACAGAGAAAAAAAATAATGATAAAAACAGAGAAATAAACCCATCTAAAATTCAAAGGTGACTCGTGTCAACTCTTTATTTGAACAACAACAAAAAAAAATGTCTGGTACCTGATTGCCACCTGTTTTCCTCCCCCCTGCTAGCGATCTGATGGGGTATCACAAAAACTGTCAACGTCCGTTCCCCAACCCCCCCCCCCCCCCCCCCCGATCCGACCAGGGTACCTACCTTAATTCGATGTTAAATTCGGATATCCGCTATTTATAATCAACGCGTGCAAGAATCTAATGTAACTAAATCGACGATGTCGATCAATAAGTTACTCTAATGTGTCCCCCCTTTTTACAATTTACAACCGTCAACCTTTAACCTAACCAGCCCCCCTTCTAATCTCCCCCCTCTTTAGCCCCCCTCGTAAACCGAAAATTACCTTAAGCGCCGGGTGCTAAACCTCTTGAGAGAAAACCGTAGAACCTGTTTCAAGGCCTGCTTGAGTAGAAACGTTCCTCAAAACAGTGGGTTCCGCTTATCCAATTTTACACTTATCACCTATAATGTACTGTGGAATTTAACAATGCCCGTTTGACCAACTTGAGAACACCCCCGTCCTCTCTTGTTGCTCTGATTCCGTGCTGGTTGTTTCCTTGGCTTGTCCTGCACTTGATCACCAGCACCACTTTCCCTATTGGCTGGTCACCTGTTCCAGTCAAGTCTCCTAATGGTCCAGCTAAGTCCCTGTGAACCACTTTCCTACTCGACTGGTCACCTGTTCCAGTCATGTCTCCTAATGGTCCAGCTAAGTCCCTGTGAACCACTTTCCCACTCGACTGGTCACCTGTTCCAGTCACGTCTCCTGATGGTCCAGCTAAATTGCAAGCTATCTGAAAACCCTTCACAACGCCCCACACTTGGGCACCTTTCCAGATTGCTGAAATGATCGAAACGATCGGTCTTATAAAAAACAGTATGGGTATACTATTTAATTAACATAAAGGTTTGATCCAACTAATTTGGTGTCAAAGTCACTGTCATTTTTTGTTTTATGGTTTTTGTTTCGCTTTTTGTCTTTTGCTCGTTTTTTCGTCCCCCTTGTTACCCCCCCCCCCCCTTACTCGGTTAGCTAAGCCTCGTTCGGAGAGCGTACCAGGAAGTTTTCTCGAGTCTTCTTAAAAAGCTATCACGGTACAGCCGGAAGGTTTACACGTTCCCGCTGAACCGTACCACCGGTACTCTAGAATGGGCATGTAGCCCGGAGCTGCGTCAAGTGGGTTCGACTACATAGTCATGATGTCTAAAAAACACCCAGGAGCGCCATAAAAACACTATGTAACAGTCGCCTACTTCGGTCACATATAAGGTTAAAGAAAAATAGGCCCTATAACCATTGGCTCAAGAGTCAGCGACACCATCTCTTGTGTTTTTCTACCTCGAACGATAGGAGCCAATTCGGTTCGCTTGCGACATGAGACTAAAAACCCCTTACAGCTTAAAGGCCACTACCAAAATACCCTCCTCCCAAACTCTAGAAAATAAGAACCTCCCCTATACTTAGGTCTCAAAATACCCAAAATACACGGAGGCCGTCAAAAACAGGGTCGAACAGTCCGTACAGTTACTTTTTATTAGACAGTGGAACTTTAATCCATTTCAAATGGATCAACCTAAAACTCTCCTTACCTCAACATAGCAATCATAAAACACACTCAAGAAAATCAAATTGAATACTCACATATCGGCACACTCGAGAATTGGGATAACTAAATTAATCAGTAACTCTAGCATTAAGTATAATAACTTGAGAAGTTTGCTATTGATGAATTCCACCAAGGGAAATAAGTTTTGACTCGAGAATTAAGTTTCGGAACTGTACCATTGGGATACCCCAGCTGTCCACCTTTCCACTGAGGGTTCACTCTGGTTCACCTCGAATAAATATGTTCTTCTTTTGTAATCGCTTCTTCTCCTATTTCAGGATAGGACAGCTCTACTCGCGTTTGATTTATATCTGGAAAATGCGAATAGCAATTTCCCGCTGCTTTTTTCAAGTACTTTCCCGCGATTGTAAATCGGTTGTTCTGATCTTGTATTTCTGAGATTTTCAGTTTTGGCGAGAAAGTTGAGCATGACATGCTCATTTTGAATTTTTGAAAAATTGGATTTCATCCCCAAAATTACGTAGTTCGTATTCCTCAAGGTCAAACTTCCAAATATGACCGACTGGCACATAAATTGTTCGACCGAAAACAAGGTCGACGCACCTTTCAAAGTTTTTCAAAAAGAGTCCCCTAGAAAAATTTCTGCACACGCCACTGGATGTAGAATAGTTTTTCGCCCATTTTTTTAACTTCAAAAAGAAACTGTACGGAGTTTACACGATGTTGTATTGTATCGAAGACATATATATGTCCTATTCTCGAAAGAAATTTGAAAATTATTGTTGCAAAAGTTAGTCGACAGAATTTTGCTTAAGACTATTTTACACGAAAAGTAGACTGAAAAAAGAACTACTGTCTAATTTACGAAAATATTAAATTATTTCAGTTATGGCACTCAGTGCGATTGGCACAATAAAAACTATGCCTGTTTCGTTAGAGTTCTACGTAAACTTCAATTAGAACGAAGCTCAGAACAATTCTTGTTGGCCAAAACTTTAAGAAATCTTGTGATGTACACGCATAATTTTTTCGAAGCTGTACAGAACAATGCATCACCCATTTGGGCCCCACACTGAGCTACACTAACTGAGAAGGTCTGCAAGTTAAGCAAAACGAGGCACTAAGAACAACCACTGGCTGCGTAAAAATGAGCAAAATCACGCATTTACACGACAAAACAAAAACGCTTCCCGTCAGACAACATAATAAAATGCTCTTCAAACAGTTTTGCTTGGATGTAAACAAGAGCACAGATCAGCTCACCATACTGTAAACTCTAAAGTTATCTCAAAAGATAAATCTACATTATCTATCTTTCCAACTTGGACAAATGAGTTCAAACTAGAAACAAGAGTCAAGGTCGACGGCCTTTGGAAACTCAAACTTATTTAACTTTAATAAACACTGTAATAAGGTCTAAAAAATTTCAAAAAAACCCTCTGAAAAAAAAATTACAGCACTACTTGGAGTTGCTCCAAAGAAACACTCAATATTACTTACAAGTCAATTGGGAGGAGTGTACTGAACAAAAAACACCAATTTGGACCCCACACTGAGCTACACTAACTGGGAACGTCTAAGTTAAGCAAAACAATATACTAAGAATAATCACTAGCTGCGTAAAAATCAGCGACATCACGCATTTACACGACGAAAGAAAAATACTTCAAGTCAGAAAACATAATGAAACGCTCTCCAAAAAATTCAGCTTGGATGTTAGTGAGAGCACAGAACAGATAACCTTACTGTAAACTAAAAAGTAATCTCAAAAGATGAATCTACAACTAGAAACAAAAGTCAAGGTCGACGGCCTTTGGAAACTCAAAACTTCTAGGCGTTATGGTCGACAACTAATTTAACAAACGAACACTGTACTAAAGTCTGAAAAAATTCAAAGAAGAAAAAATCTTCTGAAAAAACTTGCCGGCATTACTTGTGGTTGATCAAAAGAAGCACTCATTATTACTTACAAAGCAGCTGGGAGGAGTGTACTGAACAATGCATCACCCATTGATCACTTACAAGGCAACTGGTAGAATCGTACTGAACAATGCGTCACCCATTTTGACCCCCACACTGAGCTACACTAACTGGAACGTCTGCAACTTAAGCAAAACACTATATTAAGAAAAATCATGGCTGCGTTAAAATGAGCGACATCACGCATTTACACGATGAAAAAAAAATACTTTCCGTCAGAAAACATAATGAAACGCTTTCCAAACAATTTTGCTTGGATGTTAGCAAGAGCACAGAACAGATAACCATACTGTAAACTATAAAGTAATCTCAAAAGATGAACCCAAAGTATCTATCTTTTCAATTGGACAAATGAGTTCAACCTAGAAACAAAAATGAAGGTCGACAGCCTTTGGAAACTCAAAATTTCTAGGCGTTACATTCGACAACCAATTTAACATAAACGAGAACTGTATATTAAACTATAGTCTGAAAAAATTCAAAAAAGAAATAACCTTCTGAAAGAACTTGTCGGCACTACTTGTGGTTGCTCGAAAGAAACACTCCTTATTACTTACAAAGCAACTAGGAGGAGTGTACTGAACAATGCACCACCCATTGATCACTTACAAGGCAACTGGTAGAAGTGTACTGAACAATGCATCACCCATTTTGACCCCCACACTCAGCTACACTAACTGGAATGTCTACAACTTAAGCAGAACAATATACCAAGAAAAACCATCAAAAAGCCGTCAGAAAACATAATGAAACGCTCTCCAAACAATTTTGCTTGGATGTTAGTAAACTATAAAGTAATCTCAAAAGATGAATCTACAACAACTATCATTTCAATTGGACAAATGAGTTCAACCTAGAAACAAAAGCCAAGTTCGACGGTCTTTGGAAACTCAAAATTTGTAGGCGTTACATTCGACAACCAATTTAAGGTAAGAGAACACTGTAATAAAGTCTGAAAAAAATTCAAAAAAGAAATAACCGTCTGAAAAAACTTGCCGGCACTACTTGTAGTTGCTCGAAAGAAACACTCCTTATTACTTACAAAGCAACTGAGAGGAGTGTACTGAACAATGCATTACCCATTGATCACTTACAAGGCATCAATTACAAGGCAACTGGGAGGAGTGTACTGAACAATGCATCACCCATTTTGACCCCCACACTGAGCTACCCTAACTGGAACGTCTGCAACTTAAGCAAAACAATATACTAAGAAAAACCATGGCTGCGTTAAAATGAGCGACATCCTGCAATTACACGATGAAACAAAACTATTTCCCGTAAGAAAACATAATGAAACGCTTTCCAAACTATTTTGCTTGGATGTTAGCAAGAGCACAGAATAGATAACCATACTCTAAACTATAAAGTAATCTCAAAAGATGAATCCACAGTATCTATCTTTTCCATTGGACAAATGAGTTCAACCTAGAAACAAAAATGAAGGTCGACAGCCTTTTGAAACTCAAAATTTCTAGGCGTTACATTCGACAACCAATTTAACATAAACGAAAACTGTATATTAAACTATAGTCTGAAAAAAATCAAAAAAGAAATAACCTTCTGAAAGAACTTGCCGGCACTACTTGTGGTTGCTCGAAAGAAACACTCCTTATTACTTACAAAGCAACTGGGAGGAGTGTACTGAACAATGCATCACCCATTGATAACTTACAAGGCAACTGGTAGAAGTGTTCTGAACAATGCATCACCCATTTTGACCCCCACACTCAGCTACACTAACTGGAATGTCTGCAAGTTAAGCAGAAAAATATACCAAGAAAAACCATCTAAAACCCGTCAGAAAACATAATGAAACGCTCTCCAAGCAACTTTGCTTGGATGTTAGTTAGAGCACAGAACAACTAACCATACTGTAAACTATAAAGTAATCTCAAAAGATAAATCTAAAACAACTATCTTTTCAATTGGACAAATGAGTTCAACCTAGAAACAAAAGCCAAGTTCGACGGTCGCGGCAAACAACGTCTGGATAGCCTCCCAGATTTTCTTTGGCGTATGCTCATCCCCTTTCAGCTGCTCTAGAAGCCCAGCCGCATGCAGGTGATCGTTCATTCCCGCGAACAGCAGTAGCTCTGGTTCGCAGGGCATCTCTGACTTTATCGCCACCACCAAGGTCAACATCTGGTTCAACTCTGCACCAGGCAGCGAGTATACCAGAGTTTCCGGCCAGAACAACTTGGGAGACGTTCCCTCGAAATCCGATCCCGTCACGATGATCACCCTCGCGGCTGCTGGATCTGCTCTATCGTATACTGCCAGTGTCTTGGCCAATTGGGCACTGCCGCAGGGTTTCCCATATCTTGCGTCGCCTGCCAATTTCGCACCCTCGTAAGCGGCGTCTGGCAGTTTCATCTCTCTTTTGGTTTCAGCAGCTTGTCTACTACCCTCAGCTGCGCAGGAGTCGCAAATCTGATTCTGGCGATACTCGTTCGGTGCTTGGGGGGCTTCACTATGAATCCCGGACTCCCCAGCAACTTGAGAGGTCTGTAATTAATCGTTCCCATGACTGATATCATGGGAATCTTAGTCAGATCAGCCGTCTCTATCATTCTTGCTCTCGAGAAATTCGTTTCGTGGGCCTTTAGCCAGTCTGCGCACTGGTGTCGACTCAAATCCTCGTATGACACTTGCTTGAGCCCCAGGACATCCGCCAACTCCTGTCTGCACTCCAGATCCTCCAGCTCCAATTCTTTTACTTTCTCTAGATGTCGCGTTCGGCTTGCCTCCGCTGGTTTCTCCACTCTCTTGTTATCCACCACTACCACTGAGGACACCACTGAACTTTGGGGCGTTGATGACTCCGCTTCCTCGGCTTCCATTGGCGTGGAACCCGGTAATCCAGTTCGGCTGCTCCTCGAGCTGTCTCTTGAGTCGACTCTCGCTCCCAGGCGACTGAACAGGGGTCTTGTGGCAAGGAAAGGGGGATTTGGGGATGGACCGAATGTGATTCGGGCCGTCTCAAGCAGGTCTGCCTCCAACTCACTTATGTGCCGCTGGAAAACGTCGTTCAACCACTCCGCACCCCTAGGTCTGTCGAAATGGATTCCGTCTGAGAATGCATCCTCTTGGAAGGATCGCTCTATCTGGTCAGCTACGTCCAGCAATCTGACGGGAAGGACACTCCTTTGATGCATCTGCCTGATTATCTCGTTCAGGTTCCGGACTTTGTCGTTCATTTCCATCGCGTGTTGGTCGGCCTTCATGTTATAAGGGTTGGTGCAAACTGTGAGTATGGCGGGATCCATCTGAATCCGCAACTCCTCCAGGATGCAGCTCATTTTATTATGTAGCCTCATGACTTTCCTCGATTCCCCTCTGGACACGTCATTGGTCCCCATCATTAGCGCTCAATCAGAATTCTCCCGCGCCGTACTCAGTGTTGTTGGTTAAGCCAGGATTCCTTGCCAAGTCGAATCATCTCACCCCTCCGTCCACATTCCAGGATAGCCATCTAGTCTGTTCTTGATTGGATATGCCTTCTGTGGTGTAGCCGACCATCAAGACAGCTTCGGTTGCGGACTCCCTACACTCACCTTGCTCCTCTAATTGCAGGATGGCGTTCAGCATCACTGCCATCCTCTCGTCCAATTGGGTGTAGTCCAGGTCCCTCAAGCGTCTGTACAACTCATCGAGCGTAAGCTTCTTTAGCGCCGCAGGCATGGATTTCCAAAATCGATCTGCCATTTTTACAATTTCTAGAATATCTCGCGCAATAACCAACTCGAGAATTACCGTACCAACTTGAGCACTTGAGAAATATCACTTCAGAATGTTGCTGATCGTGAATTTTGTTCAAGACCTTACATTCTATTTCCAATGAGTGTGTTTGGGTCGTCAACTCGATATAATCAAATCAATCTGAAAGTAAAATCCACTTTTTAGACTAAAGTGTTATGTTCCTAACCTAAACCCCCCATAATTGTAGTTAAAACCTTATCCCTCCTTTGTTTTACTTAAGCAATTCAGTTGGAAGTTTTTTAAGAGCATGCAGATTCATTTAATGTTTTAGCACCGTCTTTTTTCAAACTGTAATTGTCCTGCCAATTACGTTAAAATCCATCTACCTGCTCCGAGGTCCCCATGTATCCTTACTCAAGATCTCCATGTACCCCCAACTCAAGACCTCCGTTGTACACACGTAGCTCATGCGATACTCAAGTAGTATTTCTTGTGCAGGTGTTCCATTATCTCCATTTCTGCGAAGACCACGTGTAGGATGGCATATAACTCCCTTGGGCTCAACTTGCCCCTGTTTGGGTCATAAACAGGCATCGAGACCTCCACTATCCCTCTTTCAATCATGAGATCTCTCAGCCTCGTTAGTGCTAACATCACGTGCTCAGGTTCTATCGTATTCCTTTCCTTGACCCTCGTCACTAGAAAGCACAGGTATTTGCCCGGGACTTGTGCCACTGATGGGGGAAGCGCAGCCATTCCTCCCAGCCCCGGTCTCTGTCTGAATAAAAACTTCACATTCTGGTATTCTCTCTTGAAGTCGGCCTCCAGTCTCGATTTGAAGCTCATGTCCGCCGTTATACAGATCGCGCTAGTCCTGTCTGACAAAATGAAGACGCTGTCCGTTATCAGGACGTTCTCCGAGTATTCATTGGGAATTTCAAATTTAATTTTAAATTTTCGTCCTATGGTAGGCTCGGGATTTTCCTCGCCCAGATCTGGCCCGTTGGTCTTTCTGACTTCCCTGAGTTTCTTTATCATCAAATTTTCGGTGTGGGTAAGTACCCCCACTCCCCGGACAAAAATATTCATCGACGTCCCCATCGATGATGCTGGGTCTAAATTATCTGGTGGTATTTCGAGCGTCCAACCGAATTGGGGATCCTCTGTTTTCACGTGTTGTTCTGCTGACACGTCGACCTGCTGGATGCTTTGCCCTTCATCTCCTTTGCTCTTGACATCACACATCCACTCTAGTATTCTCAAGTTTGTGTTCTCCCTCCTCTCTATCTCGCTCTGCTCCAGATCTGTTTCTTGTTCTGGTGTGGAGTAGCCTTCCTTCGGGTAGTGTTCGCTGTCGTTGACGATTTGCCATTCATCGTCTACCACCAATTCGCCCACACTCAGTAACTCGTCGCCCAATTCATCAGGCCGTATCTTGTCAATCAAGAAGTCATCCCCGTAACTATTGTACCTCATGCCTGTCCGTTTACGATTACCACTCCTGGTTCCTGCCGTTATCGGCAAGTCTGGTTCCGTCCACTTTGGCACCTCGTCCTGCTCCGGGTCGTT
This sequence comes from Symsagittifera roscoffensis, assembly GCF_963678635.1. NCBI lineage: Eukaryota > Metazoa > Xenacoelomorpha > Acoela > Convolutidae > Symsagittifera > Symsagittifera roscoffensis. The sequence goes on along the minus strand of NC_087062.1, from coordinate 70,564,329 downwards.
CCAGTCTTCTTCCACAAAGGATTCCGCCTCTGATTCTGCTTCTATCTTTTCATTAGCATCCAGACTCAAGTCCTCGTTGCCATCCTTTTTCTCTCTGGTGCCTTTTTCGTTCACATCGCAAGCTGGTTCCACCAATAGGTACTCGAGTCCCTCCACATTCATTCTGCGGTACGCACCAGTCTTCTGGAGATGGGACATGAGGTTTCAAGTTTTCATAATGCGCTGCACGCCCCGTACTCAATCGGTAAAACCGTCCTTGCTGGTGCACTTCCGTTATCATGAACGGTCCTCTCCATTTCTTGAGTAGTTTCTTTGTCCCTTTGGGAGGTATAACATTCTGGAAGACCTTTTCCCTTTACTTTGAACACGAGTTTATCGTCTGCCAGTTTCTCGAGTAATCTCATGAAGTCTTCATCTATCTGTGCATCTCCCGTTTCTACCTGGTTGAGGTCATAGCCTTTTGCCTTGAGCGTCTCCCTCACGATTTTTGACTTGAGCATTATCCCTATCGGTATCCCCCGGGTCTTCTTCAAGATTGTTTTCCCTGGAGGCTCCTTTGGTAGTTCGGGGTGATCTTCTATCGGTTTGCCGGGGTGATCTTATCATATGTTTCCTTATCCATGAAGGAGAAGCCATCTTTGATTTCTGGCCTATCCGCCTCCCTCTGTTCCTGTCTCTCGTAGAACTCCGTCTTTTTACTCAAGCTGTTGGCATTTTGATGTTTGTCTCTTGTTCTATGCTCAATTATCATGTCGTATCCGTCGAGGCGAACTATCCACCTCCCAATGTAGCTCTGGTCCATTGAGTACGTCTTCAGCCAGCTGAGTGCTCTGTTGTCGACTCGCAGCTTGAATGGCTCACTTCCTAGGTATGCTCTCTATTTCTTGACAAAAGTAACCACATCTCTGCTTTCGGCGACCCGTACTTCATTTCCGTATCGGTCTCAAGACTGTCTTCCCGCTCCATTCTGTTCTTGATGGAGAATGCCAGAAATCGCGACTACCGACGCATCCGTGTCCAGCACGTACATCCTTTTTTCCGTTGGCATCCCTAGCACCGGTGCCTCGCACAACTCTTTCTTTATTCCCTGGAACGACTCTTGCGCCGCGTTGTTCCACGTGAACTTCTTGCCTTTGTGCCTCATTAGTTGTTGCATCGGGTATACCTTGTCCGCGTAGCCCTTGATAAACTCCCTGTAATAGTTCGCGAAACCCAGGAAGCTCATCAATTGATGTTCCGTCTTTGGCGATTTACATGTCAGAACCGCTTTCACTGCATCTGGGTCTGGTCTGATGCCATGCCTGTCCACCATCCTCCCCAAGTATTTGATTGAGTCCTTGAGTATCTCGCACTTTGACGGTTTGCACTTTATTCCCGACCTTTTCATACATGCAAACACCTCGTTTAGTCGCTCGATGTGGTCTTCCATTGTAGGCATCGCTATCACCACGTCGTCCACGTAGCACATTACCAAATTGCCGTATTTCTTTGTCACACCTATCAATGCGTGTGCCATCAGTCGTTGAAATGTGGCCGTGGCATTGCATAGACCAAATGGCATCCGTTTCCATTGAAACAGCCCTAGCTCGCAGGCGAACCCTGTCTTGTCCCTGTCCTGCTTCCTCAGTGGGACTTGCCAAAATGCCGAACCTAAATCAAGAGTCATAAAAAACTTTGCATCACCTAACTTCGAGAGACTCTCACCAATTCTAGATATGGGATAAGTATCCTTCACCGTGACTGATTTCAGATACCGAATGTCGCAACAAAACCTCAATTGGTCGCCTTTTTTTGGTCATCGCTACTCCACACGCCCACGGTGATTTGGATGGTTCTATCATATCATACTCTAGTAATGTCTCTATTTCTTTCCTACAACATTGCGCAGTGTCCAATCGATCTTACTTTCAATTCTTCTTTGCCCACGTAGATCTGTCCGGCTAAGTCCTCATCACAAGTTATCATGGTTTTCATGTAGATGTTTATCCCATCTATATTTAACATCACCTCATGCGGACCATAAGCTTTTGTGTATCTATTCTCCACACGGACTGACTTGCTGCCACCTCTAGTGAATAGCGCCCTCAAGGCCCTAGAATTCGTCTGTGGACCTATTGCACTAAAGTAATCTGCGTACACATCAATGTTCATTTATGTCTGGTCACTGGGTTCACTCAAGTTCCTCGTTACTTCGTGGCCGCCTACAGTGATTATCGACATTATCCTGGCTCCGATCTTTGTTATGCCGAATGGCTTTCCCGTCACCCTTTTCAGAGTGTTGCAATTTCCACTCTTTGTCGCTCCCACTACGGCTTCTAGCACTGGCACTGACCAACTTAACGGCTCGTTTAACTTCTGCTTTTCGATCTCTTGTTTCAATCATTGCTCTATTTCCTTCGTCGCTAGGTCCTGTTTCACCTTGTTAATAGCCTCCGCAGCTGCTCTCTCAAAATTTATCTCGGGAGACTTCCTGGATATGGTCTCCATGACACTATTGACCTGCGTTACAGTCTTCACCGTCTTCGTCGGTAGTTCCGCATTCGGTGCCTCTGGGTTTCTTGTTTCAAACTCGGCTTGCCTGTTCCTCGTGTTCTGCACCGCCGCAAACGCTAACTTGTGTTTCGGATGACTTTGATTTTTACTGCTTCCCAAAATAATGGACAGTCCATCCTAAAGTGGCCCTCTTGATTGCAGAAGAAGCAGCTCGCACCATCTTGATGATTAGGCCGCTGTAGAACTCGTGTTCTTCCATCTGGCTCATATCTTCCTCATCCGGAGCATGCCCCAGACTCTTCATGCCTTGTTTATACGTCGTGCAGTCCGCCACATGATGATCCGCTGATCCACAATTTGCGCATGACCTGCGTTTGTCCATATCATCTCTAGGAGTATACCATGACGACCTCTGTGGTTGACTCCCCCCTTGCACGTTCCTGTTATCCGAGCATGAGTTTTTCTTGGGTTTCATCAGCATGTACTCTCTTGACTTCTGTCTCATTTCTTCTGGAGTCGGTGCACTATCTTTTGACAGTGTATAGTACGTTGCTAACATAGTTCTCAAGTCGTCACTTTCCACCCCATCGATGAACTTCGAGGCGATACTAAAGTTCCTTCTGTTTGTTGACTCTTCAGGATCACTCCTTCGTCTCAAGCTCTCAAGATCATCCAGGAACCGATCAATTGATTCATCGTCCCTTTGCCTTCTCTTTTCAAATCTCATCATCGCTTGGTGACCCTTCATGCCTGACCCGAATCGATTCAACAATGACTCGAAGATCTTGTCCGCTGTATCGCATTCCTCTTCCTTCTTTGCAACTACGCATTTCAACGCCGTGCCTTCTAAGTTGATGAGTATCGCTGTGCAGGCTTGTCTCTCGTCATTCAAGTTGTCCTGTTCCAAATGTAGTCTCATGACTTTTACCCAAGTATCGATGCATCCGTCTGAGTCATCCTTAAATTCTTTTGGCTTCTTGAAGATTTTCCTGGTTTTGCCACCTCCTCTCTCACTCGAATCAGTGTTTCTCGTAGCGAACGCTTCTAATGTCCTATTCATCATCTCCCAGGTGCTAGCCCACGTCATGGCATCAGGTCCCTGATGCCATGGCATCATTATTGCTTTTCGTGGAATTCCCCGGGCCATTTGTCGTGGTTAAGGTCCCACTCTTAATAATTGTCTTGGCTCCCCCTGGACCGATGCTCACTGCGCCCCGGGGTAACGGTAATGGTGTTGACTCACGCTTGTTCCGTTGTGGTTCCACAAAATCAACTCTTTTACCTTGCGTTCGATCCGTTACCGGGCTGTCTTGTGATGTAGAGTGTGTCAAGATGGCATCCAGTTTGGCCTGTAAGGCACATGAACTCTCAGCCTGGTCCCTACTCATTGTGTCCATTCTCATTTCCAGACACCCTAACTGGCTGTTCACAGCGTCACACCGTTGCTTAATTATCTGCATGTCTTTGATGATATTTTCCTCGCGGTCTTTTTCAGTGGCCTCCACCTTGTTTGATTTTAGCTGTAGCTTCTCCTCCGTCGCCTTCGCCAGATTGAAATAGTTGTCCAGGTACTCGTGTTTTTTGTATCTTAATTCTTTCTTTATCACTTCTCGATCCTCCTCGCTGCACTTTAGTCTTCTGTCAATCTGATATAACTTCGCGATTAAATCGCCCAGCTCAAGAGGAGTTGGTGTTTCATGGTCAACTGTTGCCCCCTGTTTGGCCTGATCTTCATCTCGATTGGCCTCTGTTGTTCTCGTGGAAACTGTTCCAAACGTTTTGACTTTCTCGGTTTTCTGATCTTCTTCCACAATGTCTCTCGATATCATTCCGACCATCATTGCTATCCTCTCTGTGAATGACGTTCTTTTCGCTTGCGACTCGTCCTTTATTGTTTCTGGCGTGTTGCCCGTCGTGTCTTCCACAGTGTCTATCGTTGAGAATTCCATCGACTTTTGCTTCTGTTCTTCTGCATTCGGCATCGGTGTCGGCTTCGTTGTCTTCTTCTCTACTTCATCAACACTCTGATCTGGTGTCTCAAGATCAATTTCTATAGCAGGTTCCGTCCGTCCCTCTTCAGCGCTTCCTCTCCTCTTGTTTTCCTTTGCGCTTCTTGTGTTGACCATGCTCACTGAAAAGTTTTTCCTTGTTACTTTTTGGTCCAACGGCACAATTTTTACTGCGACGAGTTATGTTTTGTCTTTGATTACAGAACTCTTTTTTCTGCTATTGGTACCCTACTACGCCTCATTTTTTTTATTTACAATTTTTTCTATCTACAATACTAATCTTCACAAATTTCTATTCTACGGATAAAATTTCTAAAAATCTTCTTTATTCTCTTAAGTAAAATAAATCTCCAATTCGTGATCTTAATAAAATGGATCTTTCGCGATTTTAATCGTCCGGACCGGTCCTATTGCTTTTAATTGAGCGTTGACCACTGTCCCAAGACCTTCTAGTGCCGTCATACAATTTTCTTGAACCCTCCCAAGACTTCCCGGTAATGTCCCAAGACTTATGTACTGTCCCAAGACTTTTCTGGTGCTGTCCCAAGACTCTTAGGTACAGTCCCAAGACTTATCTCAACTGTCCCTAGACTGCCTGTCCCAAGATTGCACTGTTCCAAGACTGCCCTGTGCCAAAGACTGCCTGTCCGAAGATACTGTCCCAAGACTGCCTGTCCCAAGACTGACTGACCCAAGACTGCCTGTCCAAAGACTACTGTTCCAAGACTGCCTGTCCCAAGACTGCATGTCCCAAGACTACTGTCCCAAGACTGCCTGTCCCAAGACTGCCTGTCCCAAGACCACCTGTCCCAAGACTGCCTGTCCCAAGATTACTGTCCCAAGACTACTGTCCCAAGACTGCCTGTCCCAAGACTGCCTGTCCCAAGACTGCCTGTCCCAAGACTGCTGTCCCAAGACTGCCTGTCCCAAGACTGCCTGTCCCAAGACTGCCTGTCCCAAGACTGCCTGTCCCTAGACTGCCTGTCCCAAGACTGCCTGTCCCAAGACTGCCTGTCAAGAGACTGCCTGTCCCAAGACTGCCTGTCCCACGACTGCCTGTCCCAAGACTGCCTGTCCCAAGACTGCCTGTCCCAAGACTGCGTGACCCAAGACTGCCTGTCCCAAGAATGCCTTGAACCACTGTACCTGGTACCACCACTTGAGCTCAAGTAAAAATTTTCCCAAAAACCCATTCTTACTGGCCAAAAGTTAGAATTACCAACCCCCCTGTATTTATTTCCCTTTTATTATTTTGATGCAAGTTGAAACCCAACTTGTTCGGGGTGTCTTATGATCACCTGGTTGGTCTAAACCGATTAAAATTTTCTACCAAAAGCGTCAAAATTTGAACAGAGAAAAAAAATAATGATAAAAACAGAGAAATAAACCCACCTAAAATTCGAAGGTGACTCGTGTCAACCCTTTATTTGAACAACAACAAAAAAATTATCTGGTACCTGAATGCCACACGTTTTCCTCCCCCCCCCCCCCCTGCTAGCGATCTTATGGGGTATCACAAAAACTGTCTACGTCCGTTCCCCAACCCCCCCCCCCCCCCGATCCGACCAGGGTACCTACCTTAATTCGATGTTAAATTTGGATATCCGCTTCTTATAATCAACGCGTGCAAGAATCTAATGTAACTAAATCGACGATGTCGATCAATAAGTTACTCTAATGTGTCCCCCTTTTTTTACAATTTACAACCGTCAACCTCTAACCTAACCAGCCTCCCTTCTAATCCCCCCTCTTTAGCCCCCCTCTTAAGCCGATAATTACCTTAAGCGCCGGGTGCTAAACATCTTGAGAGAAAACCGTAGAACCTGTTTCAAGGCCTGCTTGAGTAGAAACATTCCTCAAAACAGTGGGTTCCGCTTATCCAATTTTACACTTATCACCTATAATGTACTGTGGATTTTAACAATGCCCGTTTGACCAACTTGAGAACACCCCCGTCCTCTCTTGTTGCTCTGATTCCGTGCTGGTTGTTTCCTTGGCTTGTCCTGCACTTGATCACCAGCGCCACTTTCCCACTTGGCTGGTCACCTGTTCCAGTCAAGTCTCCTAATTGTCCAGCTAAGTCCCTGTGAACCACTTTCCCACTCGACTGGTCACCTGTTCCAGTCAAGTCTCCTAATGGTCCAGCTAAGTTTCAAGCTATCTGAAAACCCTTCACAACGCCCCACACTCGGGCACCTTTCCAGATTGCTGAAATGATCGAAACGATCGGTCTTATAAAAAACAGTATGGGTATACTATTTAATTAACATAAAGGTTTGATCCAACTAATTTGGTGTCAAAGTCACTGTCATTTTTTGTTTTTTTTTGTTTTTGTTCCTTTTTCTATTCTTTATCGGTTTTTGTTTCGCTTTTTGTCTTTTGCTCGTTTTTTCGTCCCCCTAGTTACCCCCCCCCCCCTTACTCGGTTAGCTAAGCCTCGTTCGGAGAGCGTACCAGGAAGTTTTCTCGAGTCTTCTTAAAAAGCTATCACGGTACAGCCGGAAGGTTTACAAGTTCCCGCTGAACCGTACCACCGGTACTCTAGAATGGGCATGTAGCCCGGAGCTGCTTCAAGTGGGTTCGAATCCGTAGTCATGATGTTGTAAAAACACCCAGGAGCGCCATAAAAACACTATGTAACAGTCGCCTACTTCCGTAACAGTCGAGGTTAAAGAAAAATAGGCCCTATAACAATTGGCTCAAGAGTCAGAGACACCATCTCTTGTGTTTTTCTACCTCGAACGGTCGGAGCCAATTCGGTTCGCTTGCGACATGAGACTAAAAACACGTTACAGCTTGAAGGCCACTAACAAAATACCCCCCCCCCCCCCCTCACTCTAGAAAATAAAAACGTCCCCATACTTAGGTTTCAAAATACCCAAAATACAAGAACGCCGTTAAAAACAGGGTCGGAATAATCCGTACAGTTACTTTTTATTAGACAGTGGAACTTTTATCCATTTCAAATGGATCAACCTAAAACTCTCCTTACCTCAACATAGCAATTATAAAACACACTCAAGAAAATCAAATTGAGTACTCACATATCGGCACACTCGAGAATTGGGATAACTAAATTAATCAGTAACTCTAGCATTAAGTATAATAACTTGAGAAGTTTGCTATTGATGAATTCCAGCAAGGGAAATAAGTTTTGACTCGAGAATTAAGTTTCGGACCTGGACCATTGGGATACCCCAGCTGTCCACCTTTCCACTGAGGGTTCACTCTGGTTCACCTCGAATAAACATGTTCTTCTTTTGTAATCGCTTCTTCTCCTATTTCAGGATAGGACAGCTCTACTCGCGTTTGATTTATATCTGGAAATTGCGAATAGCAATTTCCCGCTGCTTTTTTCAAGTACTTTCCCGCGATTGTAAATCGGTTGTTCTGAGCTTGTATTTCTGAGACTTTCAGTTCTCGCGAGAAAATTGAGCATGACAGGCTCAATTCGAATTTTTGAAAAACTAAATTTTCTCCCAAAATTACGTAGTTCGTAAGGTCAAACTTCCAAATCTTCCAAACTTGTCCTCATCGCGTGTTGCCGCCTGTAAGTGAGTCCCTAGAATACCGAGTGTTGCTCAAGATACAGTGCCAGTGGTCATTTACAGAAGTTTGCAGTAGACTTAAGTTTATCTACACCCCAAAATTCACAACCATATAAAATTGTCACACTATCGCTGAACAGCAATCAAAATTTTCATATACCTGCACCTTGAATATCCGCTTTTGAAGCTTGTGATTAAAATTTTTTTTGTCCTATCCAATCAGGAAATTGTCATACAACATTTTGATTTATATAATAACTATAGCATAGTAATGAAAATACTTTGTTTCGTTAAAGTTTCTTTTTCGTGACCTCGGATTTCATCCGTGTTCACACTTGAGCCCCTTCCTTTCCCTCTCAATACTCAAGAAACCCAAATTGAGCTCCCTGCTCACTTCGTATTCCTAGCCTTCGAAGTGCTAGAACCTGATGAATTTGACACCGTTAGTGAGAGCACAGAACAGATAACCATACTGTAAACTATAAAGTAATCTCAAAAGATGAATCTACAACTAGAAACAAAAGTCAAGGTCAACGGCCTTTGGAAACTCAAAACTTCTAGGCGTTACAGTCGACAACCAATTTAAGAAACGAACACTGTCCTAGAGTCTGAAAAAATTCAAAAAAAAGTTAACCTTCTGAAAAAACTTGCCGGCAGTACTTGTGGTTGCTCAAAAGAAACACTCCTTATTACTTACAAAGCAACTGGGTGGACTGTACTGTCCCAAGATTACTATCCCAAGACTACTGTCCCAAGACTGCCTGTCCCAAGACTGCCTGTCCCAAGACCGCCTGTCCCAAGACTGCCTGTCCCAAGACTACTGTCCCAAGACTGCCTGTCCCAAGACTGCCTGTCCCAAGACTGTCTGTCTCAAGACTGCCTGTCCTAAGACTACTGTCCCAAGACTGCCTGTCCCAAGACTGCCTGTCCCAAGACTGCCTGTCCCAAGACTGCCTGTCCCAAGACTACCTTCCCAAGACTGGCTGTCCCAAGACTGCCTGCCCCAAGACTACTGTCCCAAGACTGCCTGTCCCAAGACCGCCTGTCCCAAGACTGCCTGTCCCCAGATTACTGTCCCAAGACTACTGTCCCAAGACTGCCTGTCCCAAGACAGCCTGTCCCAAGACTACTGTCCCAAGACTGCCTGTCCCAAGACTGCCTGTCCCAAGACCGCCTGTCCCAAGACTGCCTGTCCCAAGACTGCCTGTCCCAAGACTGCCTGTCCCAAGTATGCCTGTCCCAAGACTGCCTTGAACCACTGTACCTGGTACCACTACTTGAGCTCTACTAAAAATTTTCCCAAAAACCCAATCTTACTGGCCAAAAGTTAGAATTACCAACCCCCCTGTATTTATTTCCCTTTTAATATTTTGATGCAAGATGAAACCCATTTTGTTCGGGTTGTCTTGTGATCACCTGTTTGGTCAAAACCGATTAAAACTTTTTTACCAAAAGCGTCAAAATTTGAACAGAGAAAAAAAATAATGATAAAAACAGAGAAATAAACCCATCTAAAATTCAAAGGTGACTCGTGTCAACTCTTTATTTGAACAACAACAAAAAAAAATGTCTGGTACCTGATTGCCACCTGTTTTCCTCCCCCCTGCTAGCGATCTGATGGGGTATCACAAAAACTGTCAACGTCCGTTCCCCAACCCCCCCCCCCCCCCGATCCGACCAGGGTACCTACCTTAATTCGATGTTAAATTCGGATATCCGCTATTTATAATCAACGCGTGCAAGAATCTAATGTAACTAAATCGACGATGTCGATCAATAAGTTACTCTAATGTGTCCCCCCTTTTTACAATTTACAACCGTCAACCTTTAACCTAACCAGCCCCCCTTCTAATCTCCCCCCTCTTTAGCCCCCCTCGTAAACCGAAAATTACCTTAAGCGCCGGGTGCTAAACCTCTTGAGAGAAAACCGTAGAACCTGTTTCAAGGCCTGCTTGAGTAGAAACGTTCCTCAAAACAGTGGGTTCCGCTTATCCAATTTTACACTTATCACCTATAATGTACTGTGGAATTTAACAATGCCCGTTTGACCAACTTGAGAACACCCCCGTCCTCTCTTGTTGCTCTGATTCCGTGCTGGTTGTTTCCTTGGCTTGTCCTGCACTTGATCACCAGCACCACTTTCCCTATTGGCTGGTCACCTGTTCCAGTCAAGTCTCCTAATGGTCCAGCTAAGTCCCTGTGAACCACTTTCCTACTCGACTGGTCACCTGTTCCAGTCATGTCTCCTAATGGTCCAGCTAAGTCCCTGTGAACCACTTTCCCACTCGACTGGTCACCTGTTCCAGTCACGTCTCCTGATGGTCCAGCTAAATTGCAAGCTATCTGAAAACCCTTCACAACGCCCCACACTTGGGCACCTTTCCAGATTGCTGAAATGATCGAAACGATCGGTCTTATAAAAAACAGTATGGGTATACTATTTAATTAACATAAAGGTTTGATCCAACTAATTTGGTGTCAAAGTCACTGTCATTTTTTGTTTTATGGTTTTTGTTTCGCTTTTTGTCTTTTGCTCGTTTTTTCGTCCCCCTTGTTACCCCCCCCCCCCCTTACTCGGTTAGCTAAGCCTCGTTCGGAGAGCGTACCAGGAAGTTTTCTCGAGTCTTCTTAAAAAGCTATCACGGTACAGCCGGAAGGTTTACACGTTCCCGCTGAACCGTACCACCGGTACTCTAGAATGGGCATGTAGCCCGGAGCTGCGTCAAGTGGGTTCGACTACATAGTCATGATGTCTTAAAAACACCCAGGAGCGCCATAAAAACACTATGTAACAGTCGCCTACTTCGGTCACATATAAGGTTAAAGAAAAATAGGCCCTATAACCATTGGCTCAAGAGTCAGCGACACCATCTCTTGTGTTTTTCTACCTCGAACGATAGGAGCCAATTCGGTTCGCTTGCGACATGAGACTAAAAACCCCTTACAGCTTAAAGGCCACTACCAAAATACCCTCCTCCCAAACTCTAGAAAATAAGAACCTCCCCTATACTTAGGTCTCAAAATACCCAAAATACACGGAGGCCGTCAAAAACAGGGTCGAACAGTCCGTACAGTTACTTTTTATTAGACAGTGGAACTTTAATCCATTTCAAATGGATCAACCTAAAACTCTCCTTACCTCAACATAGCAATCATAAAACACACTCAAGAAAATCAAATTGAATACTCACATATCGGCACACTCGAGAATTGGGATAACTAAATTAATCAGTAACTCTAGCATTAAGTATAATAACTTGAGAAGTTTGCTATTGATGAATTCCACCAAGGGAAATAAGTTTTGACTCGAGAATTAAGTTTCGGAACTGTACCATTGGGATACCCCAGCTGTCCACCTTTCCACTGAGGGTTCACTCTGGTTCACCTCGAATAAATATGTTCTTCTTTTGTAATCGCTTCTTCTCCTATTTCAGGATAGGACAGCTCTACTCGCGTTTGATTTATATCTGGAAAATGCGAATAGCAATTTCCCGCTGCTTTTTTCAAGTACTTTCCCGCGATTGTAAATCGGTTGTTCTGATCTTGTATTTCTGAGATTTTCAGTTTTGGCGAGAAAGTTGAGCATGACAGGCTCATTTTGAATTTTTGAAAAATTGGATTTCATCCCCAAAATTACGTAGTTCGTATTCCTCAAGGTCAAACTTCCAAATATGACCGACTGGCACATAAATTGTTCGACCGAAAACAAGGTCGACGCACCTTTCAAAGTTTTTCAAAAAGAGTCCCCTAGAAAAATTTCTGCACACGCCACTGGATGTAGAATAGTTTTTCGCCCATTTTTTTAACTTCAAAAAGAAACTGTACGGAGTTTACACGATGTTGTATTGTATCGAAGACATATATATGTCCTATTCTCGAAAGAAATTTGAAAATTATTGTTGCAAAAGTTAGTCGACAGAATTTTGCTTAAGACTATTTTACACGAAAAGTAGACTGAAAAAAGAACTACTGTCTAATTTACGAAAATATTAAATTATTTCAGTTATGGCACTCAGTGCGATTGGCACAATAAAAACTATGCCTGTTTCGTTAGAGTTCTACGTAAACTTCAATTAGAACGAAGCTCAGAACAATTCTTGTTGGCCAAAACTTTAAGAAATCTTGTGATGTACACGCATAATTTTTTCGAAGCTGTACAGAACAATGCATCACCCATTTGGGCCCCACACTGAGCTACACTAACTGAGAAGGTCTGCAAGTTAAGCAAAACGAGGCACTAAGAACAACCACTGGCTGCGTAAAAATGAGCAAAATCACGCATTTACACGACAAAACAAAAACGCTTCCCGTCAGACAACATAATAAAATGCTCTTCAAACAGTTTTGCTTGGATGTAAACAAGAGCACAGATCAGCTCACCATACTGTAAACTCTAAAGTTATCTCAAAAGATAAATCTACATTATCTATCTTTCCAACTTGGACAAATGAGTTCAAACTAGAAACAAGAGTCAAGGTCGACGGCCTTTGGAAACTCAAACTTATTTAACTTTAATAAACACTGTAATAAGGTCTAAAAAATTTCAAAAAAACCCTCTGAAAAAAAAATTACAGCACTACTTGGAGTTGCTCCAAAGAAACACTCAATATTACTTACAAGTCAATTGGGAGGAGTGTACTGAACAAAAAACACCAATTTGGACCCCACACTGAGCTACACTAACTGGGAACGTCTAAGTTAAGCAAAACAATATACTAAGAATAATCACTAGCTGCGTAAAAATCAGCGACATCACGCATTTACACGACGAAAGAAAAATACTTCAAGTCAGAAAACATAATGAAACCCTCTCCAAAAAATTCAGCTTGGATGTTAGTGAGAGCACAGAACAGATAACCTTACTGTAAACTAAAAAGTAATCTCAAAAGATGAATCTACAACTAGAAACAAAAGTCAAGGTCGACGGCCTTTGGAAACTCAAAACTTCTAGGCGTTATGGTCGACAACTAATTTAACAAACGAACACTGTACTAAAGTCTGAAAAAATTCAAAGAAGAAAAAATCTTCTGAAAAAACTTGCCGGCATTACTTGTGGTTGATCAAAAGAAGCACTCATTATTACTTACAAAGCAGCTGGGAGGAGTGTACTGAACAATGCATCACCCATTGATCACTTACAAGGCAACTGGTAGAATCGTACTGAACAATGCGTCACCCATTTTGACCCCCACACTGAGCTACACTAACTGGAACGTCTGCAACTTAAGCAAAACACTATATTAAGAAAAATCATGGCTGCGTTAAAATGAGCGACATCACGCATTTACACGATGAAAAAAAAGTACTTTCCGTCAGAAAACATAATGAAACGCTTTCCAAACAATTTTGCTTGGATGTTAGCAAGAGCACAGAACAGATAACCATACTGTAAACTATAAAGTAATCTCAAAAGATGAACCCAAAGTATCTATCTTTTCAATTGGACAAATGAGTTCAACCTAGAAACAAAAATGAAGGTCGACAGCCTTTGGAAACTCAAAATTTCTAGGCGTTACATTCGACAACCAATTTAACATAAACGAGAACTGTATATTAAACTATAGTCTGAAAAAATTCAAAAAAGAAATAACCTTCTGAAAGAACTTGTCGGCACTACTTGTGGTTGCTCGAAAGAAACACTCCTTATTACTTACAAAGCAACTAGGAGGAGTGTACTGAACAATGCACCACCCATTGATCACTTACAAGGCAACTGGTAGAAGTGTACTGAACAATGCATCACCCATTTTGACCCCCACACTCAGCTACACTAACTGGAATGTCTACAACTTAAGCAGAACAATATACCAAGAAAAACCATCAAAAAGCCGTCAGAAAACATAATGAAACGCTCTCCAAACAATTTTGCTTGGATGTTAGTAAACTATAAAGTAATCTCAAAAGATGAATCTACAACAACTATCATTTCAATTGGACAAATGAGTTCAACCTAGAAACAAAAGCCAAGTTCGACGGTCTTTGGAAACTCAAAATTTGTAGGCGTTACATTCGACAACCAATTTAAGGTAAGAGAACACTGTAATAAAGTCTGAAAAAAATTCAAAAAAGAAATAACCGTCTGAAAAAACTTGCCGGCACTACTTGTAGTTGCTCGAAAGAAACACTCCTTATTACTTACAAAGCAACTGAGAGGAGTGTACTGAACAATGCATTACCCATTGATCACTTACAAGGCATCAATTACAAGGCAACTGGGAGGAGTGTACTGAACAATGCATCACCCATTTTGACCCCCACACTGAGCTACCCTAACTGGAACGTCTGCAACTTAAGCAAAACAATATACTAAGAAAAACCATGGCTGCGTTAAAATGAGCGACATCCTGCAATTACACGATGAAACAAAACTATTTCCCGTAAGAAAACATAATGAAACGCTTTCCAAACTATTTTGCTTGGATGTTAGCAAGAGCACAGAATAGATAACCATACTCTAAACTATAAAGTAATCTCAAAAGATGAATCCACAGTATCTATCTTTTCCATTGGACAAATGAGTTCAACCTAGAAACAAAAATGAAGGTCGACAGCCTTTTGAAACTCAAAATTTCTAGGCGTTACATTCGACAACCAATTTAACATAAACGAAAACTGTATATTAAACTATAGTCTGAAAAAAATCAAAAAAGAAATAACCTTCTGAAAGAACTTGCCGGCACTACTTGTGGTTGCTCGAAAGAAACACTCCTTATTACTTACAAAGCAACTGGGAGGAGTGTACTGATCAATGCATCACCCATTGATAACTTACAAGGCAACTGGTAGAAGTGTTCTGAACAATGCATCACCCATTTTGACCCCCACACTCAGCTACACTAACTGGAATGTCTGCAAGTTAAGCAGAAAAATATACCAAGAAAAACCATCTAAAACCCGTCAGAAAACATAATGAAACGCTCTCCAAGCAACTTTGCTTGGATGTTAGTTAGAGCACAGAACAACTAACCATACTGTAAACTATAAAGTAATCTCAAAAGATAAATCTAAAACAACTATCTTTTCAATTGGACAAATGAGTTCAACCTAGAAACAAAAGCCAAGTTCGACGGTCTTTGGAAACTCAGAAGTTGTAGGCGTTTATTTCGACAACCAATTTAACGTAAGAGAACACTGTACTAAAGTCTGAGAAAATTTAAAAAAGAAATAACCTTCTAAAAAAACTTGCCGGCACTACTTGTGGTTGCTTGAAAGAAACACTCCTTTTTACTTACAAAGCAATTGGGAGGAGTGTACTGATTAATGCATCACCCATTTTGACCCCCACACTGAGCTACACTAACTAGACCTTCTACAACCATAGCAAAGCCATACACTTAGAAAAACCAGGGCTGAATTAAAATGAGCGATATCACGCATTTACGGGATGAAACAAAAGAGATATTGTTCGGGAAGTCAAATCAGGAAAGAGGACGAGGTGTGGAATTGTCCGGGGAGTTGTGTTCCATCGGGGGCCCGGTCAGAATGATTTTTCGGGACGTCGATGTCAGGACAACCGAGGAACAGAGTTTTGTCCGGGGAGTCGAGAAACATGAAGAACAAGTTAGAAGGCGAGTGAACAGACGACTCCATCAGCTCGAGTGATGGCACGAAGTCTCAGTCCTAGGAGAACGTGCCTGAGACCACTTCCAATTCCGACGTGTCGGAGATTGCGATTCGTTCCTTTCTAGTAGATTGGAAGCAGCGCGGTTTGGATAGAGAGTTGCATCAAGACCCAGACAGGGACAGATATGCCTCCGATGAGGAAGGCACTGTAGCGGACAATGCCGCAGACGAACTTGATGATAGCAGTCTCGAAGCGTCCGACTAGATAACTACCGCATGCTTCGACCGTCTGTACCAATCTGGAACGTTTGGAACAAGATGCGACACCTTTGAGAAATGATGGACGATGACCATGCTCCGGAAACAATTAACGGACAGCTAAACGCTATGAAGTCATATTTGAGAGCAAGGTACGTCAGATCTCTCAAGGGCTCAGCGGAAGGATAGGATGACGAGCATCTTAAAGAGATAGATAGAACACGGAGCACCCGACAAAAGTTACTTAGAAGAAGATAACTATAAGATTCTGAAGGATTTCTGTTCTTGAACAAAGACGGGATTGTAGCCTGCAAGCACAAAGACAAGACAATGTCCTTTACAAATTCGAGTGTACTACCTCAAACTGAGTTATTGTTTGGCTCACACGACCAGATGGGCCAACAAGGCGTGGACAAAGTAAATAACCGGATTTAGAAGCGATTTGAATGGCCTGGCTTGAAAAAGGCCTGTGAAAATGGATTTCTGCTTGCTTGTCATGTCAGCAAGCAGCAAGCGAAAGAACCCAGGAAGCTGAGGTTCCTCTACAATCAATAGAATCGTCGGGATTCAATGAGGTGGTACAAATCGATGGAAAACCTGCATGACGGACACAGGCTATAACCAAGTGCTGGTAATGATTGATCACTTTAAAAAAACAACGCAGAGGCAGCTCCCTGCATTAAAGCATCAGCGGAAGAAACTTGCGACCATTGCTCACGATACTTGGACGACTGGGATAAGCACTTGCCACAGGTAATGGGCGCATTCAAAAGTACCAAACATTCCACTACGGGAATAAGCTCACACATGATGTTAACGACCCACGAGAAATCCCTCCCCTTAACGTTCTTCTATCCGGAGTACGAGGGAAGGAGATCAACACCGTAAAGATACGTGCGTGATGTTATCAGGAGGCAACAAGAACTAAGTGATCTGTGCAGAAGGAACAAGCAACAGGCTCAAATCAGGCAGAAGAGGAGGTTTGATAAGAGGACCGCTGGCGCCAAGGCTTATTCATTAGGGAACTATGTGTGCGTGCTCAGGGAGGTGGATCCCCCAAAGAGAACCAAAAACTTGCTAAAAAATGGCGTGGTCCAACTCAAATAACTAAGTTGCACCAGGGTGGTCGCTTTTGTCGGTTGAGCACCGGACGGGCAGCTCTTTACGAGAATAGCAAACCACACAATGCCTCATAGCAAGACTGGTGCATCCCGGCTGGCATGCAGGAGGATTATTACTTGATAATAAATCCCGCCTGTGAAGTTAATGAGAGAGGCTTACATGACAAGCAGGACGAAATGAGGTGATATATGACTGCGATCTGCCAATGGATCTGGAAATAACTGAGCGAATACAGGTCGATGGCAAAACCCTACCAAATGTCGAGGAGGACCTAACTTCCCAGAGCATACCTAAACTGACAAAGGAGTACAATCTGACTTTCGCTTGACCATGGAGACGCGACAAAGCAAGATGGGAAGGGAAAAGAGGTAAGACAACCCGTATGGTAAAGATTTTGTCGTAGACAGCAGTGTATTGGACGACGTAACAGATTCAATAGTGGGCTTGTATGAAAAGGTGGTATCACAGGGAATCGACCTGATTGATGATAACGAAACAGATTGGCTCGAAGATCGATCGGAACCGGAAAGGAAGCGGAACAAATGGGCGGAACAAATGAGGCGGAACAAATGCATGATCATGAGTTGACGAATTTACGGGTGCTCGAATGGCTCCATGATCTACTTGCAGATCCAAAAGGAACAATCCTGACGATTGAGGGTGTCGATCAGACCAGCATCAAATACATCAGTCACGACAATACTGAGTCAAACTGGATTGCTCCAGATGTACCCTTATGTGTTCCCTAATCCAACCTCGATCTGTTCGATCCTGGATGATCGCCGGGGGACGTCGATCGATATTTTTGTGCGGGAAGTGGGGGTAGAACTCACCCACACCGAAAAACCTAAAAACCTATGATCAAAAAACTGAAACCGGCAGGAGAAACAGGGGAACTGGAATTCGATGGCGAAAACCCTAAGAAACCGCCTTTTGGACAAACTTTCGAGTAATATTTTGACCTACCAAATCACTACTCGAACAACATTGTTGTGACAGAGAGTGGTTTTAAACTCATGGAACGCACGTGCGCTAAATGATAACTGCGGATGAAAGTTCTAAAACAGCACTAGCGGCCGACTTCAAGAGGAGTATGAGAACATCGAGTTTTTGTGGAAACAGAGGCCTGCTGTAGGAGGGATGATAGCGCTGCCCCCTGTTGCATCACAGATACCGGGAAAACACTTGTGTTTTTTGGTAACCAAGGCCAGTGATAGACAAAAGGTGAATCCCGATAGTTTAAGGATGGCACTAACTCAGCGATTTCCTGATTGAGAGAGGAGTGACCTCGCTCTCCTTGCCGGTCTATGATCCCAATAGAGGAAAGTTGCATCCAAGAGAGATACATGCTCTAGTGCATGTAATTTTTTCAGAAACAGACATAAAAATTTACTTAAAAAAGAAGTATTATCAGAGCATATGCTAGGGCTATGATTAGGGTTAAAAAATTTTTAAATAAGATTGAGAGTTTTCTACTAGATTTACCTTACAAATTTTATGATTTTGGTCTTAGCATAGACATTAAGTATTAGATTTTACTTTAGCAGTGCTGATGTGTTATATTGACTACTCCAGGTGCAAAAAGTGACAGCGTCTGATCATTTTAAATTGTCAAGTCGGAGGTGGATGATCCGCCTTGGTGCTATCTTTTAAACTAAAAAACAAAAAAGAGAATTTTTCCGATTGACTCTTTTATAAGATAATAATGATGTCTTAACGTGAAGATAAATTAGATTGATAAATGGTTCTAAGTTGTGACTTGTCTTCTAGATTATGATTAATTGGACATTTGTTTTTTGGATTTAAATTGAAATTGAAGATACAAGATATACACGAAAGAGAATTAGCGACACGAGTGATCTGATGGACTTTATCTCTGGAAGAACAGCTCTGGACGAGATATATCAGCGGTTGATAGATTGCAACTTTGGAACGGAAGAGCTGACGATGTTCTCCGTCGCACTCCTTAATGCGATGAGACGATAGGGCCGTGGGCTGATACAGTAGTGGTGTTGATGCTAGCTTTCGGCGAGAGAAGCGGAAATAGGTTCTTGCGATGGCGTCGTGGAGAGATGTCTGGTCACTACTTGGCTCGTGAGCCAGGGTTGTGCGATCAAAGGGATTACAGGCTATGAGAGATGCCTATGCCACTGCATCCTAACTCCTCCGCACAGCCTGTGTTCGGATCGAAGAGATCACGCGATGGACCGGGCTCCTCGTACTCTGCTGATTCACGGAAGGTGTAAATGAGCGAAATTGAGATACAGACCTCAGAAACCAGCAAAATTCTCGAGAAGAGATATAGGGGTTGGCAGGAGTTGTGCGCAAAGCTCGAAAAATACAAGAAGAAGGCGAAAGTACGTGAGTGGAAGAGGTAGATTGCCGAAAATTCCAACGAGCTCATTTGACAGACACCGAGAGTGCACTTCAATTGGTAGACCATAGTGACTTAACGAGAGATGGGATACATTTCAATATCCAGCAGGGCGCACAATGGGTCAATGACGGTTCCCAGATAGAGGAGTTAGAGGTCGAGTTGCAGAAAATGGTCAACCCTATGGCATGAGATAGAAGCTGGTATGGTGAGGTCTCGTGTGCCTCAACCACTTGCGAGTCAGCTGGGACCTCTGGCGATGGAAGCACTTGTTACGCAGCCCGCTTCCCGCTCGGACGTGAGAGAGATTGGGGACCGTCCCCGCTCTCAGAAGCCGATCTTTGGAGTACCGACTCAAGACAAGAAATGATCCGCAACAGGTAGCTCACCAAGTAACCACAAGTCTGCAAGGGTACCTGTGGCTCAGGGGAATTCGCAAGCAGACCCTGCAGCGATTTTTAATACCCAGCAGACCCTGCAGAGTTTTTTTTAGAGCAGACCACACCCCAGCCCGTGGGGACGATACAAGGCGGACGTGGCTATAAAACTGATCGTGAATACGCTAGCGTGTCGTGCGGACGCGAAGAAAACGCTCAATGGATAGGATTCTACGGATTATACCGAATATCAAATGTGGATGGCTCATGGCAGAAGAGGAGCAATTTAGTTCTGCTACCACCTTGAGGTTGGTGGATCTAGAGGGTTTACCCAGGGATAACACAATAGGAGCCCTGAACATGAGATCGTCATCAGGTAAGGGAAAAAGCCCCACCGAGTCGGAAGGGGAAGTTTCTAGTGGAGAACAAACCCAACAACAAACACCACAAAATGTACAGGCAGTTTTCTAAGCCTCCGGGACAGCCAGCGGGCGAATACTCCAGGGATTATCGCCGGATGAGCTCAGTGTAGGGAGATGAGGAGAGATGTGCGCGACTGGAGTCATCTAAAGGGGACAGCCTGTTCGCGGCGTATGATCTTCTAGAAAACGAATTGGGGGAAATCTTGATAGTAACTCGCTCCGACTATCTCTACACGCCCCGCTCACTCTTTTGGCCGGACGTAATCTTCCTCACACCTCCCAATTTGGACTAAGGACAAGCGGTGGGAATGGCAATAAGTGTATAAAGAAGGGTAAACATGGACCCACAGGCTGTCATAATAGCAGGATCGAATGACCACTTGCAAAGTAGAGGTTTGTTGAATGACTTGGTTGACGGATCGTCCCCTAGCTCAGAGGTCATTGGAGTGGCGATTATGACATTTCTCTTCCCCATGATGGAAGCTGAGAAATCAATACAACGCTGTTTCCTACGCAACTGTTCAAACTTATTTTCATAATGTCTCCTGGCTACGCCTTACTACCCGAGCCTTTGCAGTTTGTGTATGCGATGGTCATTTTCTTTGCAGAACGACGGTCATTTTACTTGCGGATGGTCATCCTACTTGCGTAGTGATACCGGCAACGAACGAAAAATTGATCCCAACCGTTACTCTTCTTCCGATCAGAACTCCCTGCAGTATGGTCGGACATATCGAGCGCGATCCAAGGATTTAAGGATCACAGTACGACGCGTGTCGTGATGGATGAGGGGTTGGGACTGGAACTTTCAAAATTTGGCCAACTGTTGAAAATGAGGCCGGGACTGAGTGACGAGACGAGTTAGTGGAGCGACCGGCAAACCACCTATGGTTCAGGCAGACAGGTTATGTGAGGGATGAAAGGGGGAGTTTGATGAGGAGAAACGCTACCTCCACGGAAGAAGACCATAGGGCTGTGACCTTGAGGACGAAGCCTCATACCAAACCTTGGCTGTATCTGACCCCACGACTATGCACATTAGGACAGAATGCCTTCGATGATGCCCCAGCGGTAGTTAAGGAAGTTCACCTGTATCTAAAGAAGATCATAGACGTGAGAGAGGATGCGGGCGCAACTATGTTACAGTTGATGCAGGAGATAAACACGATGTCCTTGGGCCGGTTACAGGCGGATGTGCTGGCGACGAGAGCCGAATACGAGAGGTCCGATGCAATCCTCGCGGAAGTGGACGTGGGGTGGTCGCCCGCGTTCCTCAGCAGTTGTTATCTCAGAGCTTCGAGACGCCTAATAGCCAACTTCGTGAGAGATATCTGAAAGTTATCCATTGGCCTTGTGCTGACACTAAACGTAGTTCGGAGGACATGAAAGCTTCGTGAAGAGACCCATTTTGCTCTTCACTCAGGAACTGGCTGACCTCAGGTTGGATGACCTTCTCACATTGATAGTGATGACTTATGGTCGTTTGGGTGACCTGTTCGAATTGCTGAGTTATCCGAAACAGTTGCAAGGAACGAGGTAAAAATTTGACACGCAGATGGAAACATCCTCCTACAGAAAGCTGAAGGATTCGAGGACCCTGCTCCTTCAAAATCTACTGCAACAAAATAGGAGCCTTGTGGGGAGAGGATAAACCTGTCTTTGATAAAGAGGAACGGAAATTGTGTGGTGGCATGCCCTGTTAACCGATTTGGCCCCCATGATGCGAGTCGATCCGCTAGCTTTGATTTTCAGTTCAAGCGAGATCGTCACAGTGGTTTACTGGCCTTCAGTGGCGCACGCGTTTCCAGACGTGCAGGTGGAGGCGTACAGACACTCGGTCCTGTACGTGAACCTTATGTCAGTGGTGGATAGTTCCGTGCTGAATTGGGTGGAGCAACAGGAACTGAGAAGACTGGCGAGCGAGGATAGGCTGTTTGGAAAAAAGCGGAGCCTGGCTGGACGCTGATGGATTTCAAGAACAGCTTTTAATGTCGAAAGGGCAGCGAAGACCATTCGAACGCCCAGTTCAGTCGTAAGCTCTGGAGTTTACGACAGGTCGTCAAGGGCACAAAGGACGCAGTGAAATTCCCGGCTTGGCCGGAGAGATACGCTCATGTATGCGAACATCAGGAGAGGTGGTTGGCGGGTTCAAGTCCGCCACCAGATATGTGACCACTATAGCCGTGGATGTGAAGGATGCTGTTGTGGGTGACCAGTTCTGCTTTTGCACCGAGGATTGGAGCCGCGCAAGACGTGGAGGAGAGAATGCTGAAGTGGGGTGAGGGAAGGGAGCCGCGCTTCATCAGTTGGATCGCTGCAGTCCTGCACACTCTAGACTTCACCTTCCCTGATACATGGAGTCGGAAAAAGGTTAAAGCTATACCATCATGGAAGCCCGAGGTGTCTGCAGGTCATTGAAATGATGTGTACTCACCTGCCGACGATAAGTCCAGGTTGGAGTGGCCCAGGCAAGAGTCGGTGGTGATGTTGGAAGTGGCAAGGGAGTCGAGGGGAGGCATCTATCTGACAATAGAGGAAGTGGCGCCGCATGGTGAGGAACCTGTGGAAATTGTCATAATTGACGAGGTGTTTTATTAGGCGGGAGAACTGATGATACCGGCTCGGCCGGATTCAGGAGTTGATATGCGCCATGGCCCCTCTGGACCGGGACGCAAGCCAGGTGATGATGAAAATGATCAGGACGCGAGTAAAAAGAACCAAGCGGAAGATGATACCATAGAGGGCATAGGGGACAAGTTGAGCGAAATTGACCTGGGAGCCCTGGAGAGAGATCTCTTGGAATATGATTTTAAAGAAACGGAAGATGGTGTGGCGGATGAAACACTGATGCTGATAATGCCATCGTCATTTATGTCGCCAGCCAAAGAATCCCCAGCTAGCTTGTCTCCCGTGACGTGAATATCTCTAATAGAGGCACATCAGAGAAGAGACACATCCAAGCTGCTCTGCGAATCTCCTCGGAGGCGGAGGATTGATGAATCAATGCGAGTGGCATTCCTGAGCACATTGCCAGAGGAAAAATGGGAACGGTATCAACGAACTTGAGAGGGAGACCCGAGAAGTGTGGACGTGGGTAGCTTTCATTGAGAGCACCTGGGACGTCATCCGGAGATAGGGCACTCAATCTGTGATGAGAGTGGATTGAATCAGCCCATCAAGCGTGAAGTATTGAAAAAATGATGAAGCCCACTGAATCTAACGGTCTGACCGAGTCAGTCACGGAAGAAAGCGCTGAAGAGAGTCCGGTTGTGCGAGTTCATCCTGTCAGAAGAATCATGAAAGGGCTGAAGAAGTACAATTCCATGGTGTGAAAGCTCAAGAGCAGAGTAAATGACAAAACGGTCAACCCGAAGGTTGTGAAATCGAAAGCCACCGCAGTAGTGATGTCGCTAGCAAAAGTATCCCGTCCGAATGAAGACGGACAAGGGGATGGTTTTACTTGCGTCATCAGTACTGCGGCGGCTTTCGATTTCACAACCTTCGGGTTGATCGTTTTGTCATTTACTATGCTCATGAGCTTTCTCACAATAGACTTGTACTTCTTCAGCTCTTTCGCGGTTCTTTTATGCCACGCACGGCAGCAGGGAGAAGGAGAATCAGGTGCCACCGATGTTGTTTGCAGGACGGATATCTACAGCCTCTAAAGCGAGGAAGAATGGGAGAACCCTGGCTGACACCAGACTGGAAATGGAGATTATCAGCCAGTGAAACTGGAGGGACAGCTCGACGTGGTCGAGTACAGCCGCATCACTGTGCCCGAATCAGTCCACATGGGCAATCCTGCTGGTAGCTCCTGCGTATATAGCTAACCCATGTATCAGAACGGATCTAAAAGTGAGGCTGGTGTGTTTTCTTGGGGGCAGGAATATGAAGCGACCATCGAAAACCTACGCGAGGGAGCCCTGATCTTTGAGGTGTTTCGAGGGTCGATGATGATTGAGCAGAAAATTGGAAGCTGGCGAGAAGCTCCTGATGATGAAATGAACTTGAAGCACAGCGAGGGATATCACAAGACAGTTGGCTCGAAGTACTAGATGCGATCCAATTTGGCACCATATTGCAAGAGCAAATATCTGACGCACCTGTTGATAGTGGATGCCAGAACGCAGAATCGGTTGATTGGTCAATTCTCTTCGGTGCCCATGTGCGTGCGATTGTCGAAGATGTCCGAAACATTCCCATGAAATGTTGACGAAGATACTTTGGGCAGTCTCGGAGAGGTCTAGAGACAATTTAGAAGAGACAAAAGAGGGAAATTCGTGAAGATGCGTGACGGGATAGTCAGTGTTTTTCATCAGAAAAAAAGCGAGTGGAATGATGGCGATCGTTTTTTTTTGCAATTGATGAGAAGGATGAAACGCATCAAACGATGATGGAAATAGAGCCAATGCTGATAGCATCGGGTTATCGAACCTGGGAGAACATCCTGCTGACTCATGGGGAGTACCCGTACCACTGCCTGGAGCAGACGTTTTGGTACCCAAAGAGAGCAAACTTAATGTTAGTATGGGATGCTGGAGAGATGTTTTCCATGGGATTGCCTGATCAAGCCCAAAATGTGTCAATATTGCTGGTCAGTGCCATGTTGACAGTGGTTAATGCAGGAACGAGCGAACAGGAGATGGCGATGCCAACTCCTGAGCAACTGAGCAAAGTGAGTGTCAGCAGGAAGATGGATCTGTTCAAAACTACCGGCAAAGTCCTGAGGATACCCGAAGCCATTGAAAAGGATTGGGCAAGATTTGCTCTATACCTTGGTTCCGCGCAGTGATGACGGCATGTGTTTATGACACAGTCGAACCTGCCGATGCAAACGCAAAAAAAAACGTTAGAGACTTTAACAGTGAGTTCGTTATGAAAAAGAGGGTCAGCATGTTCTAGAATGTAGTTTTTCAAAATTTCGATTGGAGCTTGGATATTTCTCAGAAGTAAAAAAAACGACCAATTTGTCCGAAAAAAGCAGGCAACCAGAATTACGAGACGGGAATCAGACGGAAATTTAGGGTGAAAAACAAAAGAATAACGAAGCCTGTTATCGTGATAACACGACACGACAAGGCGCTTAACTGAACGAGATTAGCCGGACGGAAGGTCCAGTGGGACATCCAGAGCGGAACGGTACCCTCTCTTGCCACGAAATGTGAGAGGTAACGACATTATCTCCAGGAGAACACGGAACTGAAGGCCCGGTGCCCAAAAACTATTAGAGACTTTAGAGACATGTGTTAGCTACTGTAATGCCCTGAACGATTTATTTAACTCCCATATTGTTTAGTATTTCAGAGCATGAAGAGTTAGAAAAGAGGAAAGAGTCAATCCATCTCCTACAGATTTAGTATAAAATTGTCATCATAGTTTTCCAGCCGTGTTTTCAATAGTAATCACGTAGTCTTGGGATCCGAAACCCAGCTATGTGGTTGTATTCGCATGTAATAGAAAGCTGATCAAAAATTGTTTGGCTGATTGCCTAAAAATAGTAACTTTTTATCTAGCCCAAAACAGACCAGAAAAACAACTGGCTAGGTCTAGACGATTAAAAACGAGGAGAATTAACGTAACTGACGTAAATTTTTTCTACGCATTCGTCACATACTTTTTTTTTACGAATCTTACATGTTTGCAGAAACTGATTGCAGAATTCTTGAAGAAATGGACCTCTGAAAATCTAGCCGCTATGCAACAACGCAATAAGAACCGTATAGAAAAGCAGAACTTGAAAAATGGAGATCTAGTATACTTAAATGATGATGATAACCCCTTATATCATGGCCACTTGGTATCGTCGAAAATGTATATGCCGGAAAAGATAGTCTATGTAACATTCGCCCGGAAGTACACACCGACGGAAAATACAGCTAGGTTATGAAACAACTGGCCAGCGACTAAACACAGCTTCATATGCTTGAATGTCTCTACCAAAGCCAGTTCTGTGCGTGGTCCATTAACATTGGTTGGACAAAGTCATTACTATTTAAGGTTATCGGCCAGATTGCGCAAATTAATTTAGTTACATGCAAAAAAAAGAGCTCATGGCTGGATCTCAATGTCCCCAGACCACAAGGTCACTCCTAAAAACAAGGCTACTACTTAATGATCACATTAAAATTGTTTTCGTTCAGTAGAAAAAAATCATCATATCCATCGCAGATGGATCAACCTTTTCCCTCAACTCCTAGCTTCTCATAATCTGAAAAATGAAATAGATGTTAATTAAATTCAACTCAGGACATACCAGGAAGCTGAAAATTGTTTAAAACTCAGTTTCGGTCTCTTCCCAAGACCCTTCTGGATTCTTGAATCCGGTCGAAGAGCTGTCTTGTCGCTGTCTGGGAAGGATAGCAAAAACTTCCCAGTACCTCTCCGAATTCTCGGGAACTGTTTCGTAACGATTGTAGCTGCACAATCGTTACAATTCGTAATGTTTTTACGTAAATATCGTCAACTCTAACTATGTCGTTCGCTATATTTTCTTGTACGTCTGGTCTGTTTTAGCGAAAATCGTCGTTCTGGTTTTCGCGGTTTCAGTGCTGTAACATTCGTCCGGAAGATACATATCGACCGAAAATAATACTAAGTCCTAAGACGACTGGCTAACGTCTAAACACAGCTTTACATGCTTTTAACCGTCTCTACCAAGCCAGTACTTTCGGTGGTCTTTCTAACATCGGGTCGAAAAAAAAACGTTACTGCTTTCGGCTTCGGTCAAAACACTCAAATTAACTTAATTACATGCAGAAATTGTGAGCTCATGGCTGGGTCTCAGTATCCCCAGACCACGAGGTCACTCCTAAAAACAGGGCTACTACTACTTATTGAATTATTATTGTTTTTGTTCAGTAGATAAAAATCATCATCTCCATCGAAGATGGATCAACCCTTTCCCCCAACTCCTAGCTTCTCATCCTAGCAGAATGAATTCAGATGTTAATTAAATTCAAATCAGGACATGACAGGGAAGCTAAAAATTTATATAAAACACTATCAGTTCCAGTCCCGAGACCCCTCATATTCTTGAATCCGGGGAAATAGGGCTCTTATTCTCCTTCCGGAAGGCTGGTTTTCCACCCTTCACCGTTGTTGGCAACGGCCTTGCAACTATTGTACCGACACAATAGTTGCAACTCGGAGCGGTCTCTGCTATTTCTGCTTTTCTCCGATTCTGATTCTCAATTTTCTCGTTGTTGTCGTCGGCCACTTCTGACGTTTCTCAGAAATATGACGTCATACTTCGAATTTTTAAAATTTCAAAATACCAGAATATCTTGACCTTCACCGTTTGACTAACCGTTCCAATAACGTCGTTAATCGCTTAAAACCGTCAATTCGGAAGGTTCGCTGCTAATTTTCCGAATCTGCTGAATCTGCATTTTGATCCATTCTGGTCGAATGTCACATACTCCCCGGACAGTCCGGTCGATGTCCTCATTGAATCTCGCAATGTTCGTAAAGTAGGTACAGTGTCATCGAACAGAATTTACAAAATGCACGTAATTACTTTTATCCACGTCATATCGACTCACTGCAGAATATAAATGGCATCATACTACATCACTATAGCCTTCAAATTCTTTCATTAATCTGCACATTAAGGATATGACCTAAGATAAAAACATCTTTTCCGACTTCCAATGTCAATTTCCTGATTAAAAACTTTTTCTCCTAGATTTAAAAGTTTTTGGTTTGCAGGACAGTCCTGCCAACCAACAAGCTAAAATTATCCTACTATGCTTCTTTCCTTCGGAAATCTTGGTTTTTATTGTCCTGAATATTAAAACTAAGAAACTCTGTGGTTTAGAAAGAACAATGAAACAATCTCCCTCTTCGAGAGATTACCCAAGCCTTTCATATCACCACAAAGTGATCAGTTCTCCTAGCTGATTAAAAACAGTCATGCAGGCTGGAATATTTAAATATACTCTTTCACTCAAGCCTTTCTAAATAAATAGTAAGTAAGTGTCTCTAAAGCCACTTAACTAAAATCAAAACGCAAATTTAAAAATGCAACAATTTCAAAACTCAACTAAATGTTTCAGTTTTCAATTACAACTTGGTTGCTTAGTTCCTCACTTGAGTTTTTTCACACACATAAAACAATCTGAGTTTTAACTTTTTCTTCATCACTCCTTTGTTTTCTTCTTTTTTCATCGTTTAGAAGTTCTAAAACTTCTAAATTCTTCCAATTTCGTCTCTTTTTGCATCTCGTTTTTCGGCCATTCGTCAATGTTCCATCTCTTCCTCCTGCGATATTGACTCTGCACTTTCAATTTCTGTGTCCTGCAACACGTCCTTAGCTATCCTGACGCTGTTGGAAGCAGTCCTCCAACACTTCTGCTCTTCTACCCTCTGTTTGCAAGAAGGTAGGGGATCCACGTTAGATTTTCTGTTCCTGCAGAAGTTGTTGCGGAGACACAACGTCACATTTCTCTCCAAATCTTCCTTCAACATCTCTGCCTTCTCCTTTCCACTACGTTCACTTGTCCTGGAAATTCTTTTCACAGCGGTGGTCACTGCATTCCGATGAGTCACGAGAGCTCGCTTGAAAGCTCCTGCTCCAATGTCCAGCTGATATTCACTGTACACTCTGCCGTGCTTCGACATATCATTCTTAGCATATTCGTACAACCATGCAGTCATGTTAGCTCTGAACCATGGCATCAATCGTCTTCTTGTCCATATCTTCTTCACTTCCACCGGAATGTTTAGAATCTTGCACATTGTCTCAAAAAGATCTAAATCTTTCCAAAAATCCAATTTCCGCAACTGTTCTCTCGTCGGTGCCTCCTGTCTATTGTTTTCTTTCATATGAGCTTCCAGCCATCGTATCGCCATCATAACTCCTATAACTATTGTTATGGGCTGTGATGAGTCTGGTATACCCATGGAGAGCAGCTCTCCAGAGTCCCAGATCAACACCAGATTACTACGCTTGGGATACCACCAGGTCTGCAGCAAGCAGTGGCTGGGAAACTCGTCATGTGTGAACATGATGCTCCTCCAATTACGTTTTCCCGAAGCTTCCAGTAATGGTTCCACTTCCATCATCACTCGGTGGACTTCATTATTCTCGTCTACTGTATTGTAATCTGTAACAGTTGATCCTCTCTGTTGATCAGCAGGTAGTTCAGCCCTGAGTGGCCTCAGGTTCTCCATCTCTATCATGCGATTTGGGGCTGATATGATCACATCATATTTTGTTTCCGAAAGCAAGGTCACAATCGCATACACGAATTTCAGTCCATCCGGGAGATGTGCATACCCCGGAGACAACGCGAATACTACTCTCGGTGTCACTTTGGTGAACGACCCCTCCTTCGTCGCATCCACCACTTCACCCATCGACTCAAGGATATCTTTTATCGCTGGCCACACAGCATTCTCTGCCGTTGTAGGATCTCTGAGTCTGCTCAGAAAACCTCTACTGTATAGATGGTCATTAATGCCAGCAAACACGATCGTAATTGGATTCATAACCGTCTGCCTTTGTACCCCTATAGCCAGAGATACCAATTGCGGTAGGTCCAGGTCGACCGCTGCCAACATTATACCGTCCGGCCAAAACAGAGACTTTGAGGTATACACGAACTCTGAATTCGCTACTATCATGATCTTGGCCTTCCTCATTTCTGCTTTGTCATAGGCGGCGAAGATGGTCTCGTCTTTCTTTATCGCTTTCAATCCGCCGTATCTTTGGACATCACCATCTTGATTTACTAGCTTCGGGTATATTCTTTCTTTCACATGACCAGGGGGTGTCTTCAGCTGCCTGAACATCTTCACATGTTGTCCAATCGGCGCTCTCGTCGTCAGAAATCTTCCTGGTCTCTCTTCCCGATTCCCTTCATCATGATTCAATCTCACATCTTGCAATGGTCTCGCATTCACTGGTCCCATTGTGTTGTTGAAGGGCAGTCCCTCTAGGTCAGCAAATCTCAAGGCCGTCGTGGAGCTGAAATTTATGCTAGCGGCTATCAACCAGTCTACGCCGGTTATCGAGTACAGTCTGCTGACGGATAGCGTCGCTCCATTCAGCATCCTCTTTGCCTCTTCGATGAAGCTCACCCTCTGGAGATCCAGCTTCATCAGTTCATCTTTGTATACATGCCAGGGAGAAGGTATGGGTCTTGACCACATCAACGAGCCTCTGCCCGGGCGTCTTTCCTCTCGACTGGTACTTGTCGTCTCCGATCTCGTGTCCGATCTAGACGTAATGGCTGTCTCTTCGATTGGGTTGACAGGTCCTATTCTTCTCCTGGGATGGATGGTCCTCCTCATCGGCGCTTCTCCCAATCGATCCTGTACGTCTGTCCTTTGACCTGTTGTCTGTAGTTCGTGACGGCCGGGACCGTCCCCAAGCGTGTTTCCAGGCTAGGAGGCCCAAAGGTAGTAATCACCGCGTCATTCGCTGTTCCTTCTTCCTTCAGCACTCCTGTGTCAAAGAGTTCCGCCTCTAGTTCATCCAACCGCTCTTGGAAGACTCGATTCAACCAAGCGTGTCCTTCGATACTATCGAAGTGGATGCCGTCCGTGGTCAGTTTGGCCTGATCCATAGCTCTCAACTCATGTTCGATGTCCATGAGGATCATTCTTCTGGCATTGCGACTTGCGAGATTCCTCAAGATGTTATTCCACCTGACGACTCCTTCGTTGTGCCTTCTTCCTGCTGCTGTCAAGCTCCTCGTGTTCATTGGCACAGTGCAAACGGTCAGTACCGCGCAATTTAATTTCTGCCAGAGGGTAGTAAACAAACACACCATCATTGATTCCCATAGTGCTTCCTGCTCATCTGAACCTCTGGAGATGTCATTCGTTCCAACCAGGATCATCACATTGGGGATCTTCCCTGGATTCTTTAATTCCACCATTCGATATAACTGGGCTATCGTCGCGCCTCCGAAGGCCATCACCGTGGTGACCCAAGAGGTCCTCAAATTCGATAGTACCCTGACCAAGCTGTCTCCCAGTATCAGAAGTGATGTCCCCAGTGGCGGTTGCTGCAGGTTTACTGCCGGGTTCCAAGTCGCTCCATTGAAGCAAGCTCTCGGATCTGTCTCCGGAACTCCCGTAAAATTATATCTCAATTGATTGTTCTTTTGTACGTCTATTACACGAGACACTTTCTTCACTGGCATCTTCTGTATTCTTCTCTCTGGAGCCTTCGAGCTCCCCATGAGTGGCGTCACGTCACTTATCCCCTGTCTGATCACGAACTAGGAGAGCCGTAATCTGCTCGTGTCGTCGATCGTTCCATAGGGTGCAGTCACCCCGGAACCTGGCGCATTCTTGTTGGCGACCAGCCGTCCAGCTGTCTCTATCAGCTTCCTCACCGTTTATTCCACGACGGGGTCACCCAAGAATACTCCTTGCAGGTATCACTTTCTCCACGGCCGTTGTCAACGCCATCTGTTCCGATCGCTCTTTTTAGTCCTGCCTCAAGCGCTCAATTTCTTGACCCTGCTTTTTGTTGCAGTCTTCGAACAACCTTCTCCACATGTCCCGATCGTTCTCCATAATGAGCATGCTTTTGGTCATCTCGTCCAGCTCCTTTTTCGTCCTTTCCAGTTCATCCTTCATCCCATCCAGATCTTGCATGGTTTGGTTCGTCTGAACCTTCTGTCCTACTTTCGCCCTCCTTGGTGGCACAGCTGCTCTCAGTGGTGAACCAGACGAGGCAGCCTCGCTGTTCATCTCCTGATGCATTCTCGTCAGCCCAGGTTTGGGCTTGGAGGGCATAGGCATTTCACCTGGTTGGTAAGTCCTAGAACTTCCCAATCCAGGCTCATTCGCCAAGTCACTCCATGAGAGAGCCCCGTTTCTCCACCTCATCTTTCTCATGTTCGGGCGGTCTAGTACTCCCCTCTCTCCATATGCTGCCATCAACAGGACTTCCGTGGGGCGTTCCCCACGGTTGTCATGCCCCAAGATGTTGATCAGGGCGGTCAGCAACATGATTACATCTGTGTCCTCCAGAGCGAAGTCTCGATGCATCAGCCGACGATAGATCGCATCTATCATCGGTCCTACATATGCCTCTGCCAGGTCCATCAATTCATCCAGGTTGAAATTGTCCATACTGTTCTCCAGATTTGATTTGATTCGATTCGATTTCCAGGTTTTGACTCAAGTGAGTAATTAAATGATCAATCAGGATCTAGAAAAGGAATCACAAATATCACACTTGTCAGTTTCACCTTAACGGATATCGTTAAAATTTGCTTAAAAACAGTTCAGATAAAAAGATATTTATCCTAAAATTTATTAAAATCAATCGGTCTCTAAAATTTTGGAATTCGACCTAAGATTGGACAGTCCAAACTTTGGATCTATTCCTAAGATCGTCATTCAGTTGTTCATGGTCACTAACCCCTTCTTACCCATGATCTTAATAACCTAACACATAACATAACATAACATAACACACATATCACACATTACATACAACTTAGTCTTTAGCCTAACACCCTCTCGCACGTCACTCAGCCTATACTTAAGTAATATTTCTTGTGTAAATATACTTGTATATTAGTATCAGAGAATATCACGTGTACAAGCGCGTACAATTCCCGAGGATGCAGTCGTCCTCGTTTTGGATCGTACACTGGAAGCGAGAGCTCCTTCACGTCCATTTCCACGAGGAAGTCCCTCAGCCTCGTCAAGGATAAGACTAGGTTCTCTGGGTCCATGTGCTGCTTCTCCGTCGCCCTCGTTACCAAGAAGCATAGGTATTTTCCCGGTATCTGTGACGCCGCCGGAGGTAAGGCCGCTACGCCCCCTATCCGTGGTCTTTGCTTCCAAAGGAATTCCACGCTTTTGTATTCTCTCTTAAAATCTGCCGCTAACGCTGTCCTAAAACTCATGTCTGCTGTGATTGCTATCGCACATGTTCTATTTGTGAGTATGAAATCACTGTCTGTTAGTATTATGTTACTTGAATATTCATTTGGTAAGTTAAAATACGACTCAACTACCCTACCTAGGTCAGGTTTCTTAGGTTCTTCGCCTGTTTCTGCTTCTAAGTCTCCTGTTTCTCTTGCTACTCTTATTTTTTTTATTATCAAGTTTTCAGTGTGGGTAAGTCCTACCCCCACTCCCCGGACAAAAGTATCCATCGACGTCCCCGTCGATCGCATACCGGGTATCAAGTCGAGGTTAGAAGCTGGAATGAGTAGTCGTCCTTCCTGGGCAGCCCAGGAAGGATCATCCCGTTCGGTCTTGATGTATTTCATGCTTTCACGATCTACGTCTTGAATCGTGACGCTGGTCTCTTCTGGGTCCGAGGTCATTTAGTTCAGCCACTCTAAGACACGCAGGCTCGTCAAGTCTTGTTCATATGACTGCTGTTGCTCGTCGTCGAATTCTACCTCGGGTTTCGACTGGTCGTCGACCCACTCATCGTCGTGATCATCGACTATGTCAATGTCTTGTGACACAGTTATTTCTTCTAGACCCACTACTTCCTCCACTATCTTCTTCAGATCTATCCTATCCACTACAAAGTCGTCACCGTAAGGATTGTATTTCTTTCTGGGTCTTGTCCCGTCCTTCTGACGAATCTGTATTGTGAACGGAAGATCCGGTTCCAAATTCTGGTGCACATCTGTAATCATGAAGGGTCCCCTCCACTTTTTTAGGAGCTTTTTCGTCCCTTTCGGTGGTATAACGTTCTGAAATAACCATACGTAGTCTCCCACCGAGTAAGCTTTTGCACCAGCTGCTTTCTTGTCAAATTTTTTCCTCTGCCTTGCCTGTGCTTGCTGAGTATTTCGTCTACACAAATCGTTCAACTCCTGTTAGCGTCTGATCACATCCCTCACGTAGACCTGTGGAGACGTTTTCTTTCCCTCATTCTCTGGGTAGAAAAAGGTTAAGGGTAAAGACTTCTCGTGTCCAGTTAGCATCATGTGTGGACTAACTCCAGTGGTGGAGTGTTGCGTGCTGTTATAGGCTCCCATCACCTGTGGAAGGTATCTGTCCCAATCGGTCATGTACCTGGAACAATATACTCTCAGCATCGACACTAACGTCCTATTGTGTCTTTCCACTAAGCCATTCGTCTGGGGGTGGTATGTCAAGGAGTGAGCCTGAGCAACCTGTGAGCGTCTCATAAGCTCTTTCGTAAGCTCTCCAACGAAAGCTGTTCCATTATCCGATTGAAACGTCATCGGACAACCATGTCTCCCTATCCACGTATTGATCAGGTGGTCGCATGTCTCTTCCGCCGGGGCAGTTATGCAGGGCACGGCCTCTGCATACTTCGTAAAATGATCTTTCATGACCAACACCTGATTATAACCACTGTCTGTCATGCATATCTTCTGGTGATCTATCTGTACCACCTCATTGAATTCAGACGACTCGATCGATTGTAAAGGAAATCGCAACTTCCTTGGATTCTTGACCTGTTGGTATGACAGACATCCTGTTACCCACTTCTCGCATGCCTTTTTCATCCCAGGCCACTCAAAGCGCTTCAGGATCCTCTGATATACTTTATCGATCCCCTGATGGCCCATCTGATCATGCAACCTGAATAATAGTTCTGTCTGAGTTGCGGTAACACTATCGCCTTATACTTGTATAGGACTCTGTCTTCCTCTCTTCTTTTGCAAGCCACAATCCCGTCCTTGTTCAAATATAACCTCCCTTCCTTCTGCATGAAGTACTGTCTCAGGATCCGATAACTATCTTCCTCGAGGTCCCCTTTATCCGGAGAACCATTCTCGATCCACCTTTTCAGGTTGCTTGTCATGCGATCATTTCTCTGCGCCCTTAGAAGATCCGAGAGTCTGTATCTCGCCTTCATGACCCTCATCTGACTATTCAGCTCATTGGGCTGGTGTGTGTCTTCTTCCATCTTAACGAACCAAATCTTCGCCAACGGCTGTGTTTCTTGTTTAAACGGCTGAAGATCAGTCCTGACTACCTCTTTCTGCGGCAACAGACTTATCGAACGTTTCGATACCGCTATTGTCTCCAAATCAACCGCTGCGTTGTCAAAGACTCTTTCGCTTGGTATAAGGTAACGATCGCTGTCAGGATCCTGGTACACCTCTCTGTCCAGATCCCTTGCCCGAGTTTCCACTAGTAGTGTGTGGATCGCTAGTTCGGACAGTTCTGATCCCAAGCTCAAGTTCCTGTCTGAATAGGTGTCCATTCCTGAGTTTCGGGAATTGTCATCTGTTGAAGAGATTGTGCTGGAGTCTGCACGCTCCTCCAGATCATGTCTGTGCCTTCTTCGCATCCATCTGAACTCCCCGGACAAAACCTTGTTCTCTAGGTCCTGTTTCTCATCAGGAATTTTTTTGTCCATCTCAGACTCCCCGGACAAACTTTCTTGTCCCGGGTGTTGATCTTGTGCTCGCTGGTTCTTCTCATCATTCGTCTCCCCGGACAAATAGTCTTGCAGCAGGTTTTTTTCTACCTTTTCACCTTCCTTATCCTGGTCCACAAAGATGACGGTTTTCCTTCGCGTACTGCTCCCCTTTTCTTTCCGTCCGTAAGAAGTACTGTTTAAAATCTCGTGGGGTATTGAGGATACTAGTTGCTAAACTATTGTCCTGCAATCCCTCTCATTCTCTTCGTGCTGTCGTCTGGACGGCATGATCTTCACCTTCTCCCTGAATGTTAGCGCTGCCACTACTGCTGTCCACTCGGGGTCATCTCTGGTCACTTCTCTTTCTAACAATCCACCCAGCATCCGCATCACTTGCGATGTTACCTGCACAGTTTTATCCAATAATGAGAGGCTGTTTATGTTCATGCGAGAGAGTTCTTGCTGGACCAGATTCGAGCGCAGCAACAGATCCAAGGGGACCGGGTCCTCCTTGGATAGGATCTTTATCTCGGCTGCTTTCTCTACAGGCAACTCAGGATGCCCTGAAGTTGGATGTCCAGATTTATCCAACCATCTCGTTAAGGGAAGCGCTTCATAAGTTTCTTTGTCTAGAAACGAGAATCCCTCCTTTATTTCTGCCTGATTTGCTTGCTTCTGCTCCAATCTTTCATAGAACTCAGTTTTCTTGCTGAGGCTACCAGCATTCTGGTGTTTATCACGCATCCTGTGTTTGATTATCATATAGTAGCCATCCAATCTTACTATCCATCTACCAAAATAACTCTGATCCATCGAGTAGGTCTTCAACCAGGATAACGCTCTGTTGTCCACGCGTAACTTGAAGGGAGCGCTCCCCAAGTATGCAAGGTACTTTTCCACGAAAGTGACTACTGCAAACATTTCTGCTTTTGGTGCGCCATATTTCATCTCTGTGTCACTCAAGACCTTGCTGCCATATGCAATGGGACGGAGAACCGTTCTTCCATTCCATTCTTGCTCTTGATGCAGTATTCCTGAGATGGCTACTACCGATGCGTCTGTATCAAGAACATACATGCCCTTTTCTGTAGGCATGCCTAGTACTGGCGCTTCGCACAGTTCCCGCTTTATGTTCTCGAAGGCAACCTGTGCCTCATCGTTCCACTCGAACTTTTTCCCTTTGTTGCGCATCAGCTTCTGCATCGGATACACCTTGTCCGCATACCCTTTTATGAATTCCCGGTAGTATTTGGCAAACCCTAGGAAGCTCAGGAGCTGTGTGTCCGTTCTGGGAGCCTTCCATGTCAAAACTGCTTCCACTGCTTCCGGGTCCGGCCTCACACCATGCCTGTCCACCATCCTTCCCAGGTACTTAATCGAATCCCTAAGGATTTCACATTTTGATGGTTTGCACTTCAAGCCTGCTCTTTTCATGCATCCAAAGACCTCATCGAGTCTATCAATGTGGTCTTCCAGGGTCGGTGTCGCTATGACTATGTCATCCACGTAACACATCACGAGATTCCCGTACTTCTTGGTCACTCTGGTCAATGCCTGAGCCATCAGTCTTTGAAAAGTGGCCGTTGCATTGCACGAGCCGAAGGGCATCCTCTTCCACTGGTACAATCCCAATTCGCACGCGAATCCGGTTTTCTCTCTATCCTTCTTCCGCAGAGGGACCTGCCAGAAGGCAGAACCCAAGTCCAATGTGGTGAAGAACTTGGCATCACCAAGCTTAGAGAGGCTCTCGTCTATTCGCGGTATCGGGTACGCATCCTTTATCGTTACCGCGTTCAAGTAACGAAAGTCGCAACAAAACCTAAGCTGTCTCCCTTTCTTTTTCGCCATTACTACCCCGCAAGCCCATGGCAATTTCGAGGGTTCTATCATTCAAGCAACATTCGTATTCAAGCAACATTTCTATTTCCGCTCGGCACGCTTCCGAATTGTGTGGCGTCATTCGTCTTGCGCCTTCCCTATGGGGAACGGCGCCCTCTTCAAGTTCGATTTCGTGTTCGACGAAATTACAGCAACCGATATCCGCCTTATGTTTTGAAAATACATCTGCGTTCCGATTTGGAAGGTCCCTCAACTTTTCGAAATTTCCCTCACCTATTTTCCCTTTTAAATGTTCTATCTCTGGCAAAACCGGTTTGTCAGATTCTTGTTCATATGACGAGGGGCGTTCAGGAAAATTCGAGCAGCTTGATAAGCCGTCGTCCGTTTCGGACTTCATTGAAAACAATTTATGAATAGATTTTAATTCATTAATCCTCTTTAAAATTTTATCTTTATTGGCATGATAAGGACAGTCTTTCACACTATGTTTCTTCAAATTTTGCGTCTCCTCATAGTCGGTCCTCATCGGCAAAGCGTAACCAAGCTTCTTTCCACGCTGGATTGAAACCGTGGTGTCCAGTGTGTTCAATAACACACTGACACACAGTCCGTTTCGCGTTACCGAGAAGCTCCGGCCTAAAATCATCGAACTCTGACTATTTGGATTCGGTACTTAGCAAACCTGTTTACTATCGCTCAACGAATTCAAATTTCTCATTCTAGAAATTGCCAACACAGCTTGTCCTGGCTGTAGTTTTACTTTTCTATCTAAAAAAAATCGGTACCTTGTTTTCGCCTGTTATTATCCTATTAATTGGTTTCTTAACATACTTCCGGTCCGGGTTTCTAATCCGTATCAGACCGTTGTTCAAGTCAATCATCACGTCAAAATTCCTGACAAAATCTCTGCCCAAGATGAATTGGTCGGCGTCGTCCAAATTCTCTACCACCAGGAAGCTCATCAATAGATCCCGTCCTCCCATGTGGAGGACCGTTATTGGTGTTCTTCCGGCTACGTAAATAGCTCCTCGATTGGCGGCGGCCAGTCGGAGATTCGTTGGAATTAGATCTTTTCTCGTGAAGCCCATTCTTTCCCAAGTTTTTATCGGCATCACACTCACTACCGCTCCTGTGTCCAGAAGACCTGTGACTCCGATTTTCGTTCCGTTGGTGTCGAGCAGATGTGCGGTCACATCTGCTTCATACCCAATGTGTACTGCATCTTGTTCCATCTTGGCGTCATGGCCTATCCTGCGGACTTTGAGTTCCTCCTCACCCAAATAGATCTGCCCCAATTGGTCATCATCTGTTGTTACATAAGTCCTAGTGTAGATACTGATTCCATCCATGTTCAGCATCACTTGATACGGCCCATAGACCTCCAGGTAGCGTCATGAAGTTTCTTTATGCGAGGGCCACCCGTTGTTAGTAGTGCTCGCACAGCTCTGGACTCAGTGCGTGGCTCCACCTGCCTCAGATAATCTGCATATGTGTCCAAATGCATCAAAGTGAACTCGGAAAGTTCACTCAGATTTCTGATTACCTGATGTCCGGCCACTGAGATTATCGACTGTATCTTGCTTCCTTGTGGCACCATGCCGAACCTCTGACCGGAGATCACATTAAATTTCATGCTCAAACTGCTTGGTGCTTTAGTCTCCTCGACTTCCGTTGCTTCGAAGGTATTCAGTTGCTCCTGTAGTTTCTCATTCTCCAGTTCAAGTTTCCCTTTTTGTTCGATCTCTTTCGTCACCAGTTCCTGCTGCACTCTATTTAGAGCATCCCTCGCGGCTGCCCTATAATCGATCTTGAAGTCATCAGCCGCAGTTGCTGGTTCACGTGTCTCTTCTGTTACCGCTTGCATTTTTTTTGCCGCCAGCTCTTGAGGTTTATCTTTTCTGCGTGCCTCCGCTTCACTCAACAGGCGAGCCTTGCTGGCTTTCACTCCTGACAAAACTTCTTCATGCCTTGGATGCTTGATGTCCGCCACTGCATTCCAGAATTGCGGA
The DNA here is from genome assembly GCF_963678635.1 of Symsagittifera roscoffensis. Taxonomy (NCBI): domain Eukaryota; kingdom Metazoa; phylum Xenacoelomorpha; order Acoela; family Convolutidae; genus Symsagittifera; species Symsagittifera roscoffensis. Next base: position 70,524,984 of record NC_087062.1, on the reverse strand, counting down.
CAATCTGATTTAAAATGACCTTCCAAGTTGCAAAAGAAACACATCGGGCCGAATTTCGCAATTACTCCTCTCATGAAATCATCATGGTCCAATTCTGACGCATCTTCGTCCTCGAGGCTAAAGCCTATTGCTTTTATGCCTTGTTTGTAAGTTGGGCATGCCGACACATGATGGTCTGTTGAACTGCAATTGGCACAAGAGCGTCTCTTGTCTATATCATCCCTCGGTTTGTACCAGTTGTTCCCTTGGTTTGCTGGCTCATTGTTAAAATTGCCATAATTGTTCTTGTAGTATCTAGATCTCGAAGGAGGTCTTAACAAAAGATACTCTTTTGACTTGAGCCTCAACTCCTCTGGTGTTGGCGCATTGGTTGATAGTGTTGTGTAATGTATAGCTAGCATTGTTCGAAGTTCATCATTCTTCACACCATCGATGAATTTTGAGGCTACTGCCAGGTTCATCCTTCGGTTTGACTCATCCGGTTGGCTGCGTCTTCTCAGCATTTCCAAGTCGTCTAGAAACTTGTCTATCGTTTCATCTTCCCGTTGTCTCCGTTTCTCGAAGCGCATCATTGCTTGGTGCCCCTGCACCCCTGATCCAAAACGTTTTAACAAGATTTCGAAGATTTTCTGCTGTGTCACGCTGATATTGCTTCTTGGCCATGACACAGTTCAGGGCTGTCCCTTCCAAGTTACTGGTGAGCGCACTGCATTCCTGTCTCTCCGACAAGTCCTCTTCCTCGAAATGCAGTTTCATTACCTATATCCAGGTATCAATACAGCCGTCAGATTCGTCTTTATAGCATCTTGGTTTCTTAAAGACTCTTCTGGACTTTTCACTGCGTTCATTGGTTCTGGATAACCTTGTAAGGAATGTCTCCAAAGACCTGTTTAGGGGTTCAAAGGCTGTGACCATTGCCGTAGCATCCCTTGAGTACCCCGCCTGAGTGTCCTCACACCTTGTCAAAGGCTCTGTACTCGGTGCATCCCTGCAATCCGAATCGCCGTGAGTGTTTCCCCCTTGGCCCACATGACTCCTCCCCGGGCTTGCATGCCCTCTGTTACCGGAATCACTTCTCCCAGTCGCATGTGTGCCTTGCGTTGGTCGTTCATTAGAGGTCTGTCTGTTCCCCGTTGAACTTGCTCTACTGTTCGGGCCCCATGTTCTATTATCCCTTGTGGCATAGCCTGATGAACTGCCCCTGCCTCTAGTGGATCCATATGTCCTCCTCTTTTGATGTTCATTGAAGTTCACCTTCGGCTCCCTGCTGGGACCTCCCGAGTTCGGTTTCCCTTCTTTTGGTCCACTCTTGCTGCTTAGTAGCCCGTCCAACCTATCCATGATAGCCTGAGTTCGCCTCTCCATCATCGCGTCTTTCTTTGTGTCAAGAGTCCCAAGAGACTGCTCTTGCTGAATTCTTAACTTCTCCATGTCGTATCTTAAGCGTAACGCTCTCTGTTCCGCTTCTCTTGTCATTCGCGACAAGTTCATCGCTATATGCTCGTCCGTTCTTTCTTTCAAGCGTTTTTCGCTCCTACCAACTTCTTGTCTATTGCGGTTTATTTCTTCCCGCAGACTTTCTCTTTCAATGTGAACTGCTCTTTCTAGTTCACTCATTCTTATGGACATCTGTTCATTTTGTTCTCCTAAAATGTCCACTATGTTGTTCAAGGCTTCTTCTAGTGCTGCCCCGTTATCCACGAGTGGCGTCACTAGTGGCGGTGTAACCCTGTCGGTCCCAGGTAGCTTCGTGCTGGTCGAGATTCGGGCCTTGACTCTCTGCCTCGACGTCTTTTCATTATCCACCTCGGGATCCGCCAATGCGTTGCCTAGCCCTCTGTTTGCGGCTCTGAATTTGTCATAATCGCGAAGCTTCTCGACTGGCCCGGTGTGTTTACCTCTTTGCTTATCGTTCTCACCACACCAAATTTGTCCATGGTTCCAGTCTCTCTTTCGACGTATGCTTCATTCTCCTGGGTCGAACTATTGAGGCTGACTTGAGACCCAAAGTCCACTTGCTCTTCTTCGTCGTCCTTCTCCTCCTGGGATTCACCTTCTTTTCCTGTGCCCCCTCCCATGGTGAATGTAAAGATGTTTCCTAAGGTGTTCCTCATTCTTTCTGAGAACGATGATGACGTTGTTTGTTTCTCAGTCTCGCCTACCATCATAGTGTTGTCTGTTGGAGATCTTCTAGTTGCCGCTATTTCAGTTGAGATGTCGGACAGTTCCGACATCTCCTCTCGATCCAATGTCCCGGTGAAAGTGGCAAAAACATTGACCTTGTTCTACCGGAGTAGATTCACTCGCCAGCCTTCTGCCTCTCCCTTCCAGTCCATGTACTTGCTGGTTGTCATTCATGGCGTGTTTTGTATTGACCTCCATTTCCAACATTTCTTTTCTCTCTTCTGAGGTCTTCTGACTCCTCGTTTCAACCGTCTCCCCTTTGTCGGTCCGGGGGCCCGTTTGATCCAATCCACAAAAGGATCGGTCATTGTTTTTCTTTGCTTTTTAGGTATGAATTTCCTAGAGCTATTACCTCGTTTAGGTATCCTTGACTTGTCTAGACTCATTCTCAATTTGTCACTTCTTAATGCCTATACACTTAATTCGATTGCTAGTGACCTTATAGTTTGACTACCAATAATAATGACACAACTCAATAAGTTTCTATTAAATAGTGACTACGAATCCCTGTATGTTACCAGAGTACAGAATGTATGTAATTTATTCAAACTAACCGATTATCGGTCGTAAGATTTGAGAACTAGCACAATATGATGTTATCAGTCAATTTAAAAGATAGTGTACTCACTACCCAATCAAGCACAGTTTATGTTGATTTAAAATCAAAAACAAAAAAATATATATAATAATGACAGAATATGAATACCTCTATAAAAAAACGTATGTGTATTGTACTTTTAGTCGGTCGCAGTACAATAGTCGAACTTAATTTTTTTTTAAAGAAAAAGCTTTCCCTGCTTGGTGCTGCACCAAACAGAAAAAACTTTGAAGGCAGTAATTTTCTCAAGTGGGCGTCTATTGCACCCACCGAGTACTATTTTACCTATCTGCCTTCGGACTGCCCGAGCTAGACCTACTACAATCCTCAGGGCAGTCAGTTTTCACGAAAAAGTGTTGGGTTTCAATCCACACCAATGAATTACGCTCTTTTTAGTTTAGACTTAGTGTCGCGAATATCCGAGTTCGGACCTGTTTTGTTTTGGTCTGGTTTTTATTGAAAGGCAAGTTACCAGTGCAGTCACTGATTCCTAGCCTGTCTGCTAATAACCTAATACCTCTCACTTTAGTCTTTCTTCCGTTTACCTAAGTCCTTTAATAAAATAATACCCCTCCGGATTGGAAAAAAATAGGACCCTTCCGGACTAACAAAATTTAGACCCCTCCGGATTGGGACCCCTCTGAATTAGTAAATATAAGACCCCTCCGGATTGGGACCCCTCCGAATTAGCAAATATAAGACCCCTCCGGATTGGGACCCCTCCGAATTAGCAAATATAAGACCCCTCCGGATTGGGAGCCCTCTGGTTTGTAATAGTAGCTTTTCGGAGATTTCGTTCTTTCAACCTATACCCCACCAAATACGTTCTCCGATGCGATTCTGCTTTTCAATTAACTAGTAAGGGTATGTAATGATTTCCTAGACCCTTCCGGATTGAAGTTAAGCCTCTTATTTGACAGTTCACGCTAACGGTGAAAGGTCTTATCGCTCGCCTAACTTCGGCTCGATTAAGGTTTTCCTGTGCATTTAGCCTTCTCTTCTCGTCTAGAACAGCCTAAAGTTACTTTATTCAACCGCTATTACCTTTTGATAGGTGTATAATGGTTTTTCTAAAAGAAATTTATAAAACGTGAAGGGTCTACCCTACCAAATTGGTGAATTTGCTAAAAACAATCTCAAAAACTTTTCTCGCTTTTTTTTTCGAAAAACTTTTGTCCCTATCAGTAAACTCAGCTAATTTTTGATCTATTGGTACCAAGATCAACTGGTTATGCCCAGTAGTTCCAAAGTTATTAACCAAAACGTCTTTTTTCTAAAGTCAAAAAATTTTTCTCTTATAGGTTCCGCCTAACTTTTTCCGCAATTCTGTTCTTTTCGACCTAAGAATGATTGATCCGAGCTCAGAAGGCCTACACTCTTTTAGTTCAATGCAAAAGACCCGATCTAAAACGCTTTAGTTGAAAAAATTTGCGAAAAACTATGCTACCTGTACCCCTCCGGATTGATGAATCCACCAAATCAAACACGTTAAGTTCAATTTCTCTGCAACCCGGAAGGCTTTCGAGAAGCGGGTTTTAAAACTTGTAGATTCACTAGTGGAAGTTGTCCAAACAACTATTTTTTCTGTTCTAACTCAAAAATTTCAAAAAATTTTCTCAATTTATAGTGTTTCGTTTTCTCAAAAATCACGAAAATTCGGTTTTTGGTTCCAAAATAGTTCCAACCACTTCCGAACTAAACTTAACCGGTTCTATCTATTATGGTAGTGCAGTTACGATGTAACACACTACTTTAGTGCTTTTTTTCCGTTTCAAAAAATATCGATATCTCAAAAATCGCGACTTGTGGAGGGATCAAAATATCGCTATTTTGACCCTAAAATTCGGTCTGCTTTCTGTGTTTTTCACTGAAAAACGATATAGGAGTATTAATATAGGCTATATAAGTAATAATATTAGTAATACTATACCCCTCCGAATTTGTTTAATATCCGAATTAAGGTGCTTAACTCGGATATTCGCAGTTCGGTGAAGGGTCACTACAGTGCAGCACTGTCGAGCCCCCCCACAGATTACTATCTTACTTTTTGTACCAAAAGGGATACAAAACTTGTTAACGATACCCAACAGTCGATTGTTGTTGTCGTTGAGCCCCTTCTTGATGTTCCTTGTACTGCTTGCCGGATCAGTCTTCTCCCAAGACCCCTCCGAATTGAGCGCAAATCAGCTGACCCTTCCGGATTGAGCGCAATTTATCATTAACGTGCTTAAATGCTCAAATAACCCTACAGTACAAGCCTCACAAACGGGCCACAAAACTGATCGTAACGATCCTGACTGATATAAATGCCTGTAACAACAATATATCTATCAACAACAAACGGGGGGGTCGGATCACATCTTGTCTGGGGGGATGATTTCTACCGATTTTTTTTTTTACTTTTTTTTAACTGTTTTTGGTTTTTTCGTTTATTTTTCTATGTTTTTTGTTTTTCTTGGGTACTAAACTACTTTTTGTTTGGTTTTATATATATATCTTTAAGTGTTTTTGGTCACAAACCTCTCAGGGAACGAGGGAATGGCCGATCCCCCCACCCTTCCTGATTCGTGAATTTTCGGTCTTAACTAGGTTAAAAAGCTATTCACGGTAATCCGGAAGGCTTCCGCGTTTCGAACTAATCTTCCGCCCCGGCGGTTTAGGCCTATTAAGGGCGTTAATGTGAGCATCCGCTCGGCGCGAAGTGCTCGTTAACGGTTCTGCCGGTCATGATGTTAAAAATGAATAACACCCAGGAGCGCCATAAAAACATCTATGTAACATTCGCCCGGAAGATACATATCGAAGGAAAATAAAACTAAGTCCTAAGACGACTGGCTAACGTCCAAACAGAGCTTTACATGCTTTTCACCGTCTCTACCAAGCCAGTACTTTCGGTGGTCTTTCTAACATCGGGTCGACAAAAAACGTTACTGCTTTCGGCTTCGGTCAAAACACTCAAATTAACTTAATTACATGCAGAAATAGTGAGCTCATGGCTGGGTCTCAGTATCCCCAGACCACGAGGTCACTCCTAAAATCAGGGCTACTACTAATTATTGAATTATTATTGTTTTTGTTCAGTAGATAAAATCATCATCTCCATCGAAGATGGATCAACCCTTTCCCCCAACTCCTAGCTTCTCATCTTAATAGAATGAATTCAGATGTTAATTAAATTCAAATCAGGACATGACAGGGAAGCTAACAGTTTATATAAAACACTATCAGTTCCAGTCCCGAGACCCTTCCGGATTCTTGAATCCGGGGAAATAAGGCTCTTATTTCCTTCCGGAAGGCTGGTTCTCCACCCTTCACCGTTGTTCGCAACGGCCTTGCAACTATTGTAGCGACACAATAATTGCAACCCAGAACGGTCTCTGCTATTCCTGCAATCTGTTGTTTGTGCCAGTCGGTCATATTTGGAAGTTTGACCTTGAGAAAAACAAGAACGCTTAATTTTGGAGTGAAATTTGATTTTTCAAAAATTCGATTGGAGCCTGTCATGCACGATTTTCTCGCGATAACTGAAAACCGAAAAAGAGAAATCAGAACGATCGAGTAACAATCGCGGGAAAGTTGTCAGATAAAGCAGTAGGAAATTGCCATTCGCAATTTGCGTCACAATAAAACTAGAGTAGAGCTGTCCTATCTGAAACAGAAGGAAGCGTATTCCCGAAAACTGGACTAGTATTGCTCGACTGGATTATTATTCAAACTGGACTACAGTGAACCTTCGATGGAAAGGTGGACAGCTTGAGTGTCCCAATGGTTCACGAGAAACCATACTCTAGAGTTCAAACTTGTTCCTGTTGTTGAAACTGATAAACATTAAACTCATTTAGTTACATTATTTAATTCTCATTATTTAACTCCCAGTTCTTGAGCGTGCTACGATGTGAGTACTCAATTTAAATTTCTAGAGTGTGTTTTATGATTGTTATGTTGAGGTAAGGCGAGTTTTAGGTTGATCCATCTGAAATGGATCAAAGTTCCACTGTCTAATAAAAAGTGACTTAACGGATTGTTCCGACCCGGTTTTTAACGGCGTTCATGTATTTTGGGTATCTAGAGACCTAAGTATGGGGACGTTCTTATTTCAAGAGTGGGGGGATATCTTGGTAGTAGCCTTTAAGCTGTAACGGGTCGTAGTCTAATGTCACAAGCGAACCGAATTGGCTCCGACTGATTTGAGGTAGAAAAACACAAGAGATGGTGTCTCTGACTCTTGAGCCAATTGTTATAGGGCCTATTTTTCTTTAACCTCGACTGTTACGGAAGTAGGCGACTGTTACATAGTGTTTTTATGGCGCTCCTGGATGTTTACGACATCAAGACTACGGAGTCGAACCCACTTGAGACAGCTTCGGGCTGCATGCCCATTCTAGAGTCCCGGTGGTACGGTTCGGCAGGAACGTGCGAACCTTCCGGTTGTACCGTGATAGCTTTTTAAGAAAACTCGAAAAAACTTCCTGGCACTCTCTCCGAACGAGGCTTAGCTAACCGAGTAAAGGGGGGCAACTAGGGGGACAAAAACACGAGCAAAAAGACAAAAAGCGAAACAAAAACCAAAAAAGAATAGAAAAAGGAACAAAAACCATAAAACGAAAAAAGACAGTGACTTTGACACCAGATTAGTTGGATCAAACCTTTATATTAATTAAATAGTATACCCATACTGTTTTACAAGTTCGATCGTTTCGATCAACCTAGCAATTTAACCCAGTAACCTCAATAAAGTGCCCGAGTGTGGGGCGTTGTCAAGGGTTTTCAGATAGCTTGGAACTTAGCTGGACAACAAGGAGACTTGACTGGAAGAGGTGACCAGCCGAGTGGGAAAGTGGTTCAGGAGCACTTGAGCTGAACCAATAGGAGACTTGACTGGAAGAGGTGACCAGCCGAGTGGGAAAGTGGTTCAAGAGCACTTGAGCTGAAACCAATAGGAGACTGGACTGGAAGAGGTGACCAGTCGAGTGGGAAAGTAGCCAAGAAGGATTTGGCAGTTCTCGAGTTCTCAAGTTGGGCAGAACGGGTATCGTTAAAATCCACATTACATTATAGGAGATAAGTGTAAAATTGGATAAGCGAAATCCCCCGGTTTTGAGGAACGTTTTTACTTGAGCAGGCCTGGAGACAGGTCTACGGTTTTCTCTTGAGAGGTTTAGCACCCGGCGCTTAAGGTAATTTTAGGCTTAAGAAGGGGGGCTAAAAAGGGGGGAGGTTAGAAGGGGGGCTGGTTAAGTTAGAGGTTGGCGGTTATAATTTGTAAAAAGGGGGGACACATTAGAGTAACTAATTGGTCGGCATCGTCGACTTAGTTACATTAGATATTTACACGCGTTGGTTATAGGAAGCGGATATCCAAAATTAGAATCAGGTTAAGGTAAGGTACCCTGGTCGGATCGGTAGGGGGAACGGACATAGACAGTTTTTGTGATACCCCATAAGATCGCTAGCAGGGGGGAGGAAAACGAGTGGCAATTAAGTACCAGACATTTTTTCGATAGAAGGTAGACATTTGTCAGCTTCGAATTTTAGGTGGGTTCATCTCTTTGTTTTTATTATTTTTTCTTGCTTAGATTTTTGTTGCATTTTGGTAAGGATTTGTGTTTGGTTTTTATACGAACAGGTGATCATAAGATACCTGCGCACAGGTTTTGGTTTCAAGTTGCTTGGAACATTGAAAAATAGGTAACTAAAAAAGGGGGGTCAGCATTTGGCCACTAAGAGAGGGTTTTTGGGAAAATTTTTACTAGAGCTTGAGTGGTGGTGCAAGGTACAGTGAATCAAGAAGTCCCTAAAACGAAGAAGAAAGAGGTCCCACCACTCAAACACTTTTTAATAGTCTTGGGACTGTGCCAAAGAAGTCTTGGGACAGTGCAGTCTGGGGACAGTCTTGGGACAGTGCAGTCCTAGGATAGTCTTGGACCAGAGCAGTCTTGGTACAGTCTAGGGACAGTACAGCCTTGAGAAAATACAGTCTTGGGACGCTACGGTCTTGGGACAGGGGTCTTGGGATAGTGGTCTTGAGACAGTGGTCTTGGGAGACTAGTCTTGGGACAGTGGTCTTGGGACAGTGGTCTTGGGACAGTGGTCTTGGGACAGTGGTCTTGGGATAGTGGTCATGGGACAGTGGTCTTGGGACACTAGTCTTGGGACAGTGGTCTTGGGACAGTGGTCTTGGGATAGTGGTCTTGGGACAGTGGTCTTGGGACACTAGCCTTGGGACAGGTCTTGGGACAGTGGTCTTGGGACAGTGGTCTTGGGACAGTGGTCTTGGGACAGTGGTCTTGGGACAGTGGTCTTGGGACAGTGGTCTTGGGACAGTGGTCTTGGGACAGTGGTCTTGGGATAGTGGTCTTGGGACAGTGGTCTTGGGACACTAGCCTTGGGACACTAGTCTTGGGATAGTAGCCTTGGGACACTAGCCTTGGGACAGTAGTCTTGGGACAGTGGCCTTGGGACACTAGTCCTGCGATAGTAGTCTTGGGACACTAGTCTTGGGACACTAGCCTTGGGACACTAGTCTTGGGACAGTAGTCTTGAGACAGTAGCCTTGGGACAGTAGGCTTGGGAAAGGGGTCTTGGGACACTGACAAAAAGTACTGGGACAGTACCGAACAGTCTTGGGACAGTAGAAAGAAAGCCTGGGACGGTACAAAGAAGAGTAGGGACAGTAACTGGAAGTCTTGGGACGGTATAAAAGTTGAAGTAAAATTACAATAAGTGTTTTGAGACAGAACAATACTAGTCGGAACCCGGTACGGTTGAAACCACAAATAAAGAAAGTTACTCGAAAGGTTGTGAAAGAGACTTGGGAACAAGGTTTTTATCACGTTGTATAATTCCTTTTAAGAATTTTTTCATAATAGATTTTATTCATAGAATAGAATTGTGTATATAATAATATTGTAAATAAGAGCAATTGTAAATAGAAATAATGAGACGGAGTAGGGTACCGGTGCTCGAAAAAAGGTCAAATGGATCAAACACGAAATATAACTCGTCGCTGCGCGGAACGACATCAATGGACCCAAGGAAAACAAAAGATAACTTTTCAGTTAGCATGGTCAGCACGAGGAGTAGTACCGAGAACAAGGCAAGAGAAGGTGCTAAAGACAAACAGGTGGAGCCCACAATTGAAATCGATCTAGAGCGCCAGACCAGAGCGTAGATGAAGTGGAGAAGAAGACAACGGAATCCACACCGACGCCCCATATGGAAGATCAAAATCCAAAAACCGTGGAGTTTTCGCCGATAGACGCGTTGGAAGACACAACAGGCAATACCCGAGAAACGGTGAAAGACGACTCTCAAGTAAAGAAGACATCTTTTACAGAAAAGTTGACGATGATGGTCGGAATGAAATCAAGAGACAACACGGCCGAAGAATCAAAAACTGAAAGAGCACGAACATTTGGTACAGTGAGCACGAAGGCGACAGAAGCCGACCTAAAGGAAGAACAAGCCAGAACAGGAGCGACAGCCGAAAAAAAGACAACTGCTGATCATGAAACAGCTACTCTTGAGCTTGGCGACCTGATGACAAAACTAAATCAGATCGACAAAAAACTAAAGTACAGTGAGGAAGATAGAGACTTAATAAGGAAAGAGTTGAAATACAACAAAGACGAGTATCTGGGTAGTTATTTTAACCTGGCTAAGGCGACAGACGAGAGACTCCAGCAGATGTCGGACAAGGTAGATGCCACCAATGAAGAACGAGATAGGAACATCAAAAAAGATATGCAACAGTTGAAAAACCGATATGATGATGTCAACAGCCAATTAGGTAGCCTGGAAAAGAGAATGGATACAATGAACATGAATCAGGCCGAAAGTTCGTGTGCAATACAGGCGAAATTGGATGCAATCTTGAGAAATTCTACCTCACAAGAAATACCGGCAGCGGATCGTACGCAAGGCACCAGAGTTGACTTTGTGGAACCACAGAGGAACAAACGGCAATCGACACCGTTGCCTTTAAACCGGGATGCGGTAAGCATAGCACCAACGGCTGCTAAAACAATCATGAAAAATGGAACATCAAACACAATGAGTGGTCCGGGGGACTCAACAGCTAGCAGCAACGCAGGTCCGGATGCCATGACGTGGGCAAGCACTTGGGAGATGATGAACAGGACTCTAGAGGCCTTCGCCACGAGGAACACTGACTCGAGCGATAGGAGAGACGGAAAGTCAAGAAAAACTTTCAAGAAGCCAAAAGAATTCAAAGACGACTCCGATGGATGCATTGACACCTGGGTGGAAGTGATGAGATTACACCTAGAGCAAGATAACTTAAATGATGAAAGGCAAGCATGCACAGCCATACTCAGCAACCTGGAAGGCACGGCATTAAATGCGTGGTTGCAAAGAAAGAAGAAGAACGCGATACCGCGGACAAAATCTTCAAAATATTGCTGAATCGATTCGGGTCAGGCCTGAAACGCACGTTTATGCATGTCTCAGGTCTTCCCCCACCATATTTTGATAATGAAACCAAAAACTTTATAAATTGGTTTTATTATCAAAATATGCTGGGGGAAGACCTGAGACATGCATAAACGTGCGTTTCAGGCCCTGAAACGCACGTTTATGCGTGCGGCCACGAGGTAACCAGAAACTTGAGCGAACCGAGCGACCAGACAATAATGCACATTGACGTATACGCAGATTACTTGAGTTGTATAAGCCCACAAATGACTTCTAGAGCGTTGAGAGCACTACTCACGAGAGGGGGCAGCAAGTCGGTACGTGTTGATAACAGGTATACTGAAGCTTATGGTCCACATGAGGTGATGCTAAATATAGATGGAATCAACATCTATACCAAGACAGTGATAACATGTGACGAAGACCTAATTGGGCAAATCTACGTAGGGAAAGAAGAGTTGAAAGTGAGATCGATTGGACACTGCGCCATGCTTGAAGAAGATGCGATGCACATCGGGACGGAGGCAGATGTGACAGGGCACGTGCTAGACATAAGTGGCAAAAAGACTCAGTTACGTGGGTTACTTGATACGGGAGCAGTTTTGAGCGTCATACCAATCGAAACTTGGGAACGGATGGGCTGTGACAAAGGTGATTTGATAGACTCGAGAATACGGCTGTCAGCTGCAAACAAAGGGGCACTTCGGGTGCTGGGCAGGACGCCGATAATAGCCCTCAATTTGGGGGAACGTAACCTGTGGATGAGCTTTCTCGTGGTAGAAAACCTAGATGAATCTGACCTATTCATTTTGGGCAGAGACTTCATCAGGAATTTCGACGTAACGATTGATCTAAATAACGCAATGTTCAGGATACGGAACCCGGATAGGAGGTACGCAATCAAACCGGTAAATTTAATAATGGCAAATGAAACCAAAGCACCGGTATTCTTGAGTAGGAGGGTGAGGCTAAAGGCGATTGAAGCGGCAATCGTAGGCTTGAGGATGAAAAATTACAATGAACTAAGTGACAACAAGCGAGTGTGTATAGTTCCGAATCCTAATAGTCAAAGTGCTGCTGTTTTAGGAAGATCCTTCTCGATAACGAAGAGCGGCCTGTGCGTCAGTGTCTTGTTGAATACTCTTGATATACCGATTATGATACAGAGAGGGAGGAAACTGGGATATGCTTTACCGGTTAAAACCCGATATGAAACAACGGAGAACTCAAAACAAAATGAAGTTGTTGATTGTCCCAATCATAGGGACAAAATTTGTATCTTGAGACGATTGCAGAAAATAAAAGATTCTTCAGGTCTTGTTAAATCACTTAAGTCAGAGACAGACGATGGGCTGTCGAGCTGTTCGAACTTTCCAGAGCGGCCCACACTAGATGAAATGCAAACTGATAAACCGGTTCTGCCGGAGATTGAACGTTTGAGGGGCAAACTGAAAGATGAACAGCTCGAAGCCATCAAGGACGTACTAGAGCGGAACGAAGAAGTTTTTTCGAGGCATAAAGCGGATATCGGGTGTTGTAATTTTGTTGAGCATGAAATAGAACTTGAGGAGAACGCGGTACCGCACGGGGAGGGGGCGAGGCGCATGACCCCACACAAATCGGAGGCGTGTAGAAAAGAAATCGAGACGTTACTAGAGTATGACATGATAGAACCATCCAAGTCACCGTGGGCGTGTGGAGTAGTGATTTCCAAAAAGAAAGGCGACCAGTTGAGGTTTTGTTGTGACCTTCGATACCTGAACTCCGTCACGGTGAAGGATGCCTATCCCATACCTAGGATTGATGAGAGCCTCTCGAAGTTAGGTGATGCAAAATTTTTTACGACTCTTGATTTAGGCTCGGCCTTTTGGCAGGTACCACTAAGGAAGCAGGACAGGGACAAGACAGGGTTCGCCTGCGAGTTGGGTCTGTTTCAATGGAAACAGATGCCGTTTGGACTTTGCAACGCCACAGCCACGTTTCAGCGGCTGATGGCACACGCGCTGATAGGCGTGACGAAGAAGTATGGCAATCTGGTAATGTGCTACGTGGATCACGTGGTAATAGCGACGCCCACATTGGAAGACCACATTGAGAGACTTGACGAAGTGTTCGCATGCATGAAAAGGTCGGGGCTAAAGTGTAAACCATCAAAGTGCGAGATACTCAAGGACTCAATAAACTACTTGGGCAGGATGGTAGACAAGCACGGCATCAGACCTGATCCGGACGCCCTGGAAGCAGTCCTAACCTGGAAATCACCGAAGACAGAACACCAGTTGATGAGCTTCCTGGGTTTCGCTAACTATTATAGAGAGTTCATCAAAGTTCACGTGGAACAACGCAGCAGAAGAGTCATTCCAGAGAATAAAGAAAGAGCTATGTGAGGCACCAGTACTGGGTATGCCGACTGAGAAAGGGATGTACGTGCTGGACACGGATGCGTCGGTAGTCGCGATTTCTTGAATTCTCCATCAAGAACAAGAATGGAATGGGAAGACAGTCTTGAGACCAATAGCGTACGGGAGCAAAGTCCTGAGTGACACGGAAATGAAGTACGGAGCACCGAAAGCAGAGATGTTCGCGGTGGTTACATTTGTCGAGAAATACAGGGCATACCTGGGCAGTGAGCCATTCAAGTTGCGAGTCGACAATCGAGCACTGAGCTGGCTGAAAACGTACTCAATGGACCAAAGTTACATTGGGAGGTGGATAGTTCGCCTGGACGGATACAACATGATAATTGAGCATAGAACACGAGATAAACATCAGAATGCCGACAGCTTGAGTAAGAAGACGGAGTTCTATGAGAGACAAGAGCAAAGATAGGCAGACAGACCTGAAATCAAAGATGGCTTCTCCTTCATGGACAAGGAAACGTACGACAGTCTTCCACTCACGAGATGGCTGGACAAATCAGGCAAACCGATTGAAGATCATCCTGAATTACCTAAAGAACCTCCAGAAAAGACCATCTTGAAGAAGAGCAGAAGGATTCCGATAGAAATAATACTAAAGTCGAAGATCGTGAGGGAGACGCTCAAGGCAAAAGGCTATGATCTTAACCAGGTAGAAGCAGAAACTGCACAGATAGATGATGACTTAATGAGGTTGCTCGAGAAACTATCAGATGAGAAGCCCGTGATCCAAGAGAAGGGTCAAGAGGAACCGGAAGTCACTATACTTCGGAGAAAAGAAACAGTGAACAATACTGACTCCTCAAGAGGAAGCGTCACTGACAGCAAAGATGTCGTGCGGTCACTAGTTGACAAAATCCCCGAAAACATTCTGGAGCAGACCAAGGTTAGGAAAAAGAAAGTGGCGTTCAAAGAAGATACTGAACACCTGGGACTAGGTCAAGAGTCCGGGGAGTGTTCCATGTTCACGGAAGAAGAAACCGGAGAAGGAAAATTGTCCGGGGAGCGTGAAGAATGGGATGAAGACTCGGATGAGAGCAGCGAAAACCAAGACAGTCTGTGCATGATATTGGCGGAAGAGAAGACAAGGCACCACGACAGGGAGTTACAGACGGATCCATCTTCAGGAACGTACAATCTGGACGTACAGGAGATACGAGGTGGTGAAGAACTTGAGAAAATTGCGGTTTCAAGGAAGCCATTCAGGGAATTATCATGCAACTCAAACGTCAGAACGAATCTGGTGCCAGAAGATGATATGAAAATCGTGAAAAGGATGATATGCGTGAAGCTGAGTGATGACATCCACAACCCTGGTGAGATGAATGGACAGATCATGGCGCTAAAGGAGCATGTCAAGGCAAGATATAGGCTGTCAGACCTAATAAGAGCCCAAAAGAATGACAAATTGACAAGTAAGCTCTCCAAATGGATCCAGTCGGGGGTCAAGGAGAAGGGGGAACTCGAGGAAGACAGCTACAAGATCTTGAGCCAGTTCTACAAAGAGAAGAAAGACTTACTCTACCACACAGCTGATGGGGTGGTAGCATGCAAGAGGAAAGATGAGGAGAAGATTTTACACAAACACAACCTCATCATACTGCCACAATTGTATCAAACGGAGGTGCTTTTCAGATCGCACGACCAGATGGGGCACCAGGGGATAGATAAAGTACAACAAAGGATACTTCACAGGTTTGATTGGCCAGGAATGAGAAAAGCTTGCGAGAGATGGGTGAATGCCTGCTTGGCATGCCTCCAGGTAAAATTCCCAAGGAAGATGAAGTTTCCCCTCAAGTCCGTCGAGAGCTCAGAGTTCAATGAAGTGGTGCAGATAGACCATCAAAAAATCTGCATGACGGAGTCGGGATATAACCAGATACTGGTTATAATAGATCACTTCACAAAGTTGGCGGAAGCGGTTCCGTGCCAGACAGCCTCGGCCGAGGAGACATGTGATCATCTGATAACGCATTGGATATCGCGGTATGGTTGTCCAATGACTTTCCAGTCGGACAACGGCAAAGCTTTTGTGGGGGACTTGACAAAAGAATTGATGAGGAGATCGCACATTGCTCAAGCACACTCGACAACCTATCATCCACAGACCAACGGGTTGGTAGAGAGACAGAACAGGACACTGGTCATCATGTTAAGGGTGTACTGCTCAATATACATGACGGACTGGGATAAATACCTGCCACAGGTAGTAGGGGCCTACAGCAGTACACAGCACTCAACGACGGGCATCAGTCCCTTCATGATGGTGACGGGCAGGGAGAGAGCAATGCCTCTGACATTCTTTTACCCGGAATACGAGGGGAAAACGACGTCGCCTCAGGCATACGTGAAAGAAGCGATCAAAAGACAACGGGAGCTAAACGAGCTATGCAGGAGGAACACGGCGCAAGCGCAAATGAGGCAACGCAGAAAATATGACGAAAAAATATTACAAGCAAAGCCATATGAGGTGGGCCAATACGTGTGGGTCTTTCAAAATGTCATACCGCCCAAGGGAACGAAGAAACTACTCAAGAAGTGGAGGGGACCATTCATGATAACGGAAGTTCATCAACAAGGACGGTTCTACCGCTTGAGTACTGGGCGAGCAGCACATTATGAAAATCTGAAGCCTCACGTTCCGTCCCCGGAGGACTGGTGCATACCGAAGGACATGGAGGGTCTCGAGTACCTGGTGGTAGAGCCAGCGTGTGAAGTGAATGAAAAAGGCACCAGAGAGAAAAATGATGGTAATGAGAACTTGCGTTTGGACGACAATGAAAAGATAGAGGTGGAGTCTGAAGCAGGATCGTTTGTAGAAGAAGACTGGAACGACCCGGAGCAAGATGAGGTGCCGAAGTGGATGGAGCCAGATCGACCAATACCACCGGGGACCAGGACTGGAAATCGTAAACGGACCAGCATGAGGTACAACAGATACGGGGATGACTTCTTGATCGATAAGATACAGCCAGACAAATTGGGCGAGGAACTACTGAGTGCAGGCGAACTGGAAGCCGAAGAGGAATGGCAGGTCATTGACAATGGTGGACACTATCCGCAGGAAGACTACTCGACACCAGAATTGGAGACGGATCTCGAACAGAGTGAGATAGAGAGGAGGGAGAACACGAACTTGAGGATACTAGAGTGGATGCGCGATGTCAAAGACGAGAGCGACGAAGGACAAAGCATTCAACAAGTCGACGTGTCATCGGCAAATTATAAGAAGACAGAGGATCCTCTTTTCGGATGGACGGCAACAGACAGGCCACTGGACATTCCTCCGGACAATTCAGACCCGACAACATCGACGGGGACGTCGATAAATATTTTTGTCCGGGGAGTGGGGGTAGGACTTACCCACACCGAAAATTTGATGATAAAGAAGCTCAAGGAAGTGAGAGAAACAAGCGAATTGGAACTGGAAGAAGAAGAGCCAGAGCCTACCATAGGTCGGAATTTCAAAACGAAATTCAAAATACCCAATGAGTACACGGAAAACATCATGATAACGGATAGCGACTTCATCCTGTCAAACAGGACTAGCGCGATCTGCATCACGGCGGACATGAGTTTCAAATCAAGATTGGAAGCTGACTTCAAAAGAGAGTACCAGAACGTGGAGTTTCTGTTCAGACAGAGACCAGGACTGGGAGGGATGGCAGCGCTTCCACCATCAGTAGCACAAGTCCCGGGCAAATATCTGTGCTTCCTAGTGACGAGGGTCAATGACAGGAACACAATTGATCCCGAACACGTGATGTTGGCACTAACAAGACTGCGAGACTTCATGATTGAAAGAGGGATAACGGAGGTCTCAATGCCGGTGTATGACCCAAACAGGGGCAAATTGAGCTCAAGGGAATTGTACGCTATCCTACACGTAGTCTTCGCGGAAACTGAGATGATAGTGTATCTTCACAAGAAATACTACTTGAGCATCGCCTGAGTTGGGCACACGGGTGTCACGAGTTGAGCGTGAGGGAGGAGTCTTGAGTTAGGTACTGGGGTGCGGCACAGGTAAAGGGATCTTAAGACGCGATTGGCATGACAATTGATTTTAGAAGGATTAACGGTGCTAAAGGATAAAATGAATCTGCATGCTTTTAAGGAAATTCCAATTGAATTGTTTTTAGTGGAATGAAAATGATAAGATTTTAACCATACTGGTAAAAGGTGGGTTTCTAGGTTAGGAACATGACATATTAAGTCTTAATATGGTTTCTGTTTTCAGATCAAGTTTGATAAACAAAGTTGAAAATCCAACTATACTCAAGCGAGAGACAGAAAGGGAAATCTTGATTGAACTTGCGATAATCGACACCTGCAGCAAGTATTTGCAAGGAGACATTTCTAGAGAATTCTTAAGTTGGTCAATTCTTGAGTCGGTAAGGTAATTCTTGAGTCGGTAGGGTAATTCTTGAGCTGGTTAATACTCGAACACATCCCAAAGTCACAGAAAATGGCAGACAGGTTCTGGAAATCCATGCCGGCGGCCCTGAAGAAGCCCAATCTCGATGAGCTGTACAGACGCCTGAGGGACCTAGATTATACCCAGATAGATGAGAGAATGGCGGTAATGCTGAATGCCATCCTCCAGTTGGAAGAACAGGGTGAGTGCAGGGAGTCTGCGACGGAGGCTGTCTTGATGGTCGGCTACACCACCGAGGGAATATCAAATCAGGAACAGACCAGATGGTTGTCTTGGAATGTGGATGGAGGAGTAAGGGGCTTTGACTTGGCAAGGAATCCTGGCCTGAGTAACAATACCGAATATGGCGCAGGAGAATTCCCACTACCAACTAGGCCATCAGCAAGATCGACAGGCCAGAGCTCGAGTAAGGTGCCATCGATGACGCGAGCGCAACAGACGACTGAGGCATATCCGGATCTTGGTGTTCTAAAGAAAGAGCTCGAGAAGACGCAGAGGGAAAGGAACAAGGCGAACCTCGCTCTGGATCAGGCAAAGCTGGATCGGGAAAAGGCTCAGCTGGAAAGGGACCAGGCGGTCATCGAACGAGATCAGACTCTGAGGTTGCTTGAGATGCTGCGGGCTGAACATCAGCAGGAACTAAGGGTGCGGGAGAATGCCGCGAACTGTGAGCAACTGAAGTCGGAGATGGAGAGGATAGAACAACGACAACGTGAACTTGATGCACAGAAGGGAGCCAGGCCAAAGGAGCGAGTGGTTACCAGCTCGAGGCCAGAGTCACGCATGGAAGTGGATGAAGCCCCCAGGGCAAGAGGACGGTTCAACCTTGACCGCGAGGCTCGAGAACACATGAGTGAAGGGTTGGAAGTCTGGATACCGAATGAAGCAACGTCCTCCTTGCGTAGCTTAGAAACGCAACCCATACGCCCGCTGATGGATGTGGTACTGCCGGGATATACCCCAACGTCGACCTCGAGCGGCAGTCAGGTGAGCGGCAGCTCATCGCGTCTGAAGGAGCTGAGCGAGAGATTGCGGCAGAGAAGTCGTGAAAGTTCGGCAAGGGCGGAGCTTCCTCCAACGTGGAGGGAACAGACGGTCAGGAGCGTCATGATCTCGAGTTACAAGAAGAACACCGAAAAGAGGTACCACAGGCACAATCGGCTGGATTGGAATGCGGAACAGAAGGCCAGGAGGGATTGCTTTCATGATGCAGCCTGGGTGGAATATCTTGCGCCAACCCGTGTGCCAGAAGGCGCGGTCCACCTGATTACCCGGATCCAATCGCACTGGCAGACAGGAATCTTGAGTTTCGCTGGAGCTGCCACGCCACAGATATTGGCAACGCTTGAGATGCTAGGAATGACAAAAGTATACACGGTGACCCTGATGATCGGAACGAATGATGTATCAAGGGGAGAAGCGAGGAAAGTAACGAGGCTGCACGACAAGATGAGCTGCCTTCTTGAGGAACTGAGGATCCAGATGGATCCCATCCTGTTGACAGTATGTACTGTCCCTTATAACATGAAGTTCGATCAGCACGCCTTGGAAATGAACGAGAAGGTGCGGAACCTAAACGGGGTGATCCGAGAAATCCACCGGAAGAATGTGCTCCCCATCAGATTGTTGGAGTGGCGGAGCGCATGGAGCAAGCGGGATTCCCTGAAGACACCTCCTCAGATGGAATCCACTTCGACAGACCGAGGGGAGCAGAGTGGTAGAATGATGTCTTTCAAGGACACATAAATGCGCTAGAGGCGGATCTGCTAGAGACGGCCCAATTCACATTGGGGCCACCTCCGAACCCACCATTCCTTGCCTCGAGGGCCCTGTCTAGTCGTTTGGGACCGAGGGTCGACACTAGAGACAGCTCAAGGAGCAACCAGGCCAGATTGCCGAGTGCCACGCCAATGGAGTCTGAGGAGGTGACGTCATCAACGCCTCCAGGTTCGGCAATATCCTCAGTGGTAGTGGCAGAGAGCAAGCGGGTGGAGAGGCCTATGGAGACCGCTCGCTTGAGATATCTAGAGAAGGTGAAAGGGCTGGATCTAGGAGGTTTGGAATGCAGGCGAGAATTGGCGCAGACTCTGGGTATTGAACGAGTGTCGCACGAAGACTTGAGCAGACACCATTGCGTGTACTGGTTGAAGGCTCATGAGACGCACTTCTCGAGAGCAAAACTGATGGAGACCGCGGACCTGACCGGAATTCCCACGAAAGCGATCATGGGACCCAACAACTATAGACCTCTCAAGCTGCTGGGGAGTCCTGGACTCATAGCAGAACCCCCCAAACACCGAACGAGCATCGCCAGGATCAGATTGGCGACCCCGGCACAATTGAGGGTGGTGGATAAGCTGCTGAATCCGGGGGAAATGGAATTGCCAGATGCCGCGTACGAAGGCTCGAAATTGGCGGAAGATCCCAGGTACGGGAAGCCCTGTGGGAGCACCCAGCTGGCCAAGACTTTGGCAGTTTACGATAGAGCAGATCCAGCTGCTGCAAGGGTAGTCATTGTGGCGGGATCAGACTTCGAAGGAACGTCTCCTAAGCTGTTTTGGCCGGAGACTCTGATATACTCTTTGCCAGGAGCCGAACTAAACCAGATGTTAACTCTAGTGGTGGCAATAAAGTCGGAGATGCCCTGTGAGCCTGAGCTGCTATTGTTTGCAGGAATGAATGATCATCTGCACGCGGCGGGACTTCTTGAGCAGCTGAAGGGCAATGAACCAACACCGAGGAAGATATGGGAAGCCATTCAGACGGTGTTTGCGGCGATGAATGAGGTGCAAGAGAATGTTGTCTCGAGATTCGGCTCCAAGGCGAAGGTGGTGTTCACTACATCCCCTGGATACGCGAACATGCCACCCGCCCTACAATTCGTGTACGCGGTCTTGATCCTGATAGCAGAGGGAAACGAATGGCGAATTCTAATGGCAGCCCCAATCGGGAATTGGAGCCATCGAACCTGAGGCTCCGCAAGTCAGAGTTGGCAGCGGCATGGGCGGACATATCTCATGCACTGAGGGGCTTTTATGGATTAGCCGGCATCCTGATCGTATTGGACGAGGTGCTCTTGCTAGAGATATCGAACTTTGCCAGGCAACTTAAGTTCAGCCCAGTCATCGGGGACGATCACCCGGCGATAAACCAATTGACGGCCAGCTTCTGGTTTCGGAGCATGGAGGTGACGATCACAGGTTCCACCGGCAAGTCTAGAGGCCCGAGCAACGAGAGAAAAAATGTGGCCGAAACGGAGAAACAATTAGAGTCGATGGCATATCGTCTGACGCAAGAGAATGGCTGGTGGCCATTTTTGACACCAAGGCTGGAGAACGCCACGAATAAGACGAGGGAGGAAGCACCACCCGTCGTGAAACAAGTCTGGAGTTTTCTGGAGAAACAACTGGAGCTGGCCGAAGGAAGAGAGATGACGGTGGCTAGATTTGTCTCGGCAGCCAATGAAAGACGATTGGAGGGTTCTGGAGAGAGCACGCAGAGGGTGAGCTGAGGACTAGAAGGGATCATGAGATTCTTAAGTTCTTGAGTCCTTTCTGGGGGAAAGAATTCATGGCGGAGATGTTCGGCACCAAAGCGACTATCTTTGGAGCCTTCGTGCAGGAGATACTGGGCATGCCCATCAGCCTGCTTTTGGCTTTATATCTGGTCTACCCCAGATACTTGTTCAACATGGGCCCAGCGTACATGTTTAGTCGAGGAGTGGAGACACTTCGGTTTGATGGGTATCTGGCACTAGTGCTCTTAACCCATGGGGAACTGGTGTCATTTCATCGATTGATGAAATATGGGGAGCCCCTGTCAATGGGGAAGGTACACTCGAGTATCGACACCTATTCCTACAAGTGTGCCGCGGGGTTGAAGACGCTGTTAACGCAATACCTCATGATGCAGAATCGGCACATGACGGGTGAAGAGAAGAACCCAAAATCGAGAGAAGAGTGGAAGAAGATGAATGGAGGTATGCCTCTGTTGACGGACCTGTGCCTGGCAATGAGGTCGGACCCGATGGGGATAATCCGGGGTCTAGAGGAGGTGGTAACCTGCATTTACGGTCCAGCAGTGACGTATGCATTTCCAGATCCCCTGGTGACAACGTATCGTTACTCTGTAACGCACTTGAGTCTTATCAGCGTACTGGATGGGACGGCGCTCAATTGGTGTCGGCAGGAGGTGCTCAGGGCACAAATGAGCAATACGGTACTCTTTGGAAAAGTGAAAGATGCCGAGTTGATAGTGTACAACTTCAGGGGACAGCTGCAATGTAGAATGGGAGGCAAACGCGAGGGCCCCATCGAGACATATCCCAAGTTCTGGAACTTGAACCCACTGGCAGCAGGCGGACGGGAGATCTTGAGGAGTCCTGCTTGGAAGGACAGCTTTGCACTGGTTAAGAGGGAGCTGGAGGCCATAATGGAGAAAGAAATCCTGCCAGCCACCATGCCTGAGTTCCCGATAGTCAGGAGGATGACCTTAGGGATGAACATTCCCTTAGTAGTTCCATCCATAATTGCGAGGATGACTACGGAGGAAATGCAGAAAGACTTCACTGATGGCTGGGACCCCCTGTTCGTCGGCTATACGGCAGAGGTTTATTTCCACACTAGCGAGGCGAAGATAAATTCGTGGACGACGCAAGCAAAAAAGAGGAGAGGCTCGCAGCCCCCCGGATTTGAGGTGCGAAAGGTCTTAAGAGCTCTTGAGCAGGAGGGACTTGAGAACATGCTACCAATATGGGATGATGGCAGGATGATCATGATGGAGGGGCATGTTGCATTGGTGGACGACATGAAATTCGCGACACGAAAGTATAGGGCACCCTATGGCTTAGAACAGGTGGAAATGAGACAGGAGGGAAAAGAACTGGATGCAGCAGGTCAACTGTATGTGGCCCTGACGGAGTACAAGAGATTGGACCCGGCGACACCATCACGACTGTCAGTAGATACACCTGGAGACAAGAGGAGTGGACCCGTGGAAGACCGGTTCAAAAGAATTCTCGAGAGAAGAAGAGCTGAGTCAGAAGAAGAGAGTATGGATGAAACTCTCAGCGAAGCCGGCGAGGACATGGAAGTGGGGAATGCGCCTGAACCAAGACCATCAGGTGAGGAGCTCACCACTCAAGAGCTGTTGAAAGACTTGAGTGAGGAGAAGTGGGCAGATACTGCCACTCCACCTCTGACCCCGTCTCCCCGGAAGAATCTGGAATTGCCATTGGCGAGCGAGACCTCCAATATGGGGATGATACTCTTGAGTTCGGAGGAAAGGGAAAAAAATACGTTCGAAGGAAATAGGGACATGTTCCTGGGGACTCTAGAGGACGACGCTTGGCAAAAGTTCTTGAAGGAATTCAATCAAGAAGTGGGCAGCGAGACGACGCTGGACAAATTCAAGGATGAACTGTGGGACACAGTCGTGAATATTGGAGAACCGCTTCTGATGGGGACGGGCCTGGATGAGAAGGCGAGAAAGGAGCTGCTGAACAATCTGATAGAGCTGAGGAATTCACGATCAAAGACTAGAGAAGAAAAATGTGAAGACAGCTCTACTCTGAAACAAAAAACTGTAGATAAAATAGTTGATGATATAAAAGGGGATAAGGTTGGGACTAGTAATATGATTAAAAATACTAATATCCTTAAGGCTCGAGCAGGAGGGAGGCAAGAGTCGGAAGGGTTGGAGGTAGATAGAGAGGTCGAATCAGTGATGATGACCACAACACCCTCAAGCAGAGATGTGAAGACTCGCAAGAGGAAGAGAGAAGTAGAGGGATTGAGTAGTCCTTCAGTGGATGCTGTCTCGGAAGGAAACTTGAGAGAGACGGCGCCCATGGTTTTGGCGCGATGCAAGACGGCGGCATACAAGAGCAACACGGAGCTCAGAAGACCACTCGAAGTAGAGAGGGAAATAGAGGCATCCACCAGTTCGACATCGGAGGAAGACTTCAAGCCCCAGAAGATAAACGTGAAGAGAGGTTCAACGGACGGACAGACATGGGAAGTGGATGTCGGCAAGGAATGGGTCTCGAAGGGACACCAGGCCACGGGGAAGCAAGTGACGAGTGATTCACTGGAGAGGAGCAAGACGAGGAACACCTCCCGGCCATGATGGGTGGCCCTCGAGACATTGAAGGAAATGGAAGACTGCTTGAAGAAGTTGGACAGTGGAGTAGCTCGCAAACGACGCAATTGGGCCACCCAGCAAAAGGCTGAGGTTAACAAGATAGAATTGGCGAACCAGCTGAAGAGGTCCTGGCAGAACTTATTGAAGGATCATTTTGAAGAGGCAATGAGAACCCCCTCATCAGCACCGCCATTGATGGCGAATCCCTTCGTTAGAACCGCAGGACAATTGATGTTCACCTGGAGTCTGGTGGGAATAGAGTTGGAGACACTGACCTCGTATGACAGGTTGAAGTTGGGAAGCAAGAAGCTAGAAGTGTATCAAGCACTGATGCAGCACGTGGCCAGGGATAATTCAGGCTTGAGCCTGGCTAGGAGGAAGGATGCCACATGTTTCTTGAGATGGATAATGTCAATGATGTCTGATAGCACCATCTTGGCGTGCTACCAAAGAGCAAGCGGAAGTAGAACCGTGGAAAAGAGAGTCTCAACGATCATCTTAAACGTATATCAGAGTACTGGAATAGAAAAGGAAGATGGTTCCAGACTATCCCTAGAGAACCACAGAAAGCTGGACGAGGTACGGAGGTTTTACAATAAGAAGTTCGAAGAAGAACATGATATTTACCGTAACCTGGCCTCGCCAGAGCAGTACTCGAGACTCAGTGAGAAGGGGGAATACCAATACGTGTCGGGAGTGATGAGGATAGCCTACAACCCCTTCTTAGACTCAGAAACTGGAGGCGCTCACAGGAACCACGAGGTAGCGGAGCTGCTGAAGTTTTGGACAGAAAAAATAGTGGAAATAGACGCGGTGGAGAAAGAGAGGCCGAGCCTGGGCCTGATTCTTGAGAAAACACCGGAGGTGGTGAGCATACCGCGCTCGAACAAGAGAGTTGAAGTGAACATGGGTGATGGCAATGGCTTGTTGATCACGAACTTGGGAGTGGTATGGAAGTTACTAAGACCCTCATGGTGCCCACATCCCCACGCGAGTCTGATCGAGGAGACCACCGAGCGGGTGAGGTTAGCACCAACGGAAGATGAAGATTTGGCAAAGTTGAGTGTGGTGCACAAACTGATCTTACCTCAGATGAAGGAGTCAGGCGAAAAGACGAACAATCTCGAGTCAGCAAAGAAGATGGAGCCGGGTAGCTGTCTGGATACTACGTGTGGGAGTGAAGAGCACACCTGCGATGGACGATTATGTGTCAGGATACTGTCCTTTCAAAAAGAAGATCTGGTTACTTGGTTTGAAGACATCACGGAAAGGGAGAAAAGTGAAGTACAAATAGTGGCGGAGTGTTACGCGAGAACTACGGTGAACATAGCGACAGCTCTCGGATTCTTCTCGAGAATGTGTAGTCTGCAGTCACTGGAGAGGCTAGAGTCTGAACACCATTTAGTGACT
The DNA here is from genome assembly GCF_963678635.1 of Symsagittifera roscoffensis. Lineage (NCBI taxonomy): Eukaryota > Metazoa > Xenacoelomorpha > Acoela > Convolutidae > Symsagittifera > Symsagittifera roscoffensis. The sequence continues at coordinate 70,499,366 of NC_087062.1, read as the reverse complement.
GCGTTGAGCGTGGAATCATGGCCTGGGGTGTTGCAGGTGACTCAAAAACATATCCGGAGCTGGAAGGTTGGTCTCGAGGCGGAAATGGGGTTTCCCATGAGCGAAGCTTATGGCCTGCCATTGAACGCAAAATCCCTGATAGGGTCAATGATGGCCAATTTGTGCGGAAGCCACTACCCATTGCACATGGCGATGGTGGAATCATCCAGCCAGAGAATATTGGTGGACAAGGCCTTCTCAGTGCCCAGGTGCGTGAGGTTGGCTCGGGTATCGCATCACTCGCACAAGTTGTTGAGGAAAATCAGAGGGACAGTACCGAAAGAGTTGAGAGATGACTTGAGTGAAATCTGGGGAGAAGAGCTTTTGAAATTGGAAAGTGAGAACACAAGCGATCACGAGAGACAAAACGTGATCGGAAAACCTGTGGGGGGTGCTCCAAACATGGGAGAGAACGACACGATGCATGAGAAAATGATGGAGCTTGAGCCTCTCTTGGAAGCCTCGGGGGAGCGTAACCTCAGGAGCATTGAGATCACCCATGGAGAATGCCCATGCCACTGTTTGGCACAAACGGTGTGGTATCCAGATCACAAGAACCTCTGCCTGGTGTGGGATATGGAAGAAATTCGGTCGATCGGATTACCGGATCACCGGCAGAAGGTGACGATCTTAGTAGTGAGTACGATGCTGGCTCTGAGATGGATAGAAGAGAATATAACGAAGTATCGGGAAGCGAAGACGCCAACGGCTGAGTCAAAATATACGATAGACTACAGCAGGAGACTCGAGTTGTTTGAGGATGCATGCAAAGCATTCGCCATACCAATGGAAGTCAGAGACGTATGGAGCCGCTTGAGGTACTTTCCATGGTTTCGAGCGACACTGACGTCTTGGTTATACATGACAACGAAAGATCACATGAGAAAGCATCAAAAGGAGTATCGACAGTTCCAGGCCGAGATTGGGCCGGAAGCTTTCAAGAGACCCCTGTTAACCCATCGAAATGCGATCACGACAGGATGGAAAAGAGTGGGTAAAATGTCTAGAGACAATACCAAAGCGAGGGAATCGATACTAGAGGAGGACTTGGCGAAGAACGTGAGCCTGAGCCTGCACAACTCCTTTTGTTTGAACCGGGAATCTAAGGGTGAAGGCACTACCCAACCAGGCAAAGAGGTTGCAGGAGAAAAGGGAATGGATGCAATCCTATGAACAGCTGAAAGCTTGGGAGGAGATCGTGATTAGCTCCGATGATGAAGAACTGTTGAAACAGTTTGCTGTATCTAGTACCTCAGGGTGCGGCACCTCCAAGGCGAAGAGTGCGAAATGAGCGGATGGTTCGAAGAGATCTTCAGTCTTGAGAGGGAAGGGGGGCTTGAGTGTGAATCCGGATGAAACCTGGGTTCACGAAAAAGAAATTTTAACGAATCTGATATTGTTATTAATATGTTATATTTACTATATAAATCAAAATGCTGCATGACAATTTCCTGATTGAATGGGACAAAAGAAATTTTAAATAATTGGCTTGAAAAGCGAGAATTCAAGTGTGCAGGTGTGTGCAGATTTTGATTGCTATTTAGCGATAGTGTGAAAATTTTACATGGCCGTGAATTTTGGGGTGTAGATAAGCTTAAGTGTGCTGCAAACTTCTGTAAATGACCACTGGCACTGTACCTTGAGCAACACTTGGTTTTCTGGGACTCACTGGCGGATGACAACACACGATGAGGACATCGATCTCGAGTCCGGGGAGTATGTGCCGGTCGGTCATGTCTGGAGGCTTGACCTTGAGAAACACGTAATTTTGGAGTGAAGTTTTAATTTTAAAAATTTCGAATGGAGCCTGTCATGCTCAGTTTTCTCGAACCAACTTAAAACGCAAAAGTCAAAAATCAGAACGACCGAATTAACAATTGCGGGAAACTACTACCTGGCGAGGAATGTAAGCATGAGTCTTCACAACTCCTTCTGTTTGAACCGAGAGTCGAAGGTGAAGAGCCTACCAAATCAATCGAAGAAGTTGCAAGAGCAGAGGGAGTGGATGCGATCCTATGAACAGTTGAACGCCTGGGAGGACATTGTGATCAGCTCCGATGACGAAGAGGCACTGTTGGAACAAATTACAGTGCCAAGAACACCGGTATCGGGTACCTCGAAGGCGAAGAACACGAGGTGAGCCAGTGGCTCGAAAGGAAATTCTAGAGTCTTGAGTCTTGAGAGGGAGGGGGCTTGAGAGTGAACTTGGATGAAATCTGGGTTCACTAAAAAAGAAATTTTAGATGAATAAAATATCGTTATTAATATGATAGATCTATTATATGAGTCAAATTGATGCATGACAATTTCCTGACTGAATAGGACAAAAGAAATTTTAAAATTACCAGCTTAAAAAGCGGGAATTCATGGGTGCAGGTGTATGCAGATTTTGATTGCTGTTTAGCGATAGTGTGGAAATTTTATATGGTGGTGAATTTTGGAAGGTAGATAAACTTAAGTCCGATGCAAACTTCTGTAAATGACCACTGGCACTGTATCTTGAGCAACACTCGGTTCTCTGGGACTCACTGGCGGATGACAACACACGATGAGGACATCGATCTTGAGTCCGGGGTGTATGTGCCAGTCGGTCATATTTGGAAGTTTGACCTTGAAAAAAACAACAACGCTTAATTTTGGAGTGAAATTTGATTTTTCAAAAATTCGAATAGAGCCTGTCATGCACGATTTTCTTGCGATAACTGAAAACCGAAAAAGAGAAATCAGAACGATCGAGTAACAATCGCGGGAAAGTTGCCAGATAAAGCAGTAGGAAATTGCCATTCGCAATTTCCGTCACAAAAAAACTAGAGTAGAGCTGTCCTATCTGAAACAGAAGGAAGCATATTCCCGAGAACTGGACTATTATTGCTCGACTGGATTATTATTCAAACTGGACTAGAGTGAACCTTCGATGGAAAAGTGGACAGCTTGAGTGTCCCAATGGTTCACGAGAAACCATACTCTAGAGTTCAAACTTGTTCCTGTTGTTGAAACTGATTAACATTAAACTCATTTAGTTACATTATTTAATTCTCGAGTTGATTACCGACTTAATTACTCCCAGTTCTTGAGCGTGCTACAATGTGAGTCTTCAATTTAAATTTCTAGAGTGTGTTTTATGATTGTTATGTTGAGGTAAGGCGAGTTTTAGGTTGATGAATCTGAAATGGATCAAAGTTCCACTGTCTAATAAAAAGTGACTTAACGGATTGTTCCGACCCGGTTTTTAACGGCGTTCATGTATTTTGGGTATCTAGAGGCCTAAGTATGGGGACGTTCTTATTTCTAGAGTGGGGGGATTTTTTGGTAGTAGCCTTTAAGCTGTAACGGGTCGTAGTCTCATGTCACAAGCGAACCGAATTGGCTCCGACTGATTTGAGGTAGAAAAACACAAGAGATAGTGTCCCTGACTCTTGAGCCAATGGTTATAGGGCCTATTTTCTTAAGCCTCATGTGTGACTACAGTAGACGAATGTTACAGTTGTTTCTCAATACAATTTCCGTTGTTATCGCTATCGCAACTACTGTTGTTGTGTTTTTCTTCGACTTTCTTCCAAAATGGCCGTTTCTGACGTTTCTCAGAAATATGACGTCATACTTCGAATTTTTAAAATTTCATAACACCAGAATATCTTGACCCTCACCATTTGGCCAATCGTTCCAATAACACTCTTATTCTTTCAAAATCGCCAATTCGGAAGGTTCGCTGCTAAAAAACTCGAATATGCTGAATCTGCATATAGCTTTTGGGCTAGATAAAAAGTTACTATTTTTAGGCAATCATCCAAACAACTTTTAATCAGCTTCCGTTTACATGCGAATACAACCACATAGCTGGGTCTCGGATCCTCCGACTACATGATTGCTATCAAAACACTGCTCCAATATCCTACTTTACTATGTTTTTGGTGACAGTTGTATGTTAAATCCATTGGAGATTCTAAAATATCAAATAATCCCGGTATTAATTCAAAGGTTTATGACATCAGAGTAGCTAAAAAGTCAGTTCTTTACAGCCCTTCACCATATATTGTCTCTGAGGGGCCGAGCCTCCGATTCCGTGCTTTCTCTGTAATAACGTCGTTATTAATCCCAATTCGTGGCACTGGAGGGCACTGCTCTTTATTTCTTCCCCACTGAAGCCTCCTCTCTGGCTAATTCCTTCCGCTAAGTTTCTTATCGTGCGTGATCGTCACGATAAGAGGCTTCGTGTTTTAGTTCGTTCGACTGTTTTTCACAAGATCGGTTGTTCTGTTTTTCGTCACTTTTCAGTCAAAAGTGGCCATTTTTCGTATTTATCAGAAATAATTCTTCGCCAATCCAAAATTTTAAATTTAAAAATTCCAGAATATTCTAGCCTCCTTTTCAACAGTTTTCAATCACTAAGGCCTCTAATGCTATTTTCGTGTTGTGCCGGAAGGTTACGCTGTGCCAATCCGGCGGAATGGCACACCTAATTAAAAACGCATGTTATTTTTCCCATAAATTATTCATTTCAGTTACCCGCAGTAGTAACTTAATCATCATGAATTCAATTTTCATACGATACAGTCACTTTCTAGCTATCGCGAAGTGTTCAACCATTTTTAAAATAAGTAACTATAAGTCAATCTATTTGAGATTTTGAAATGATTTCAAAATGAGTATCGAGGAGCAAGAAATTGAAATTGATGCACTTCGCTCCATATATCCTGAAGAGTTTGAACTGATAGAGGATAGTGCGCCCTTCAAATTTAAAGTTATTCTTGCGTCTCAGCCAGTTGATTGTGGACCAGAAGATGATCCAACTGAATTTGAAACAGGGCTAACGTTTCTTGCTAGACTTCCTGAAGTATATCCCGAAGTTGAACCTGAGTATTCTTTTATCGACATAATCGGATTAGATGATTTAGAGTTAGATAGCGTGCATTCAGTCGTAAAGCAGCTCATAGAAGATAATATTGGTATGTCGATGGTTTTCGCAATTTGCTCAGAAATACAGAGTACGCTAACATCTCTTTCCGAAAATAAACTGAAATCGAAAGAAGCAGAAGCTGATCGTAAGAAAAAGGAAGCAGAAGAAATTGAGTTGAAAAGACTTATTGGAACACCAGTAACAGTTCAGACGTTTTTAGAATGGAAAGCGAAATTTGACGAGGAAATCAAAATCACGAAATCGACGGTAATGAAGACAATTGTCGACGATAAGACTGCGATAAAAATGACTGGAAAGCAGCTATTCTTACAAGATGCTAAAATGGATAGTTCTGACTTAGAGTTTTTGGAAACAGCGGTTGGTACAATGGAAATAAATGAGTCTTTATTTCAAGATGACGAAGACTTTGAGATTGAAGATGACGAGTTATCCGATGAATAATTTTCTAATTTACCATCCCCTCTTAAATCAAAAATACAATTAGCGATTAACTTATGTTAAATCAATTTGGTTTTTTACAGGATTCGAGTTTGGAGCTTCTGATCGAAGTCTGCCATTTATTTAAGGGGATTGCAACGATCTGCATATTTTTTCCTGTCCTGAGCAGTAACAATTCGTGAGGAGTATGCCCTTTTCATTTGTTTCAATGTTTAAGGCAAAGAAAATTTCACCCTATTATTCAATAAATCAGTCTTGGTTTTTAGTTCATTTTTATCAAATCCGGTTTGTTCTGATTTTCAAGTGTGACTAGCAATCAAGTGCTGAATTTTATTTAAAAAAACAATATATGAAGAAAAATAATCTTAAACTTTTTTGATTAAAGCAAATGAACGTGGAACTTCGAAAAGAATTAAAAAAAAAATTTACAGATTCGTTTCCTTGATTTTGAAGAATGACTTCGAAAAGTTCTATTAAGAGAGAACATTATACACCGGAGTTTGCAGGAAACATTTTTTTCAGGAAAAAATGAGATCGTTTTTAATTAGAGAGGAAACGGTTGAAGTTTTATTTAGAAAAAGAAGAAAAAAAACTAAATACCCAGAATTAATTTTTTTGAGCTTGATCCTCTTTATTAAAAAAAGGAAAAAGCACTTTTAAACAAAATCATAAAACAGTTGAAGCTCTTTTTAAAATCTTAGAAAGACTTTGCTAGAAAAAGATTTGATGTGGAAGGCTTCAACATGTAGAGATAGCATTAAGGGACATGAAAAAGTGGCGTAAATATGGGAGAGCAATCAACTAATTAAAGATTTTAAGATTTTTTGGGAAAAAAGTAGATGAATTGAAATTTGAATATAAAATTGCATTTATAATCTTAATTCCACCGACTTTAAACAAAACGCCTCCTTAGACAACCTGTAACAATACACATCCTTCCGAAACCTCGCTAGTCGTAGGCGCTCGTAGCCGGTTCACTCAACTTTCTTGAGTTTATTGCGGCTACAGTTACTGCTTCTACTAGCGGTGCCATGTCACGAAAGCCTCCTTAACACCAACGGAGCAAGATGAAGGCTTTTCAGACAGCGGGCAATCAACAGCTCATGCAGCAGTAGCTAGTGAACAATTTCAAGACGGGTTTCAGATTCCAAAAAAAATTGAAGCCCAAAGTGAAGAGCGAAATGGAGTATGCAATAATTTTGAATAAAACTCTTGATTTCGGGCTTCAATGTTGTTCTGGAATCTGAAGCCCGTTTTCAAATTGTTCATTGGTTGCTGCTGCATGAGCTGCTGGTTGCTGCATGAGGTCTTGGAATCCCAAAGATTTACCAAGCCTCAAAATAAACGCCCATAATAGCCCGGATTATGGTTTAAAAACTGACCGTTTTTTTAAAGTTGTTTCTGGCCTGATTAGTGGCAATTCCTGAGCAGTCTGGCGTTTTCTCATGTTTCAATTTTTAGGGCATAGAATGTTTCAGCATATCGTTCAACATTTCAGTCTTGGTTTTCACGTCTTTTTAAATCCGGTTTGCTCTAATTTTCAAGCGTGACTAGCGATCAAGTGCTGAATTTTCTAAAAAGCTAAAACACCAAGAAAAATATTTTAAAGCTCGTTTGAGTAGAGCGAATGAACCTTAGAAAATCAATTTGAAATCAATAAAAAATAATTTTTTGAAAAATTGCTGTTCCGTTTCTTTGTTTTTGAAAAATGAAGTTGAAAAATTCAGCTAGAAAAGAACATATAATATAGCACAGGGTTTTACATAGCGGATTTTTGAGGTAATCTTTTGAAGAGAAAAAATAAGATCTTTTCTAACTGAAAAGTAAAACGTTGCTGTTATTTAGAAAAAACTAAATCCGCAGAATCAGTATTTTGAGCGTGTTTTTCTTTTAAAAAGAGGAAAAAAGCACTTTTAAAAAAACGAGAAAAAGTTAGAACTCTTTAGAAAAGAATTAGAATGACTTTGCTAGAAAAAGAATTAATGCAGAATCTTTCAACAGGTAGAGATATCATTAATAACCATGTAAAAATGGCCTAAACATGGGACAGAAGAATCAACTACTTTAAGAAAGAATTACGATTTTTTGAAAGAAAAAAAAAGATGAATTGAAATTAGAATACAATAAATTCAGTTTTTACTAACAATTCCTCAGACCTTAAACGAAAGGCCACCAAAGACAACCTCCAGCAGTACACATCCTTCCGAAACCTCGCTAGTCGTAGACGCTCGTTGCCGGATCACTCAATTTTTCTCGAGTTTGTTGAGTCTACAGTTACTGCTTCTACTAGCGGTGCTATGTCACGAAAGCCTCCTTAACACCAACGGAGCAATATAAACGCTTTTCAGACAGTGGAAAATCAACTGTTCATGCATCAGAAGCCAGTGAACAATTTCAAGACGGGTTTCAGATTCCAAAAAAAAACATTGAAGCCCAAAGTGAAGATCGAAATGGAGTATGCAATAATTTTAAAGAAAACTCTTGATTTCGGGCTTCAATGTTGTTCTGGAATCTGAAGCACGTTTTCAAATTGTTCATTGGTTGCTGCTGCATGAGCTGTTGTTTGCTGCCTGAGGTCATGGAATCACCAATATTTACCAAGCCTCAAAATCGCCCATAATAGCCCGGATTATGGTTTAAATACTGACAGTTGTTTCTGACCTGATCAGTGGCATTTCCTGAGCAGTATGGCTTTTTCTCATGTTTCAATGTTTAGGGCATAGAATGTTTCAGCATATCGTTCAACATTTCAGTCTTGGTTTTCACGTCTTTTTAAATCCGGTTTGCTCTAATTTTCAAGCGTGACTAGCGATCAAGTGCTGAATTTTCTAAAAAGCTAAAACACCAAGAAAAATATTTTAAAGCTCGTTTGAGTAGAGCGAATGAACCTTAGAAAATCAATTTGAAATCAATAAAAATTAATTTTTAAAAAAATTGCTGTTCCGTTTCTTTGTTTTTTTGAAAAATGAAGTTGAAAAATTCAGCTAGAAAAGAACATATAAAGCACAGGATTTTACATAGCGGATTTTTGAGGTAACCTTTTGAAGACAAAAAATAAGATTTTTTCTAACTAAAAAGTAAAACGTTACTGTTATTTAGAAAAAACTAAATCCGCAGAATCAGTATTTTGAGCGTGTTTTTCTTTTAAAAAGAGGAAAAAAGCACTTAAAAAAACGAAAAAAAGTTGTAACTCTTTAGAAAAGAATTAGAAAGACTTTGCTAGAAAAAGAATGGATGCAGAATCTTTCAATATGTAGAGATATCTTTAATAACCATGTAAAAATGGCCTAAACATGGGACAGAAGAATCACCTACTTTAAGAAAGAATTGCGATTTTTTGAAAAAAAAAAGATGAATTGAAATTAGAATACAATAAATTCAGGGTTTATTAACAATTCCACAGACCTTAAATGAAAGGCCACCAAAAACAACCTCTAACAGTACACATCCTTCGGAAACCTCGCTAGTCGTAGACGCTCGTTGCCGGATCGCTCAACTTTTCTCGAGTTTGTTGAGTCTACAGTTACTGCTTCTACTAGCGGTGCTATGTCACGAAAGCCTCCTTAACACCAACGGAGCAAGATAGAGGCTTTTCAGACAGTGGAAAATCAACAGCTCATGCAGCAGAAGCCATTGAACAATTTCAAGACGGGTTTCAGATTCCAGAAAAAAAACATTGAAGCCCAAAGTGAAGAGCGAAATGGAGTATGCAATAATTTTAAAGAAAACTCTTGATTTCGGGCTTCAATGTTGTTCTGGAATCTGAAGCACGTTTTCAAATTGTTCATTGGTTGCTGCTGCATGAGCTGTTGTTTGCTGCATGAGGTCTTGGAATCACCAATATTTACCAAGCCTCAAAATCGCCCATAATAGCCCGGATTATGATTTAAATACTGACAGTTTTTTAAAGTTGTTTCTGACCTGATCAGTGGCATTTCCTGAGCAGTATGGCTTTTTCTCATGTTTCAATGTTTAGGGCATAGAATGTTTCAGCATATCATTCAACATTTCAGTCTTGGTTTTCACGTCTTTAAATCCGGTTTGCTCTAATTTTCAAGCGTGACTAGCGATCAAGTGCTGAATTTTGTAAAAAGTTTAAAGACCAAGAAAAATACTTTGAAGCTCGTTTGATTAGAGCGAATGAACCTGGAACTTCGAAATGCTTTTTTTTAGAAAATCAATTTGAAATCAGTAAAAATTAATTTATAAAAAAGTTACGTGTCCGTTTCTTGAAGTTGAAAATGAAAAATTCAACCAGAAAGAACATATAATAATATAGCACAGGATTTTACATAGCGGATTTTTGAGGTAACCTTTCGAAGACAAAAAATAAGATCTTTTCAAACTAAAAAGTAAAACGTTGCTGTTATTTAGAAAAAACTAAATCCGCAGAATCAGTATTTTGAGCGTGTTTTTCTTTTAAAAAGAGGAAAAAAGCACTTTAAAAAAACGAAAAAAAGTTATAACTCTTTAGAAAAGAATTAGAAAGACTTTGCTAGAAAAAGAATGGATGCACAATCTTTCAATATATAGAGATATTATTAATAACCATGTAAAATGGCCTAAACATGGGACAGAAGAATCACCTACTTTAAGAAAGACTTACGATTTTTTTTGAAAAAAAAGATGAATTGAAATTAGAATACAATAGTTTCAGTTTTTAATAACAATTCCACAGACCTTAAATGAAAGGCCACCAAAGACAACCTCTAACAGTACACATCCTTCCGAAACCTCGCTAGTCGTAGACGCTCGTTGCCGGATCACTCAACTTTTCTCGAGTTTGTTGAGTCTACAGTTACTGCTTCTACTAGCGGTGCTATGTCACGAAAGCCTCCTTAACAGCAACGGAGCAAGATAAAGGCTTTTCAGACAGTGGAAAATCAACAGCTCATGCAGCAGAAGCCAGTGAGGATTTCAAGACGGGTTTCAGATTCCAGAAAAAATCATTGAAGCCCAAAGTGAAGAGCGAAATGGAGTATGCAATTATTTTAAAGAAAACTCTTGATTTCGGGCTTCAATGTTGTTCTGGAATCTGAAGCACGTTTTCAAATTGTTCATTGGTTGCTGCTGCATGAGCTGTTGTTTGCTGCATGAGGTCTTGGAATCCTCAAAATTTACCAAGCCTCAAAATCGCCCATAATAGCCCGGATTATGGTTTAAAAACTGACAGTTTTTTTAAGTTGTTTCTGGCCTGATCAGTGGCAATTCGTGAGCAGTCTGGTTTTTTCACATGTTTCAATGTTTAGGGCATAGAATGTTTCAGCATATGGTTCAACATTTCAGTCTTGGTTAAAAAATAATTAGAAAGACTTTGCTAGAAAAAGAATTGATGCAGAATCTTTCAATATGTAGAGATATTATTAATAACCATGTAAAATGGCCTAAACATGGGACAGAAGAATCACCTACTTTAAGAAAGACTTACGATTTTTTTGGAAAAAAAAAGATGAATTGAAATTAGAATACAATAGTTTCAGTTTTTAATAACAATTCCACAGACCTTAAATGAAAGGCCACCAAAGACAACCTCTAACAGTACACATCCTTCCGAAACCTCGCTAGTCGTAGACGCTCGTTGCCGGATCACTCAACTTTTTTCGAGTTTGTTGAGTCTACAGTTACTGCTTCTACTCGCGGTGCTATGTCACGAAAGCCTCCTTAACACCAACGGAGCAAGATAAAGGCTTTTCAGACAGTGGAAAATCAACAGCCCATGCAGCAGAAGCCAGTGAGGATTTCAAGACGGGTTTCAGATTCCAGAAAAAATCATTGAAGCCCAAAGTGAAGAGCGAAATGGAGTATGCAATAATTTTAAAGAAAACTCTTGATTTCGGGCTTCAATGTTGTTCTGGAATCTGAAGCACGTTTTCAAATTGTTCATTGGTTGCTGCTGCATGAGCTGTTGTTTGCTGCATGAGGTCTTGGAATCCTCAATATTTACCAAGCCTCAAAATCGCCCATAATAGCCCGGATTATGGTTTAAAAACTGACAGTTTTTTTAAGTTGTTTCTGGCCTGATCAGTGGCAATTCGTGAGCAGTCTGGTTTTTTCACATGTTTCAATGTTTAGGGCATAGAATGTTTCAGCATATCGTTCAACATTTCAGTCTTGGTTTTCACGTCTTTTTAAATCCGGTTTGCTCTAATTTTCAAGCGTGACTAGCGATCAAGTGCTGAATTTTCTAAAAAGTTAAAACACCAAGAAAAATAATTTGAAGCTCGTTTGATTAGAGCGAATAAACCTGGAACTTGGAAATGCTTTTCTAGAAAATCAATTTGAAATCAATAAAATTTAATTTATAAAAAATTACGTGCTGTTTCTTGAAGTTGAAGTTGAAAAATTCAACCAGAAAGAACATATAATATAGCACAGGATTTTACATAGCGGATTTTTGAGGTAACCTTTCGAAGACAAAAAAAATAAGATCTTTTCAAACTAAAAAGTAAAACGTTGCTGTTATTTAGAAAAAACTAAATCCGCAGAATCAGTATTTTGAGCGTGTTTTTCTTTTAAAAAGAGGAAAAAAGCACTTTAAAAAAAAATGAAAAAAAGTTATAACTCATTAGAAAAGAATTAGAAAGACTTTGCTAGAAAAAGAATGGATGCAGAATCTTTCAATATGTAGAGATATTATTAATAACCATGTAAAATGGCCTAAACATGAGATAGAAGAATCACCTACTTTAAGAAAGAATTGCGATTTTTTTGAAAAAAAAAAGATGAATTGAAATTAGAATACAATAAATTCAGGGTTTAATAACAATTCCACCGACCTTAAATGAAAGGCCACCAAAAACAACCTCTAATAGTACACATCCTTCGGGAACCTCGCTATTCGTAGACGCTCGTTGCCGGATCACTCAACTTTTCTCGAGTTTGTTGAGTCTACAGTTACTGCTTCTACTAGCGGTGCTATGTCACGAAAGCCTCCTTAACACCAACGGAGCAAGATAAAGGCTTTTCAGACAGTGGAAAATCAACAGCTCATGCAGCAGAAGCCAGTGAGGATTTCAAGACGGGTTTCAGATTCCAGAAAAAATCATTGAAGCCCAAAGTGAAGAGCGAAATGGAGTATGCAATAATTTTAAAGAAAACTCTTGATTTCGGGCTTCAATGTTGTTCTGGAATCTGAAGCACGTTTTCAAATTGTTCATTGGTTGCTGCTGCATGAGCTGTTGTTTGCTGCATGAGGTCTTGGAATCCTCAAAATTTACCAAGCCTCAAAATCGCCCATAATAGCCCGGATTATGGTTTAAAAACTGACAGTTTTTTTAAGTTGTTTCTGGCCTGATCAGTGGCAATTCGTGAGCAGTCTGGTTTTTTCACATGTTTCAATGTTTAGGGCATAGAATGTTTCAGCATATGGTTCAACATTTCAGTCTTGGTTAAAAAATAATTAGAAAGACTTTGCTAGAAAAAGAATTGATGCAGAATCTTTCAATATGTAGAGATATTATTAATAACCATGTAAAATGGCCTAAACATGGGACAGAAGAATCACCTACTTTAAGAAAGACTTACGATTTTTTTGAAAAAAAATAGATGAATTGAAATTAGAATACAATAGTTTCAGTTTTTAATAACAATTCCACAGACCTTAAATGAAAGGCCACCAAAGACAACCTCTAACAGTACACATCCTTCCGAAACCTCGCTAGTCGTAGACGCTCGTTGCCGGATCACTCAACTTTTCTCGAGTTTGTTGAGTCTACAGTTACTGCTTCTACTAGCGGTGCTATGTCACGAAAGCCTCCTTAACACCAACGGAGCAAGATAAAGGCTTTTCAGACAGTGGAAAATCAACAGCTCATGCAGCAGAAGCCATTGAACAATTTCAAGACGGGTTTCAGATTCCAGAAAAAAAAACATTGAAGCCCAAAGTGAAGAGCGAAATGGAGTATGCAATAATTTTAAAGAAAACTCTTGATTTCGGGCTTCAATGTTGTTCTGGAATCTGAAGCACGTTTTCAAATTGTTCATTGATTGCTGCTGCATGAGCTGTTGTTTGCTGCATGAGGTCTTGGAATCACCAATATTTACCAAGCCTCAAAATCGCCCATAATAGCCCGGATTATGATTTAAATACTGACAGTTTTTAAAGTTGTTTCTGACCTGATCAGTGGCATTTCCTGAGCAGTATGGCTTTTTCTCATGTTTCAATGTTTAGGGCATAGAATGTTTCAGCATATCGTTCAACATTTCAGTCTTGGTTTTCACGTCTTTAAATCCGGTTTGCTCTAATTTTCAAGCGTGACTAGCGATCAAGTGCTGAATTTTGTAAAAAGTTAAAACACCAAGAAAAATACTTTGAAGCTCGTTTGATTAGAGCGAATGAACCTGGAACTTCGAAATGCTTTTTTTTAGAAAATCAATTTGAAATCAGTAAAAATTAATTTATAAAAAAGTTACGTGTCCGTTTCTTGAAGTTGAAAATGAAAAATTCAACCAGAAAGAACATATAATAATATAGCACAGGATTTTACATAGCGGATTTTTGAGGTAACCTTTCGAAGACAAAAAATAAGATCTTTTCAAACTAAAAAGTAAAACGTTGCTGTTATTTAGAAAAAACTAAATCCGCAGAATCAGTATTTTGAGCGTGTTTTTCTTTTAAAAAGAGGAAAAAAGCACTTTAAAAAAACGAAAAAAAGTTATAACTCTTTAGAAAAGAATTAGAAAGACTTTGCTAGAAAAAGAATGGATGCACAATCTTTCAATATATAGAGATATTATTAATAACCATGTAAAATGGCCTAAACATGGGACAGAAGAATCACCTACTTTAAGAAAGACTTACGATTTTTTTGAAAAAAAAGATGAATTGAAATTAGAATACAATAGTTTCAGTTTTTAATAACAATTCCACAGACCTTAAATGAAAGGCCACCAAAGACAACCTCTAACAGTACACATCCTTCCGAAACCTCGCTAGTCGTAGACGCTCGTTGCCGGATCACTCAACTTTTCTCGAGTTTGTTGAGTCTACAGTTACTGCTTCTACTAGCGGTGCTATGTCACGAAAGCCTCCTTAACACCAACGGAGCAAGATAAAGGCTTTTCAGACAAAGGAAAATCAACAGCTCATGCAGCAGAAGCCAGTGAGGATTTCAAGACGGGTTTCAGATTCCAGAAAAAATCATTGAAGCCCAAAGTGAAGTGCGAAATGGAGTATGCAATAATTTTAAAGAAAACTCTTGATTTCGGGCTTCAATGTTGTTCTGGAATCTGAAGCACGTTTTCAAATTGTTCATTGGTTGCTGCTGCATGAGCTGTTGTTTGCTGCATGAGGTCTTGGAATCCTCAAAATTTACCAAGCCTCAAAATCGCCCATAATAGCCCGGATTATGGTTTAAAAACTGACAGTTTTTTTAAGTTGTTTCTGACCTGATCAGTGGCAATTCGTGAGCAGTCTGGTTTTTTCACATGTTTCAATGTTTAGGGCATAGAATGTTTCAGCATATGGTTCAACATTTCAGTCTTGGTTAAAAAATAATTAGAAAGACTTTGCTAGAAAAAGAATTGATGCAGAATCTTTCAATATGTAGAGATATTATTAATAACCATGTAAAATGGCCTAAACATGGGACAGAAGAATCACCTACTTTAAGAAAGACTTACGATTTTTTTGGAAAAAAAAAGATGAATTGAAATTAGAATACAATAGTTTCAGTTTTTAATAACAATTCCACAGACCTTAAATGAAAGGCCACCAAAGACAACCTCTAACAGTACACATCCTTCCGAAACCTCGCTAGTCGTAGACGCTCGTTGCCGGATCACTCAACTTTTTTCGAGTTTGTTGAGTCTACAGTTACTGCTTCTACTCGCGGTGCTATGTCACGAAAGCCTCCTTAACACCAACGGAGCAAGATAAAGGCTTTTCAGACAGTGGAAAATCAACAGCCCATGCAGCAGAAGCCAGTGAGGATTTCAAGACGGGTTTCAGATTCCAGAAAAAATCATTGAAGCCCAAAGTGAAGAGCGAAATGGAGTATGCAATAATTTTAAAGAAAACTCTTGATTTCGGGCTTCAATGTTGTTCTGGAATCTGAAGCACGTTTTCAAATTGTTCATTGGTTGCTGCTGCATGAGCTGTTGTTTGCTGCATGAGGTCTTGGAATCCTCAATATTTACCAAGCCTCAAAATCGCCCATAATAGCCCGGATTATGGTTTAAAAACTGACAGTTTTTTTAAGTTGTTTCTGGCCTGATCAGTGGCAATTCGTGAGCAGTCTGGTTTTTTCACATGTTTCAATGTTTAGGGCATAGATTGTTTCAGCATATCGTTCAACATTTCACTCTTGGTTTTCACGTCTTTTTAAATCCGGTTTGCTCTAATTTTCAAGCGTGACTAGCGATCAAGTGCTGAATTTTCTAAAAAGTTAAAACACCAAGAAAAATAATTTGAAGCTCGTTTGATTAGAGCGAATAAACCTGGAACTTGGAAATGCTTTTCTAGAAAATCAATTTGAAATCAATAAAATTTAATTTATAAAAAATTACGTGCTGTTTCTTGAAGTTGAAGTTGAAAAATTCAACCAGAAAGAACATATAATATAGCACAGGATTTTACATAGCGGATTTTTGAGGTAACCTTTCGAAGACAAAAAAATAAGATCTTTTCAAACTAAAAAGTAAAACTTTGCTGTTATTTAGAAAAAACTAAATCCGCAGAATCAGTATTTTGAGCCTGTTTTTCTTTTAAAAAGAGGAAAAAAGCACTTTAAAAAAAACGAAAAAAAGTTATAACTCTTTAGAAAAGAATTAGAAAGACTTTGCTAGAAAAAGAATGGATGCAGAATCTTTCAATATGTAGAGATTTTATTAATAACCATGTAAAATGGCCTAAACATGGGATAGAAGAATCACCTACTTTAAGAAAGAATTGCGATTTTTTGAAAAAAAAAGATGAATTGAAATTAGAATACAATAAATTCAGGGTTTAATAACAATTCCACAGACCTTAAATGAAAGGCCACCAAAAACAACCTCTAATAGTACACATCCTTCGGAAACCTCGCTAGTCGTAGACGCTCGTTGCCGGATCACTCAACTTTTCTCGAGTTTGTTGAGTCTACAGTTACTGCTTCTACTAGCGGTGCTATGTCACGAAAGCCTCCTTAACACCAACGGAGCAAGATAAAGGCTTTTCAGACAGAGGAAAATCAAGAGCTCATGCAGCAGAAGCCAGTGAACAATTTCAAGACGGGTTTCAGATTCCAGAAAAAAACATTGAAGCCCAAAGTGAAGAGCGAAATGGAGTATGCAATAATTTTAAAGAAAACTCTTGATTTCGGGCTTCAATGTTGTTCTGGAATCTGAAGCACGTTTTCAAATTGTTCATTGGTTGCTGCTGCATGAGCTGTTGTTTGCTGCATGAGGTCTTGGAATCCCCAATATTTACCAAGCCTCAAAATCGCCCATAATAGCCCGGATTATCGTTTAAAAACTGACAGTTTTTTCAAGTTGTTTCTGGCCTGATCAGTGGCAATTCCTGAGCAGTCTGGTTTTTTCACATGTTTCCATGTTTAGGGCATAGAATGTTTCAGCATATCGTTCAACATTTCAGTCTTGGTTTTCACGTCTTTTTAAATCCGGTTTGCTCTAATTTTCAAGCGTGACTAGCGATCAAGTGCTGAATTTTCTAAAAAGTTAAAACACCAAGAAAAATAATTTGAAGCTCATTTGATTAGAGCGAATAAACCTGGAACTTCGAAATGCTTTTCTAGAAAATCAATTTGAAATCAATAAAATTTAATTTATAAAAAAATTACGTGCTGTTTCTTGAAGTTGAAGTTGAAAAATTCAACCAGAAAGAACATATAATATAGCACAAGATTTTACATAGCGGATTTTTGAGGTAACCTTTCGAAGACAAAAAATAAGATCTTTTCAATCTAAAAAGTAAAACGTTGCTGTTATTTAGAAAAAACTAAATCCGCAGAATCAGTTTTTTGAGCGTGTTTTTCTTTTAAAAAGAGGAAAAAAGCACTTTAAAAAAAACGAAAAAAAGTTATAACTCTTTAGAAAAGAATTAGAAAGACTTTGCTAGAAAAAGAATGGATGCAGAATCTTTCAATATGTAGAGATATTATTAATAACCATGTAAAATGGCCTAAACATGGGATAGAAGAATCACCTACTTTAAGAAAGAATTGCGATTTTTTGAAAAAAAAAGATGAATTGAAATTAGAATACAATAAATTCAGGGTTTAATAACAATTCCACAGACCTTAAATGAAAGGCCACCAAAAACAACCTCTAATAGTACACATCCTTCGGAAACCTCGCTAGTCGTAGACGCTCGTTGCCGGATCACTCAACTTTTCTCGAGTTTGTTGAGTCTACAGTTAACACCAACGGAGCAAGATAAAGGCTTTTCAGACAGAGGAAAATCAAGAGCTCATGCAGCAGAAGCCAGTGAACAATTTCAAGACGGGTTTCAGATTCCAGAAAAAACATTGAAGCCCAAAGTGAAGAGCGAAATTGAGTATGCAATAATTTTAAAGAAAACTCTTGATTTCGGGCTTCAATGTTGTTCTGGAATCTGAAGCACGTTTTCAAATTGTTCATTGGTTGCTGCTGCATGAGCTGTTGTTTGCTGCATGAGGTCTTGGAATCCCCAATATTTACCAAGCCTCAAAATCGCCCATAATAGCCCGGATTATCGTTTAAAAACTGACAGTTTTTTCAAGTTGTTTCTGGCCTGATCAGTGGCAATTCCTGAGCAGTCTGGTTTTTTCACATGTTTCCATGTTTAGGGCATAGAATGTTTCAGCATATCGTTCAACATTTCAGTCTTGGTTTTCACGCCTTTTTAAATCCGGTTTGCTCTAATTTTCAAGCGTGACTAGCGATCAAGTGCTGAATTTTCTAAAAAGTTAAAACACCAAGAAAAATAATTTGAAGCTCGTTTGATTAGAGCGAATAAACCTGGAACTTCGAAATGCTTTTTTTAGAAAATCAATTTGAAATCAATAAAAATTAATTTATAAAACAATTACGTGTCCGTTTCTTGAAGTTGAAGTTGAAAAATTCAACCAGAAAGAACATATAATATTTACATAATTTACATAGCGGATTTTTGAGGTAACCTTTTGAAGACAAAAAATAAGATCTTTTCTAACTAAAAAGTAAAACGTTGATGTTATTTAGAATAAACTAAATCCGAAGAATCAGTATTTTGAGCGTGTTTTTATTTTAAAAAGAGGAAAAAAGCACTTTAAAGCACTTTAAAAAAAACGAAAAAAAGTTAGAACTCTATAGAAAAGAATTAGAAAGACTTTGCTAGAAAAAGAATGGATGCAGAATCTTTCAATATGTTGAGATATCATTAATAACCATGTAAAAATGGCCTAAACATGGGACAGAAGAATCACCTACTTCAAGAAAGAATTACGATTTTTTGGAAAAAAAAAGATGAATTGAAATTAGAATACAATAAATTCAGGGTTTAATAACAATTCCACAGACCTTAAATGAAAGGCTACCAAAAACAACCTCTAACAGTACACATCCTTCGGAAACCTCGCTATTCGTAGACGCTCGTTGCCGGAACACTCAACTTTTCTCGAGTTTGTTGAGTCTACAGTTACTGCTTCTACTAGCGGTGCTATGTCACGAAAGCCTCCTTAACACGAACGGAGCAAGATAAAAGCTTTTCAGACCGCGGAAAATCAACAGCTCATGCAGCAGTAGCCAGTGAACAATTTCAAGACGGGTTTCAGATTCCAGAAAAAAAAAATTGAAGCCCAAAGTGAAGAGCGAAATGGAGTATGCAATAATTTTAAATAAAACTCTTGATTTCGGGCTTCAATGTTGTTCTGGAATCTGAAGCCCGTTTTCAAATTGTTCATTGGTTGCTGCTGCATGAGCTGTTGTTTGCTGCATGGGGTCTTGGAATCCCAAATATTTACCAAGCCTCAAAATCGCCCATAATAGCCCGGATTATGGTTTAAAAACTGACAGTTTTTTTAAGTTGTTTCTGGCCTGATCAGTGGCAATTCCTGAGCAGTCTGGTTTTTTCACATGTTTCAATGTTTAGGGCATAGAATGTTTCAGCATATGGTTCAACATTTCAGTCTTGGTTAAAAAAGAATTAGAAAGACTTTGCTAGAAAAAGAATTGATGCAGAATCTTTCAACATGTAGAGATATCATTAATAACCATGTAAAAATGGCCTAAACATGGGACAGAATAATCACCTACTTTAAGAAAGAATTACGATTTTTTGAAAAAAAAGATGAATTGAAATTAGAATACAATAAATTCAGTTTTTACTAACAATTCCTCAGACCTTAAACGAAAGGCCACCAAAGACAACCTGTGACAGTACACATCCTTCCGAAACCTCGCTAGTCGTAGACGCTCGTTGCCGGATCACTCAATTTTTCTCGAGTTTGTTGAGTCTACAGTTACTGCTTCTACTAGTGGTGCTATGTCACGAAAGCCTCCTTAACACCAACGGAGCAAGATAAAGGCTTTTCAGACAATGGAAAATC
Organism: Symsagittifera roscoffensis; assembly: GCF_963678635.1. Lineage (NCBI taxonomy): Eukaryota > Metazoa > Xenacoelomorpha > Acoela > Convolutidae > Symsagittifera > Symsagittifera roscoffensis. The sequence continues at coordinate 70,479,467 of NC_087062.1, read as the reverse complement.
AACAGCTCATGCAGCAGAAGCCAGTGAGGATTTCAAGACAGGTTCAGATTCCAGAACAATCATTGAAGCACAAAGTGAAGAGCGAAATGGAGTATGCAATAATTTTAAATAAAACTCTTGATTTCGGGCTTCAATGTTGTTCTGGAATCTGAAGCACGTTTTCAAACTGTTCATTGGTTGCTGCTGCATGAGCTGTTGTTTGCTGCATGGGGTCTTGGAATCCCAAATATTTACCAAGCCTCAAAATCGCCCATAATAGCCCGGATTATGGTTTAAAAACTGACAGTTTTTTTAAGTTGTTTCTGGCCTGATCAGTGGCAATTCCTGAGCAGTCTGGTTTTTTCACATGTTTCAATGTTTAGGGCATAGAATGTTTCAGCATATGGTTCAACATTTCAGTCTTGGTTAAAAAAGAATTAGAAAGACTTTGCCAGAAAAAGAATTGATGCAGAATCTTTCAACATGTAGAGATATCATTAATAACCATGTAAAAATGGCCTAAACATGGGACAGAATAATCACCTACTTTAAGAAAGAATTACGATTTTTTGAAAAAAAAGATGAATTGAAATTAGAATACAATAAATTCAGTTTTTACTAACAATTCCTCAGACCTTAAACGAAAGGCCACCAAAGACAACCTCTAACAGTACACATCCTTCCGAAACCTCGCTAGTCGTAGACGCTCGTTGCCGGATCACTCAATTTTTCTCGAGTTTGTTGAGTCTACAGTTACTGCTTCTACTAGTGGTGCTATGTCACGAAAGCCTCCTTAACACCAACGGAGCAAGATAAAGGCTATTCAGACAATGGAAAATCAACAGCTCATGCAGCAGAAGCCAGTGAGGATTTCAAGACGGGTTCAGATTCCAGAACAATCATTGAAGCACAAAGTGAAGAGCGAAATGGAGTATGCAATAATTTTAAATAAAACTCTTGATTTCGGGCTTCAATGTTGTTCTGGAATCTGAAGCACGTTTTCAAATTGTTCATTGGTTGCTGCTGCATGAGCTGTTGTTTGCTGCATGGGGTCTTGGAATCCCAAATATTTACCAAGACTCAAAATCGCCCATAATAGCCCGGATTATGGTTTAAAAACTGACAGTTTTTTAAAGTTGTTTCTGGCCTGATCAGTGGCAATTCGTGAGCAGTCTGGCTTTTTCTCATGTTTCATTGTTTAGGGCATAGAATGTTTCAGCATATCGTTCAACATTTCAGTCTTGGTTAAAAAAGAATTAGAAAGACTTTGCTAGAAAAAGAATTGATGCAGAATCTTTCAACATGTAGGGATATCATTAATAACCATGTAAAAATGGCCTAAACATGGGACAGAAAAATCACCTACTTTAAGAAAGACTTACGATTTTTTTGAAAAAAAAGATGAATTGAAATTAGAATACAATAGTTTCAGTTTTTACTAACAATTCCACAGACCTTAAACAAAAGACCACCAAAGACAACCTCTAACAGTACAGATCCTTCGGAAACCTCGCTAGTCGTAGACGCTCGTTGCCGGATCACTCAATTTTTCTCCAGTTTGTTGAGTCTACAGTTACTGCTTCTACTAGCAGTTCCATGGTACGAAAGCCTCCATAACACCAGCAGAGCAAGAGGGAGGCTTTTCAGACAGCGAAGAACTGAAAAGGTTGCTGCTGCATGAGCTTTTCAGACAGCTAAAGGATTTTATTGAGGAAATCTTTTTTTGAAAAAAAGAGATCTCTTTTAACTAAAAAGGGAACCGTTGCAGTTTTATTTAGAAAAAAGTAAAAACGAAATCCGCAGAATCAATTTTTTGAGCGTGTTTTTCTTTTAAAAAGAGGAAAAAAGCACTTTAAAAAAAAACGAAAAAAAGTTAGAACTCTTTAGAAAAGAATTAGAAAGACTTTTCTAGAAAAAGAATGGATGCAGAATCTTTCAATATGTTGAGATATCATTAATAACCATGTAAAAATGGCCTAAACATGGGACAGAAGAATCACCTACTTCAAGAAAGAATTACGATTTTTTGGGAAAAAAAAAGATGAATTGAAATTAGAATACAATAAATTCAGGGTTTAATAACAATTCCACAGACCTTAAATGAAAGGCCACCAAAAACAACCTCTAACAGTACACATCTTTCGGAAACCTCGCTAGTCGTAGACGCTCGTTGCCGGAACACTCAACTTTTCTCGAGTTTGTTGAGTCTACAGTTACTGCTTCTACTAGCGGTGCTCTGTCACGAAAGCCTCCTTAACACCAACGAAGCAAGATAGCCAGTGAACAATTTCAAGACGGGTTTCAGATTCCAGAAAAAAAATTGAAGCCCAAAGTGAAGAGCGAAATGGAGTGTGCAATAATTTTAAATAAAACTCATGATTTCGGGCTTCAATGTTGTTCTGGAATCTGAACCACGTTTTCAAATTGTTCATTGGTTGCTGCTCTATGAGCTGTTGTTTGCTGCATGAGGTCATGGAATCACCAATATTTACCAAACCTCAAAATCGCCCATAATAGCCCGGATTATGGTTTAAATACTGACAGGTTTTTAAAGTTGTTTCTGACCTGATCAGTGGCATTTCCTGAGCAGTATGGCTTTTTCTCATGTTTCAATGTTTAGGGCATAGAATGTTTCAGCATATCGTTCAACATTTCACTCTTGGTTTTCACGTCTTTAAATCCGGTTTGCTCTAATTTTCAAGCGTGACTAGCGATCAAGTGCTGAATTTTCTAAAAAGTTAAAACACCAAGAAAAATACTTTGGAGCTCGTTTGATTAGAGCGAATGAACCTGGAACTTCGAAATGCTTTTTTTAGAAAATCAATTTGAAATCAATAAAAATTAATTCAAAAAAAGTTACGTGTCCGTTTCTTGAAGTTGAAGTTGAAAAATTCAACCAGAAAGAACATATAATATAGCACAGGATTTTACATAGCGGATTTTTGAGGTAACCTTTTGAAGACAAAAAATAAGATCTTTTCTAACTAAAAAGTAAAACGTTGCTGTTATTTAGAAAAAACTAAATCCGCAGAATCAGTATTTTGAGCGTGTTTTTCTTTTAAAAAGAGGAAAAAAGCACTTTAAAAAAAAACTAAAAAAAGTTAGAACTCTTTAGAAAAGAATTAGAAAGACTTTGCTAGAAAAAGAATGGATGCAGAATCTTTCAATATGTAGAGATATTATTGATAACCATGTAAAAATGGCCTAAACATGGGACAGAAGAATCGCCTACTTTAAGAAAGAATTGCGATTTTTTGAAAAAAAAGTTGAATTGAAATTAGAATACAATAAATTCAGGGTTTAATAACAATTCCACAGACCTTAAATGAAAGGCCACCAAAGACAACCTCTAACAGTACACATCCTTCCGAAACCTCGCTAGTCGTAGACGCTCGTTGCCGGATCACTCAACTTTTCTCGAGTTTGTTGAGTCTACAGTTACTTATTCTACTAGCGGTGCTATGTCACGAAAGCCTCCTTAACACCAACGGAGCAAGATAAAGGCTTTTCAGACAGTGGAAAATCAACAGCTCATGCAGCAGAAGCCAGTGGGGATTTCAAGACGGGTTTCAGATTCCAGAAAAAATCATTGAAGCCCAAAGTGAAGAGCGAATTGGAGTATGCAATAATTTTAAAGAAAACTCTTGATTTCGGGCTTCAATGTTGTTCTGGAATCTGAAGCACGTTTTCAAAATGTTCATTGGTTGCTGCTGCATGAGCTGTTGTTTGCTGCATGAGGTCTTGGAATCCCCCATATTTACCAAGCCTCAAAATCGCCCATAATAGCCCGGATTATCGTTTAAAAACTGACAGTTTTTTTAAGTTGTTTCTGGCCTGATCAGTGGCAATTCCTGAGCAGTCTGGTTTTTTCACATGTTTCCATGTTTAGGGCATAGAATGTTTCAGCATATCGTTCAACATTTCAGTCTTGGTTTTCACGTCTTTTTAAATCCGGTTTGCTCTAATTTTCAAGCGTGACTAGCGATCAAATGCTGAATTTTCTAAAAAGTTAAAACACCAAGAAAAATAATTTGAAGCTCGTTTGATTAGAGCGAATAAACCTGGAACTTCGAAATGCTTTTTTTAGAAAATCAATTTGAAATCAGTAAAAATTAATTTATAAAAAAATTACGTGTCCGTTTCTTGAAGTTGAAAAATTCAACCAGAAAGAAAATATAATATTTACATAATTTACATAGCGGATTTTTGAGGTAACCTTTTGAAGACAAAAAATAAGATCTTTTCTAACTAAAAAGTAAAACGTTGCTGTTATTTATAAAAAACTAAATCCGCAGAATCAGTATTTTGAGCGTGTTTTTCTTTTAAAAAGAGGAAGAAAGCACTTTAAAAAAAACGAAAAAAAAAGTTAGAACTCTTTAGAAAAGATTTAGAAAGACTTTGCTAGAAAAAGAATGGATGCAGAATCTTTCAATATGTTGAGATATCATTAATAACCATGTAAAAATGGCCTAAACATGGGACAGAAGAATCACCTACTTCAAGAAAGAATTACGATTTTTTGGAGAAAAAAAAGATGAATTGTAATTAGAATACAATAAATTCAGGGTTTAATAACAATTCCACAGACCTTAAATGAAAGGCCACCAAAAACAACCTCTCACAGTACACATCCTTCGGAAACCTCGCTAGTCGTAGACGCTCGTTGCCGGAACACTCAACTTTTCTCGAGTTTGTTGAGTCTACAGTTACTGCTTCTACTAGCGGTGCTCTGTCACGAAAGCCTCCTTAACACCAACGAAGCAAGATAGCCAGTGAACAATTTCAAGACGGGTTTCAGATTCCAGAAAAAAAATTGAAGCCCAAAGTGAAGAGCGAAATGGAGTGTGCAATAATTTTAAATAAAACTCTTGATTTCGGGCTTCAATGTTGTTCTGGAATCTGAAGCCCGTTTTCAAATTGTTCATTGGTTGCTGCTGCATGAGCTGTTGTTTGCTGCATGGGGTCTTGGAATCCCAAATATTTACCAAGCCTCAAAATCGCCCATAATAGCCCGGATTATGGTTTAAAAACTGACAGTTTTTTTAAGTTGTTTCTGGCCTGATCAGTGGCAATTCCTGAGCAGTCTGGTTTTTTCACATGTTTCAATGTTTAGGGCATAGAATGTTTCAGCATATGGTTCAACATTTCAGTCTTGGTTAAAAAAGAATTAAAAAGACTTTGCTAGAAAAAGAATTGATGCAGATTCTTTCAACATGTAGAGATATCATTAATAACCATTTAAAAATGGCCTAAACATGGGACAGAATAATCACCTACTTTAAGAAAGAATTACGATTTTTTGAAAAAAAAGATGAAATGAAATTAGAATACAATAAATTCAGTTTTTACTAACAATTCCTCAGACCTTAAACGAAAGGCCACCAAAGACAACCTCTAACAGTACACATCCTTCCGAAACCTCGCTAGTCGTAGACGCTCGTTGGCGGATCACTCATCTTTTCTCGAGTTTGTTGAGTCTACAGTTACTGCTTCTACTAGCGGTGCTATGTCACGAAAGCCTCCTTAACACCAACGGAACAAGATGAAGGCTTTTCAGACAGTGGAAAATCAAAAGCTCATGCAGCAGAAGCCAGTGAGGATTTCAAGACGGGTTTCAGATTCCAGAAAAAATCATTGAAGCACAAAGTGAAAAGCGAAATGGAGTATGCAATAGTTTTAAATAAAACTCTTGATTTCGGGCTTCAATGTTGTTCTGGAATCTGAAGCACGTTTTCAAACTGTTCATTGGTTGCTGCTGCATGAGCTGTTGTTTGCTGCATGGGGTCTTGGAATCCCAAATATTTACCAAGCCTCAAAATCGCCCATAATAGCCCGGATTATGGTTTAAAAACTGACAGTTTTTTAAAGTTGTTTCTGGCCTGATCAGTGGCAATTCGTGAGCAGTCTGGCTTTTTCTCATGTTTCAATGTTTAGGGCATAGAATGTTTCAGCATATCGTTCAACATTTCAGTCTTGGTTAAAAAAGAATTAGAAAGACTTTGCTAGAAAAAGAATTGATGCAGAATCTTTCAACATGTAGAGATATCATTAATAACCATGTAAAAATGGCCTAAACATGGGACAGAAAAATCACCTACTTTAAGAAAGACTTACGATTTTTTGAAAAAAAAAGATGAATTGAAATTAGAATACAATAGTTTCAGTTTTTAGTAACAATTCCACAGACCTTAAACGAAAGGCCACCAAAGACAACCTCTAACAGTACAGATCCTTCGGAAACCTCGCTAGTCGTAGACGCTCGTTGCCGGATCACTCAATTTTTCTCGAGTTTGTTGAGTCTACAGTTACTGCTTCTACTAGCAGTTCCATGACACGAAAGCCTCCATAACACCTGCAGAGCAAGAGGGAGTCTTTTCAGACAGCGAAGCTAAAGGATTTTTGAGGAAATCTTTTTTTTGAAAAAAAAAGAGATCTCTTTTAACTAAAAAGGAAACCGTTGCAGTTTTATTTAGAAAAAAGTAAAAACGAAATCCGCAGAATCAATTTTTTGAGCGTGTTTTTCTTTTAAAAAGAGGATAAAAGCATTTCAAAAAAAAACGAAAAAAAGTTAGAGCTCTTTAAAAAAGAAGGCTTCAACATGTGTAAAGATATCGTTGGGTTCATAGACAGGTAAAAGTGGCAAAACATGGGACAGAGGATTAAGTCAATTAAACATAGGTTTTAT